>NC_051065.1:32215000-32526333 GCF_004664715.2 Peromyscus leucopus | reverse complement strand
TGTTGAAAATGTTTTATGTGTGAGGTATAATTTGTAATTTGAATCTGTAACAACCTATTTGAGCTTTTGTTGTTATTATATATACATATGAGGAATTTTTCCAAAGGTACAGATATCTGACTCCAAAAGAACTTTTTATAATTTTTTTCTTTATTAAGAAAAATTTTATTCATTTTACATACCAACCCCAGATCCCCTTCTCATCTCTCCTCCTGCTCCCCCTAACATTCCTCCAAACCTACCCCCAATTCCCTTCTCCGAAAAGGTAAGGCCTCCCATGGGGAGTCAGCAAAGCCTGTTACAATCAGTTGAGGCAGGTCCACCCGCAACCCCCTGTATCAAGGCTGTACTCACTCATAAGTGGATACTAGATGTAAAGCAAAGGGTAATCAGCCTACAACCCACAGCTCCAGAGTAACTAGCTAACAAGAAGGACCCAAAGAGGGACACATGGATTGCCCTGGGAAGGGGAAATAAATGAGACATCCTGAGTAATCTGGAAGTGTGGGTCAATAGAGGGTAGGGCATGGGGGATGAGAACATAAGGGAATGGGACAGTCGAGCTGGAACAGGGACAGAGTTGAAGAGCAAGGAAAGACATATCTTGACAGAGACATCATGTGGATAGGGAGAAAGCTGTGCTAGGGAAGTTTCTAGGAATCCACAAGGATGACCCCAGCTTAGACTAATAGCAATAACGGACAACATGCCTGAGCTGACCTACCCTGGTAATCAGATTGATGAATACCCTACTGTCATCATAGAGCCTTCATCCAGTAACTGATGGAAGCAGATGCAGAGATCCATAGCCAAGTACCAGGCTGAGCTCCAAGAGTCCAGTCAAAGGAACTTAACTATCGACAATGAAATTCTTTTCTTTTTGTTTTCTTTCCTTTTTTTTTTAGGTTCTCTTTTTGTAGCCCTGGCTGTCCTGGAACTCAGTCAGTAGAACAGGATGGTCTCAAACTCAGAGATAATACAAGTAATCTACTCAAGAGTTTTTCTTTGATATATACTATCTAATTTACAAGGAAATAAAAGGCAGAGATAAAGACAATTCATGACAATGAAAGAAGAGACTTTCAAGTGATTTAAAAATAGGAAATATTTTTCATTTACTCAGATCACTTTCAATGAATTAAAATCATAATTTTCACAATAGACATTCAAACTGAGTTAAAACTGATGTTAAGCAACGGTCTTTAGAGACTCCCTAAAGCCATATGCCTCTTCAAACCTTACCATGCCTTTCTAAACATAATGGTTTCTTAACCCTTTTAGGACCACACATTCTGCAAGTCTTTATACCAGTTCATACTGGAATACCAAAGCATCATTAATGTCCTGTGATTTATTCCTCCTTTTGTGCAGTTGATCCAGTTCCAAGAGTACATAATTGAGAAATTTACTTGTGAAAGTTTCACAGAAAATGTTTGAATTTTGATCAGTGTTATTCCCCTCTGGCTACAAGAAGAAAAAAGCAAACAAACAATAAAGACAGCTCAACAAAAACACCCAGAAACTTACAATCTTTCAAGTTTTCTGTTAAGCAGATAAACAGAAGTTATCTGTGGAGTACAAGGCCCTCTATGGGTAAGTAGATAGCCAGGACTCAGCCCTCAAGTCTGTCTATTAACCATACAGGAAGCTATACATATAGAATAATAAAGGATGTTCATTCAACACAGTTAATTTCAAGATTTTCTAGAGCATTGTTTTTATCTTTTGGATATATATCCTGATAAAAACCAATCTGAAAATATACCACTTTTAAAATCCTTTCAATGTTGCTATCCATGCAGGTGTATAAAAGAATTTAAGCATCATTAATAGTCTTCTTCCTAGATGAAAACAGAACTGCATTCCACACAGAGGAAGCCTTTTTTATAGAATCTGATCTACTGAGTGTAGCAAGGAACTGGGACTTGCTATTACGCTGAAGAGCCTCACTACGTTTCAGGATTATTGTCAACTCTCTAGGCTACTGCTGCTTTGCTGACATCCCTTCTGTTTTCCAGGCAGGGTAATTGAAACAAGTCCAGGGAAAAAGAAAGGGCTGGCTCTTCGACAGTAATGATGAGATTCAGTTGCAAAGAGGTCACCATGATTTCAGAATTGTCTACAGCTTTCCTCTCTAACAACCTTCTCATTCCATCCTGGACTGAATTTTGCTTCTGCTATTGTTGAAATTTTCAAAGTAATTTCAACATTTAAAAAAGTATTAGTATGTTGAGACTGGAACCAGCTTCTGCCAGACTTATTACAAATATAAAATTGACAATAACTGGTAACATCAACTACATATAAAACTGTTTCAGGAATACACATGTTCTCTTATTAATAAAGACCATTGGGCCTAGAAAAGGAGCCAGCCAAATTAAAAGACCTTGAGAAACTCTTCCCTGTGTTTTCTCATGTGAGCAGATTCATGTTATCCTGCAATCTAAGCACAGCTGAGTAAATTTTTTTTCCATGAATGGATTATTATTTTCCATAGAAAGTTAACTATGGATTAAAGGAAGATTTACCTAAAGGAGATGTTATCAAATCATGAAATACACCAAAGAAAAGCATACAAATTACAAATAAATCTAGTAATGTAAGCATTCGCTTAAAAAAAAAAGACAATAAGAAAGAACCAGCTCATCTCAGCAACTGATGGAGGGCAGGACAGAAAAGGCAAGCAGGGCAATGGGGTCAGGCTGAACTTGAAAGCAGTCTGTGCCAAGCCATTTCCAGCAATCAGGGGACAAGAACGAGAGGCCTTGCCCTATGCTACAAGCTCTTGAGGCTGCCTAATAATGGCTATGAGGAGAAATTAATCATTAATTTCCCAAACATAACCACATAAATGGAAACTGAACCTATTATTGTCATCCTACAATCATCAAATATACATTATTAAAACATCAAAATAATGACACCGAGCTCAGAGATCTGTTAGACACCAAAAGCACTCAAGGCTTACTTTTAAGGAGTTATCTTCCGATAGAGTTTTAGCTTGAGACTATTGAGCCGTCTCTTACTTACTCCCAAAATAGCCTATGTCAACATTAACTGCCCTAACTATTGAACAGAAATTGTGAAGACATACTCAGGAAAAAAAAAAAAACATATTGAATGGAAAACGAGAGTGTATTTTTCTTAAAATTTATGTAATATTAATTGGGTCAAATAATTCATTCAAAATATACTTCTTGTATTGTTGCTATTAATGTTAATGCAATTGTGTTGTAGAACTTGATATTTTTAAGTTAGGAACAGAAAATAAAGAAACAAGCTTATAAACACAGCCAACTTAAAACCAATGAAAATGACTAAAATAGTATTATGTAGATGAATGATGCCTAAAGAATGCATTTTTTATAAAATGTCTTCATCAGAATTCTCTAAATTCAGATCAAGTAGACATGGTAAAGTTTATGACAAATATAAAGTGATTGTATACAAATCCAAATTAGTTTTTATTAGTATTTGACATAATGTTGGCAATGGAGTACTGTACCTTGTGGGATACCATTAAAATACAATGATACATTAAAAGTTGAATTTTATTTTCAATGTTGTAACATTATAAGAATATCAACAAATGCAGTAAAATTGCAATCGTAAACCACTTGCCCATTCTAACTTAGAATCAATTTGAAAACTGCAGTATGACATAAAAAATAAGATAAACTTTTTTATTATTTCTGAATCAGGTCATCCAAAATAGAAATAGGAGTGGTGATGAATAAGAGCTCATATTGTCCCTTCCTGCCATTCAAAGGGCAGAAATAGTTCTGGTGGAGCCACAGAGGAAGACTGAGGAGACATTTTTAAAACTCCCCTTTCAGCACTTCCTTCCAATTTCAAATTTTAAACTTTTCTCTAAATGTGGACCTGCTTGGGTATAAAACAACTGGCTGTTTCAGAAGGACTTATGATTAGGATTTTACTGTAAAGTCTATGTTTACACATATTTTCTGATGTTGGTGTGACTGTTTCTCAACAGGCATATATCATCCTATTTAAAGTGCATATAGGCTAAAGAAAATGTGATGATAAGAGGACATATTTTATGCTTAATGAGTCAAGCAGTGATTATATGTCCCTAAATTTCATTAATATACAGATGGCTCAAAACTGGCAATCAAAAAAAGCTAAATTTAAAGTCTATTTTATTAGGTAATTTTAATGTTCTCTCTGGTTTCTTATTCAGTTTTTCATTCATTTTATATTTATGCCAATTAATTTGACCATTAATAGAGATAAAATAAATGCTACCCAAAATAAACAAACAAACAAACAAATAAATAAATAAATGCTAGCCAAGTTACATTAAATATTTTCCTGGATATAATTAAAACTATATCTTAAAGTATTGAATTATTTTCATTATATTGATTTCCACTCTCATTATTTAAAATAGTAATGTTACAAAAAGGAAGAACACTGATAAATTTCCAACATTTTCCAATTTCCAAAAAATTTTGCAAGTTTTTTGTTCCTAACTTAAACTTAAACCACACACATATGTATACACACACACACACACACACACACACACACACACATACACAAGTGCATGCTCATACATGAATACATAACCTTAGATTACATATTCAGGACTCATAAAAAGTCAATGTTCTCAAATTACTCTATTGGACAATATAGATTTTAAAATTAGCACATATGGACCTCATACAGAAAATCAGCACTGTGTTCACCGAGGTGAATTCAGTGATTGAGAGTAGACAGCTGGCCTGGTGACTACAAAGGACTTCCTTCTCATTTCTTTCTTTTCTTTTCTTTTCTTTTTTTTTTTTTTTTTTAAGATTTATTTATTTGTTATGTACACAGTGTTCTGCTAGCACGTGTGTCTACAAGCCAGAAGAGGGCACCAGATCTCATTACAGATGGTTGTGATCCACCATGTGGGTGCTGGGAATTGAACTCAGGACCCCTCGAAGTGCAGCCAGTGCTCTTAACCACTAAGCCATCTCTCCAGCAACTTCCTTCTCATTTCAACATGCCTATCCAGCCACATGAAAACGGAAAATGCCCAGACCACACCCACGTATGGGAAAACGAGAAATTTAAACGTGATGCCTTTATATTCAATATTATGTAAACCACTTCTTTTAAAAAATAGAACCACTTACAATATGATATGGTTTTTAAAACATTGTTTAAATAAGATATTACGTGTCTTGTGGCATTATGTCTTACATAATTATTGAAAGTTCAAAAATCCAAAGAACTGAACACACACTGATATTTAATCAGCCATGGCTTGATTAAAATATGAGTGTTTCTTTGTCATTCTTGATCTATTAAAATAATCACAAATATAGTCTGTATGTTGAACAAGTGCTTCTTTGAATTAGATTAAACTCATCAAAATAAATTTATTTTGAATACCACAGATAACCTAGAATGATGTCCTTATTGAATATAGTCTGACTGGTAAGTAAACAAAGTAAAGATTTTATATAAAGGTTGTCAAATTATTAATTATATATGCTTATCCATTAAACGGGATGTAAAAGCCATAGTTTCTATTCAAATATGAAGAGGACAAAAAGAATTGAAAAAGATGGTAATTACTTTGATTCAGTAATTTCTGAGGATGTTCTCCAAAAAGTTTCTTCTATGTCTTATATTGTTATTTAAATATATGTGTGTGCATAATTATTTAAAAATATTATGAACAGTGCCAGGTGGTGGTGGTGCACGCCTTTAGTCCCAGCACTCGAGAGGCAGAGTCAGGCGGATCTCTGTGAGTTCGAGCCTAGCCTTGTAACAGAGCGAGATCCAGGAAAGGGGAAAAGCTACACAAAGAAACTCTGTCTCGAAAAAACCAAAAAAAAAAAATTATGAACAACTAAACAATTCTAGTCAGAGAGGCAAGGATCACTTAAAATTTTTGATGGGAAAGCCATACCATTCTCAATTAAAAATCATTTTATTTTTAACTTGAAAGAATATCATTTATTTTTATACTTATCATATACAGAACATTCATGAAAATAATTTTGCTTTATGTCAAAGGAGAAGTTAAATGGGTAGACTTAAGTGAAAACAATATAGTCATATGAAGACTTTCTTTTGTTAAATTAGCTTTTAGATTTAAGGAAAATGCAACATATTTGGAACCAGAGGGGGAAGAAGCTAGTAAGATACTCAGACAAAGCAGGTATGAAAAGGAATTCTCTGGAATTCATTTTATAAATAGAATATAAAAAAGTATAAAAAGAATTTTCTAAGATCCTTGTTCTTTGAGCCACAGAGTATTGAAAACTACAGTATTTAAAAAACTGTTAATAATGATCAAATTCTCCAAAGAACAGCATATCTAAAAACTATATCCAAAAGATTGATGCAGTATTGATGTATGATAATAGACCCTCATAAACCACCATGAAAGAAAACTGTCATTTTGAAAGAAACACTGAGATAATCAACTCTGCAAACTACTTTAGAACTCCATTTTTCAATCTATGCACAAACTAAACTCCAATGATTAATATGGTCAATACTAAAAAATGCTAAAAGTAAAAATAAGTGTTTCTACTAGATTATATTAAAAATAACTTCAGTAGATAACACTGCAATATTTAAGTTATTAAAACTAAATAATAAATATTATATAACTACTATAATTTTTAAATACCTTATTAATATGAAATATGGCTTCATATTTAAAAACTGAAATATGACTCTGGCTTTATTAAATATTATGCAAAGATCAGAGACAAACAGCATTATCTGTGGATGGGAATTGTTAGCTTCCTGCATATTTGACTATTTATATTTATATCAAATAAAAAACTAGATATTATCCAGTTGGAGTCTTGATGATTGCATAGTATATCCAAAATAAATCTAGTTAAAGTTTCCTTAAGCTTTGTTAACTTTTACTCCTCTGCTCCCATTAACTCCCAAGTTGATAAAAATATATCCCATATACTCATGGGTAAATATAATCACTTTTGTAACAGCCAGACTCACCATTAAAAGCAGATGGAAGATTAGGATACCTGTTTACTATTGGTAATAGTTTTAAAGTGGCATGAACTCTGTGCCCTGATATTGCAAGCAGAGAAAGCAGAAATTCACTCATCCACTTCTCAGAAGTTTTTGATCAATAGTAGTGATGACCCTATTCCCCCAAATCGTCAGCCTCTGAACCATACAAATAACATTATACATTATACAGACTGGTGTGTGTACATACAGACACAATAACTACTAAAGAAAAAAATTGAAGAGACCATGAATTCGAAAGAGTATTGAGGGGAAAGGCCCATGGAAGACCTTGAAGGGAGGAAAGGTGTAATTAGATTTTAACATCAAACTAAGAAACAACTAAAATATTCCAAACTATTATACAGAGTCTTGAAATTCTGACAGTAAAAGTAAACCCCTTCCACACCGATTTCTGTTTAACCAAAAAAGGCCTTTGAAATAAACTATTTTTAAGAATATACATGGGGTGAGTATAATTCTCAACCTCTCTGATGACAAGCTGTGAAGAGAAGAGGGGCAGACGGACAAGCAAGAACCATCTCTGTGAAAGATAAGACAGGACGTCCCAGCTGATGGAAAAATCCAGGCAGCGATCTCTCTCTGATGATCACCGCTGGGAAACACAGAGCCTGAGACACACTATAGGAACCATCTTTCAATCTGAGGAATTCTGCAGGTGTTTATTATTGTGTAGGCTGATATTAGATTGTATTTTCTAAGTTTTGTCCATGTATATGAATAAACTGGGGGTCTAATTTGGAAGTAAATGTTTCTGATAGCTAAAAAGATAAAGTCTGTGTGTCCTATTGGAATGATGCCTGTGGGTCTAAAATAAGGAAAAACTTGTGACTAAGCTGTGTAGCCTTGCCTATCATGTGCAAGGCCCTGGACTGTATCTGGACTTCCAGAACTGAAGAAAAAAAATCACCAATTCACCCTTCAAATCTCCTGTATCTGATGCCAAATGGAAATGTGCTAGTATGTACAAACCTCACTGAGAGGATATGGTTCAACATTAACAATTGTTAAGTGTAAGAGGAGAGAGGTAGATGATAGATGATAGGGAGACAGATGATGATGATAGATAGATAGATAGATAGATAGATAGATAGATAGATAGATAGATAGATAGATAGATGATAGATAGACAGATAGATGATAGAAAGAAAGAGAGAGAGAGAAAGAAAAATGATAGACAGACAGATGGATAGATGATAGTTATGTAGGTAGATGATAGTATGTAGGCTGGCAGGCAGAAAGACAGACAGACAGACTGCAGACATACTGATACTCTAGAAAACAAGAGTAAAAATAAAAATAAATACAATTACAGACAATGAGAAACTTTGGAACACTTAGTACTATAAGGGATGTCTCCATTAAATCTCTTCCCTCAGGGCCCAGAGAATCTTGCAGAAGAGGAGGCAAAAAGTGTGTTAGATCCAGAAGTGATGGAGGACATCAAGAAAACAGGGCATTGAAATCATTAGGATTGATGAATGTATGCACTCACAGAGACTGAGGCAGCATGCACAGGGGCTGCATGGTTTTGCATCAGGTAGGGTCCTAAGGCTGAAATGAGAAGTGCACACATGCTCCATCACTAACTCAGAAGCTATGATCAACTGATATCCACTTGCAAAGGAAAATTTAGTTTTCTCTCAGGTAGTCTCACTGGTGAAAGAAACTAATCTTAAGGGTAGGCCGCATGCCTAGCAGAAAAGTGGCCACAGAACATGAACTCAGAGCATCTTTGGAGGGCCCTACTCTCATAATGTCATGTCAAGGCTTTTAAATTTTTTCAATTTTATCTTTTTTAGTATTTAATTTAAATTTATTTGATTTGTGTATTTTTTAATTTCATTTTTTAACCTACAGGTCCTTTGCATTTATATTATGGTTTCCAGTTTTGTGTTTTTATGTGAGAGTGAGAACTGTTAGTCTCTGAATCTATATCTGTTTCTTGGGCCTAGCCTTGGGCTCTTTCCCTTCTGTTGTTTGTTTTGTCCTGTTCAGACGCATTAGTTTTTGTTTGATTTTACTATATTTCATCTTAATATAATCCCTTACAAACCTGTTTTTATTTTCTAATGTGAAACAGAATGGGGGTGTATCTGGATGTATGGGGAGGTGGAAAGGAACTGGGAGGAAAAGAGAGAGGGAAGACCATTATAAGGAAATATAATATGAGAAAAAAATCTATTTTCAATAAAAGGAAAAATGATGAGAGAAAAGAAGTTGCTATTCAATATAAGATTGGTAAACATCACTCCTTTCAAAGTATATCAAGGACTGATGAGGTAAAGACAGGTAAGGCAAATAGAATCCTACTTTCTCTAGCCAACTGGTGTAAATGGGCTTTTCCCCAGTATCGGGCCACTTCTGTAAGTGCTTATGAGAAATGAATCCCTGGTTCTGGGAATCGTTGTATGATAATAGTGCAATCTTAGAAATCAGAACTGAGGAGTTGTGAGATCAGCACCCCCTCATCAGCCTCTAATCTGTACGAGGTGAGGCAATATCTTAAGAGGACCTGCTCCATCATTTCCTCCTGTTGGTTTCATCACATACCAATACAGATGGCTACACATTTTCCTGAGATAAATGTTCAAATAATTTTGTACTTTGAAAATCAAGTCCAGACAATTTCAATCATGGTAGGCATATTCTTTCATCTGTACAAGTAAACTAATCAATTGTACTTCCAAGCCCTTTCAAATTTGACGTTTCATGGCAATTTTCAACTTTACCATGTTTAAATAAATGTGGTTCAATGAAGAAAATAGACCTCAAACAACGTACTTATTTACAGAATTTTCCTCTTGCTATTTCCTTAAATCCCAAATTCGTTTTCTTACTCACTGATTAATTGCAAATCTTCTTGTTGTATACCTGAATTTAATGACTATTGAGTGTTGCATATATTTGGAAGCATGACAAAGCTTGGATGTTAAAAAGCTCAGTGTAGGAAAGAGATGCAGTATTTAAACATGCTGAGTTAGTTATAAGAAATCCAGAGTGACCATGACCTGTTTAGCATGCCCTATGAGTATTCTCACAAATCTGCCCTTCCTCTTCATTATCTGAATGAAAAATTTTCATTTGGGTACTGAAAGTTTTTCAGTCCAGAGTGACTCTCCACTCATCTTGGAACCCCTTGAACACAGAACAGTTTAACTGGGGTCCCTGATTAAAAATGGCAGAGAACAGACAAACACTGAGAGTAAAGGCTCATGAAGCTCAGCAAACACTGATAATAGGAATATTGATTGGGTGAGCATAAAAGAGTGGAAAAAGCTCCAAATGGGATTTTCCTCATTCATCACCTCGTCTGCAACAAACGCAAAACACTTGTTACAAATCCATCAGCATCACCATTTTTGGCTCTAGAACTTCTTTTGGGAAACCAATTATGGAAGTCCAGAGCTTCCCACAGTCTCTGATTCTCTGCCTGTGGGTCTCTGTGTTGATCATTATCCTTCCTGCAGAATTACCAGCCATAAATGGGACACCTATATCATACCCCTTCTCCACAAAGCTCAAGGACCATTGTGAAGGGGGGTGGGAGGTGTAAGAGCCAGAGGTAATGGATGGCTGTAAGAAAATGGTGTTTTCTGATCACATCAGGGCAGGTTGTGCGAATGAATCTTTATTTGTTGTGACATCATGAATAAGACCTGTACAAGCTCAAGTGCGGCAAAACTCTTAGATTGCAAAGAGTAAATAGGCATGAAGTTCTGTCTCTAAATGTGGAGCTGCTGGGGCCTGGAAGATGCTGTGAGAGGGAGCCTCAGTTTTCTTTAAGGTATGACCCTTGGTAGATTGACTATGGTCCAGTCAAAAGCCACACATCCAAAAAAATGTAATTGATAACTTAAACAAAAACAACCTCCCCCAAACAGGCCACAAAGTTGGGTGATATGGAAGGAGAGCAGATCTGGGAGAAATCAGGGACAGAAGGGTGAATATGATCAAAATACATAGCACAAATTCTCAAGAACTTTACAAAAAAGAAAAAAACAATCTCACATTTTGAGATATTCCAATGGTATTAATGTACTTGACCATGCAAATATATCAGAAGATTGTCTTTGTATGAATATATGTACTCATTTGAAATATAAAAGACATCTTTATGCCAAAAAGAAATCAATATTATATAGTTCATATTTTCAAAAACCAAAATGTTATAACATTTATAAAATGAGTCAAAGATTAAAGGAGGGAATGGATATTTGAGGTGAGGTAACGATATATTACACCTGAGATATTCTCATTTTAAACTTTTTGTAACTTCCTAGGTATTTTAAATTCTGTGTAAATTGTAGACTCAAACAAATTATAATAAATAAAATGGATAGGTCCCATGTACCCTTTATCCAATTCCAATCAATGGTAATCACTGGAGAAATGGTAGTACAATATCAAATCAGGTTACTGATATTAATCCAGGACATTTCTAGGATTTCAAGGACTCTTTTCATTTTCATAGACATACACACTTCCTTCTGTGCCCTCCCTTTGTAAGCCTTCACACCCACTAATCTTCCTTCCTTTTTCCATGATTTGTCTTTTCATGTATGATTTACAGATGGAACCAGACAGCATTCAACCTTGAGAGTCTGGCTTTTACTCACTGCATGATTCTCTGAAGATTTATGGGGACTGTTGTGTGTGTCCCAGCTGGAGCAGTTTTCTTCTAAGTGCCTCATGGTATGGATGTACAAGAGTTTGTTAAACCAACTGTCTAACAGATGTCAAACAAAAATTTCCTGTTGAGGGATATCTGCATCATTTCCAGTTTGAGGGCGTTGAAAAACATTGCTCTAAATATACAATATATATTTGTATGAATATAAGTCTAAAGTTTTAGGAGTTCAGTGCCCAGAAGTACAACTACTGGATGATACAGAAGTTACATACTTCGCTTTCTAAGAAACAAATTTACAATGGACATAATTCTCCTTACATATTGTTAAATTCTAGTTGCTGTTTTTAAAAAAAGATTCCCATGTCTTTCTTTCATTTTGATTAGATCCAGCTTGTGATTTTTCCTGGTTTGGGACTCTGATTTTTATTTTTTTATTTTTTATTTTTTTTTGGTTTTTTGAGACAGGGTTTCTCTGTGTAGCTTTGCGCCTTTCCTGGATCTCGCTTTGTAGACCAGGCTGGCCTCGAACTCACAAAGATCCGCCTGACTCTGCCTCCCAAGTGCTGGGATTAAAGGCGTGCGCCACCACCGCCTGGCGGGACTCTGATTTTTATGACATGTGATTTGTAACATCATGCCCATCTTCTAGTTTTGCAAAATACTGCATAAAACTGTTTTTCAATTCTCTCTCAAACATCTGGCAGAAACTTCCAACAAAAATCACCTTCTTCACTAAAGTACTTCAGCTGACATTTCTGCTTTTCAGCAAAATAGTGGGATTGAAAGCACAGCCCCGAATCATTACACAGTTATTGGACTTGGACCCCTGTGCAAATTACTTATCATCTTAACAGTTTCTTTATCTTTCCAGGGAGAGAAATAACACTGTGAATGACAAAATGTAGTTCAGGAAACAAAAGTATGTCAAACATTGGAGAATTTGGGACGAGTATCTGCATGTAGATGACTAACTGTGACAACGTATTTCCTCAATGATGAACAAGGAGAACTGGCAGCTCATGTGACACACATGACAGGCCTACAACTTGCATAACATGGCACTGCTTTAACTGTAGGAGAATCCATTGGTAACTCAAATGAACCTAAGCAGACAGACTTGGTGTTTTGTGCCATGTGAAAACCTTTATATTTATACAGGTTATACATGCTTACTCTGAATTTTTTTAATTGTTGTGCTTTACAGGCCACGACCCCAAATATACATTGGTGACTCTCCTCTCTAAGAAACTTGTTCAACATAGGAAATATTGAAAAACCATCATTATTATTGCACTCCAAAACACATTTTATTTATCCTACAAACTATTTTGGAATATCCTTCTCCTTTCTCTCTCCCTCCCTGGTACCCTCTTTCTCTCTTTCTTTCTTCCCTGCTCCCTTTTCCTTCTCTCCAAATATCACTGAAGAGTAATCAAAAAAGAATGGAGTAGCAACACTGTTACGCTTCTATCACTGGACACCAAAAGTAAAGTGCATATGACTACTAAGATGCTTCCAAGGCTTAGGCCAGGCCCAAAGTGCAGTTTCCCTTTTTAACTGTAACTCAGTCTTCACAGGATGGCTTTAGGGAACAAATGCCTTTCTAACTTCAACTCCAATTTCAAGGTTTGGTTCATTCTTTACCAAAGCAAACTATTACAAAATGGATGGCTGGAATAATTGTGCAGAAAGTTTACTATTACCATGAGAAAAGGTGCCTCAAGGAGAAAAAAAAATAACAATATCCAGGATGCAAAACAGATTCGGGAAGAACCAGGGAACTATGGCTTTTCTAATTGGATATTTAGAGAGTAGGGCCACTTGGGACCAGTGTAGCTAATTAATGGAACACTGGCAGATCATTAAATGGCTTTCACAGTTTGAGCTCAATTAATATAATCTTGAACTAAATGTAGGATCCCCTTAATTTCCAGCGTGCATACTCTTCATAGTTTCCACTCTGGCAGAGTAAACAGTGGAAGGGCAGACGGCAAGAGGAAGTGTCAGAGTAAAAGATGGAAGCTACGTGTATTGATAAGTATTACAATTTATAACAGTGAATGCTAAATAGCAATTATGTAGTGGTTTTACTACAACGATGGAGAACTGTCTTAACTGTAGTGTTGATGGCTACAAGTGTTTTACATGGTGTTTAAACATTTTTTTTGTTCTTAGATGCTACAGCTAATATCATTAGCAAAATTTTTATAATTAACCTTTCAAAGCTTTTTCATTTCCCTAATAAAAATATTTATATATATATGTATATATATATATATATATACATATATATCATATATTTGTTTTTCCTGTGACAAAAAGGATAAAATACATTCATTTCATCAGTGATTAAAACACTGGGTATGCAAACAAGGTCATTTAAGTTAATGGCAGCTAAACTCAGGGGAAGGATGAAGGGTGGCTTGCTGGGTTGTGTTCCTGCAGAGTGCTGGAGTATCAAGGACAATATGGCTTTTGATTACAACACCCTATGCTTCTAATACAGTCCTTGGAGAAAAACATACATTTCACTTAGGGTTATTACAACATGATTTAAGTGGTCCTTCTTTTAAAATGTCTACTCACTTTTACACAGAATTGAAATAACAAAAGATGTCAAGATCCTTATTCTAGTGCAGTTAATATTCTAATGAGACAGAGGCATTGAGGAAAAACTTTGTTCTGTGAGATCAAACCTCAGTAAGGTGCAGAGAAGACACACAATGAAATAATGACAAAACTCTATTGAGAATTTGATGCCAGATTCAAAAGTTACTGAAAAATCCTTTCTTCTTTTGGACTCTACTAGAAAGACATACACACAATGTATGCTGCTTACTACCATTATTGTTTATTATAAAGGCTAAACTTATTTTTTCCAGTAGAGCATCTTATCTTTGGGCTTGGCTATAAGGCCAAGAAAGGCAGTGCTAGGAGTCCAGCATACAGCTTCTCACGAACTAGCCCGACTCTTTCCCAGTGACATCTACTCCCACATCACTTTTTAAATATAACTATTAACATTTATGGGAGGGAATATTTCTGAGAAAAACCTGAACTTCCATTTTCATTGTCTCTAAAACCAGTCATAGACAGTCTCCTTTGGCCCCCAAATTCCATGGATTAAAAAAAATTTCAGAATAACCATAGTTCCATTTTTGGTGCCAAATCACATGCCTGAGCCAAACATTAATGGTATCTTGAGATAGAGGGATAAAGATACATCAGAGAAGATAAATTTTAAGATATATTCAAAACAGAAGTTGAGCTACTAAAGGTTACTTGTAATAGAATCACATATATGTTCTCCAATAAATATAATATAAATGAGCTAGTGTTAGAATCAGACTTCAGTAATTTTTGCAGCAAGAGAACATTCCTAAAAGGAACATGAGTGACTGCCTCATCCATGGATTAATCTCAAGGTATACTTACATGAGACTCTGTATTAATATTTTCTACTAAATGGTGATAAATATATTCTCCTATTCACAACAGAATATACATCAGTCATAGTTTTTTAAATCATAGAGTATAGAGATTCATAAAGTGAAGTGAAAAAAACTCCCAAGGGTGGGGGGCTCCAAGGCAGGAATCCCACTCTCAAGTTTGACAGTTGCAATTCAATGGATAGGAATTCACTCAGATTAGAATACATTTTTTTACCTCCCCTTCCAAACCAAAAAGTCTGGGAGGCCACTGTCTGTGTCCTCCACTGATCCAGGCCTGGGTGGGGCCAGCAGTTATTAAACGGTTGGAAAAAAGATAGAGTGATGTAAGAGAAATTATATTAATGAAAAAAAGAAAATTTGTGTTACTTGGATTTGAAAACCAGTGAAATGATCATTTTCTGAGGGAGTATCTGTATTACCTACTAGCCAGAGCCATGGTGACTCCATTTCTTCGCCCAGAGCTGCCTTGCTGTCTTCCTGCAGTCACACAGCTGGTCCCCCTCACAGCTCTCTAAATGATCTTGTGTACCAGAGGCCTCGAGGAGTTCCACTTGTTCCTATCAAATTGATTCATTTACCTCTTTTCCAGCCTATGTCCCAGGTTTGAGGCCGCATGGCAGTATAATCATGGGGGTTCCAGAGTGGCAGGCTGATCAAATGAATGTACTTGAAACACAGTTTTTCATTTCTCACATAACTAATCACAGAAATATTGGGAACTCTTATGTTTGAAATTAGCAACTTTGTTGTTCTTAACTAAATTTCTTCTGAGAGACATATAGGATTCATATGACTTAATGAAGGAATAAAGTGCTTGGTGCACAGAATTAAAAGATCACACGATAAAATTTGTTCAAGGAAATACTTTTAGCAGTCATCTCCTTCCTCTCAGTCTGGTAGTAAATCTTCCTCTTGTATGTTTTAAAGAAAAAGATCACATATATACAACTCACTGTTATTAAAAGTTTATAAGATATAAAATTATGAGAGTGCATTGTCTTAATCCACCTATGTTTAACATGGCAAAGGACGCCTGAATTTTTTTCCTTTGAAAATATGAATTTCAATTAAATGTTAGTTTCTAAATTTAACAAACCATAGTAGACACCACTTCATTCAATGATTTTTCTCATTACCAAATATAACAGAAATAAAATGATTACCAAAATATTAAAATATTTTAAATTATTCTGCCCTATAAAATTCAATAAAAAAAACAAATCATAACAACTTCAAGAAACAAGAAAACTTCTGTCAACTTCCTTGCAATTCTTGTTATGCAATCAAAACCAGCTTATTGTACTAATACTACAAGTGTGTTTTAAAAAGGAAGAGGGAAAGGAGGATTATTGTAGGAGCCAGAGGGGTCAACAAAAAAACCATACAGGATTAACTAACTTGTGTTGAGAGGAGCTCACAAAGACTGAACTGACAACCAGGGAGCCTGCATGGGAGTGACCTAGACCCTCTGCATGGATGTTTCAGTTGTGTAGCTTGGACCTATTGTGGGTCTCCTAGCAGTGGGAGAAGGGGGCTGTTGTCTGCTTTAGGGACCCTTTCCTCCTACCAGATTGCCAAATCCACCCTTAATAGGAGAGGAGGTGCCTAGTCTCACTGCAACTTGAGATACCTCAGCTGGTTGATAACCACAGGAGGCCTGCCCTTTTCTGAGGAGAAATAGAAGAGGGGGAATGAATGGGGGTAGAGGGAGACTGGGAGGAGAGAGGGGAAGGGAAACTGTGGTCAGGATGTAAAAACAATAAATAAATAAATAAATAAATAAATAAATAAATAAATAAATAAATAAATAAAGGATATCTCACGTCAATCAAAGATAGTTACACATATCATTACAATTTCAGGAATACCAACATTAAAACACTGACTTCTTCCAAGACTCTTATAAGGGGTTATGACATTTGGCCCAAGATTATTTTATAAAATGGTGTAATGCTTTATACATTAAGTGGAACTTTCAGAATCCTTTGACTTATAATTATTCACTTTCTCAATCACATATTTAAAGAAACATAGAGTTGTTTAAAATATTTTTTTAAAAATCACAATATTTGGAAATGCCTTGGAACAATGTTAATTTTAGAAAAGTAAAGGAAGACAAAAAATAATCACATTTGCCTCCATTAAAAGGAATAAGCAAGGTTAATATATTTAAATTTTTTAGCTACTTAAAAAATACACATGTAGCTGCACGCCTTTAATCCCAGCACTCGGGAGGCAGAGGCAGGCGGATCTCTGTGAGTTCGAGGCCAGCCTGGGCTATCAAGTGAGTTCCAGGAAAGGTGCAAAGCTACACAGAGAAACCCTGTCTCGAAAAACAAACAAAACAAAACAAAACAAAAATACACATGTACCTTATTTTATCTTTATTTTACTTTTGTATAATTACACAAGCCAGACTCTTCACTAAAGTATTAATAATAGGGAAACTTTGAGTGAGTTTGCTTATTATAGCTTTAACTTGCAGTTATAACATCATTAATGAGGCACATAAATGAAATAAATACCTGGTCTAAATATATATCACCTACTTACAGAAGGAACCAAACACTTGAAATATGTATTTTCATTACCAAGCAAAAGGACCTTGTTTAATTAACTTGAAATGCATCCACATATTTTTCTAAATTCAGAACTAAATTTCAAGTTAGTGTAACAGATGGACGGACACCTGTGCCTCTACATTTCTCAGTACATTATTAGTATTTTATTGAACTACTATTTTAAGATCAAAGAGAGGTGAGGCTATGTCATGGATCAAAATGAAAACCTAGAAAAATGTTCCTATGTGTTCATGATTGCATTCAGACTTCTCAACAATATGAAAAATGTCCAGAAAAACTCAACAATACCTGCCAGCTGAATGAATAGAGAGTAAACAAACGGATCAGTGAGAGGCAGAATTCAAAATTGGAGTTTTTGTGATCTTAATCCTACTATCATACAAATCTTGCAATAAAACATCATTGTTAAACACCAATTTCCAAAATAAGTGCAAACATAAAGAAATGCAGAATGTATGCCAAGGATAAGTTTAACAAGGTAGGATACAATAGACCCAAAAAAGTTCTTTGTGTTTAAAGAGTTCATAGTCTATCCATATTTAAAAGCAAAGCATTACTCACAAAAGTTTAAGTTACATTCACAGAGTACACAGAAAATAATACCTTTAAACATACTTTTAAAGATTTGATTTTCTTTTTTGGTTTTTCTCTGTGTGTATTCCTGGCTGTCCTGGAACTCTATCTGTAGATCAGGCTGGCCTTGAACTCACAGAGATCCATCTGCCTCTGCCTCTCAAGTGCTGGGATTAAAGGTGTGTGCCACCACTGCCCAGCATATTCTCAATTTTCAATGCATTTGCTGCATAAAAACATATGCTACAGACACAAAGGCTAATTCCCATATCAATAAAGATTTGTGTTGAAAGCAGAACATATTAGCTATTTATATATGTTTAGTGAAGGCACCCAAATTCTGAAGATTAGTGAATTCTTAGTAATATTTTTTCGTTATTTAAAACATTTTTAAAGGATTGTAGGAGCAAAGGGGTTGAGGAATCCACAAGAACATGGCCCACAGAATCAAATAAGTGGGGCTCATAGGGACTCACAGACACTGAAGTCACAATCATGAAGACCGCATGGCTCTGAGCTAGGTCCTCCGCATATATGATATGGTTATGCAGCTTGGGGACTCCTAACAGTGGAAGTTGGGACTGGCTCTGGCTCTTTTGCTTGCTCTTGGGACTCTTTTCTTCCTGCTGGGTTGCCTCATCCAGCCTTGCTATGAGTGTAGGTGCCTAGTCTTACTGTAACTTGCTGTGCTGTGCTTAGTTGATATCCCTTGGAGGCCTGCTATAGCACTATTTTGTACTTCATCTTCAGCTACTTAATGAAAATTGATGAGCTATTTCTTGGTGCAGTATGAAAAAAAAAAAAAACTGAACAAGAACTAAGTGCCCATGAACCAAAAATATTTAGAAATCCTGGTTCTGAGCAGATTTTTTTTTTGCCTATCTCTTCTCTAGTTTGACAACGAAGTCCAAGCAAAGAACTTCTTTTTTTCTTTTTTTTTTTTTTTTTTTGCTTATTTGTAGATTAAAGATTTCAAAACTATTTCATTTGGAAATTTCAACCTTCAAATCTGAATTAGTAGTGGCCATTGTTTATAAGCAATATATAAATAAATAAATAAATAAATAAATAAATAAATAAATAAATAAATAAGCACATAGCTACCCCTCAAACTCACATATATTCACATCTATATCCCAAACCGACCAGAACTGAACCCTGCACCTTGGCATATGGATTAACCTAGTGTCTGTAACTCTATTGACATTTAGTTTTCCTCATGCAGATCATTTGTGAATTTCATAACCTGGCTTCCATTTCTCTTAACTAAATGCTTTCCCTATTTATCTTTTTGGGCAGGCTAGTTGAGAAAAATATTTACATAGAAATATGATGGAGTTAGGCAAGTAATACATTTTCTGTTCTCCACTGTCAGTTGTCAAATCCTGTACCCAAGTAACAGATTCTTCTCTTCTGATGTCATTGTTGTGGTCTAGTCCTTTCATCCTCCCTTATACAACTTTCATATTAATGTAATTGATCTTCATAGATATGTGGCTTAGCATGACTAAAGTGTGTTGGCTCCAAGGCTGATCATTTCAAAGATATGTTTGCCACCTATAGAAATGATAGCTACTCCTGATATTAACAATAACTCTCTACATTCTGAACAGCTAATGATACCGAAGCATGTTGCTAATGACCAGTTTTCCTGAAAAGATAGATAATAATACTTTAAGAAGATCTTTACAGTCTTCCAAAAATAGTATTTTTGTTTAACATTATATTATAAAATATAACTTCTCCAAACAGTACTATTATTATTTTAAAAGTTGTAGAACACAGCATCAAAAATTTGAGTGGCAATTTTGAAGGTGAGTTAAAACCTCCGAATCTGGAGACAGACTCCTGGAACTAAATTTTCTATTCAGAGTGCTACATTAACTCAAGAACTCAGCCACTCCTATGGGCTCAGTTCTCGGCTGTAGAATAAGGTCGATGATGATGCAGCTCAATGTCTGCCCTTGCAGTGCTTTTTACCTGACAGCAGAGAGAACTTCGTAATATCAGTACTGATCATATACGTCACAGGGTTCCACGCTTTCTTTGTGTAACTATGTCTAATTCAGGAAATGTGGCTCTCCATCGTTACCTAAAGGCTACTTTTCCTACTAAAGGAAATGTTGCTAAGAACTAACTAGCCTTTCACCTGTTGAATATTTGGTTTTCAAAGAATAGTATTAATCAGATGGTCTTTATATACATTTTCAAGAAAATATTTGTAGTTAACATAAAATGCAGTTACAAAGACACCATTTTATCACTCTTTTTGCTGGCACTCAATTACTTGTTTTCCTTCAACATTTCTTAACTTTTTTAAAAAAATGTCCTTGCCAAAGGTTCACCTCTCATCTCTTAATATACTATTTTTCTACATCTTTCATAACAAAAATTCTATTTCTTAGGTTAAAATGTCTTAGTTTTTTTGTGTTCTTTCCTTCCATAGTATAATATCCTGAGTTTTACATCATTTCTATTCCGATAACATCCAAACCAAGTAATTATCCTGAAATATCTTTTGAGAACTAGGTTTGAATAATACGACTCCCCCCTAATCAGCAACCTTCTACCTTATTGGACATTTCTCCAGTCTTTTCAACCCTCCTCAAGTCCTTCCAGATCCCACCTCCCTATGCACCCAACTTTCTCAAGAAAACAGCTTCCTTGAGTTTATAACTGCTGACCCAATATGCAGGATGAAAGCCATGGAGCCTCATTTGTTTCCCTCCCATACCTTCAGTCAACTGATGAACTTGGTCAACTTCTTCTCTTCATCAGAGGTAGTTCTGCAATCTAGTTTGCAATACAGTGTGGCTAATTTTATTATTAATAAAAATATTACAAAATAAGGTTAAGCATTGAAGTATAAAGCCATATTGTCTTCTCATTACTGTCCAAGTAAGAGGGCAGTCTGTTACTGGACTTAAGTAAAGGGGCATAGGAGAAAGCCAATGCCATAAAGAGAACTTTATACCATAGCTCAATTCTCCTTGTTAGGGTATTTGTCACTGCTTAATTCTATTTTATATTAACATGTCAATCAATTACAAGTATTACATTTATTTCTATATGCTCAGGTTTGAGTTTTCAGGTGTTAAGAGAATGGAAACCTTAATTAACACTAATATCTAGAGGTGGATTTTGAGTAGGTGAATAGAATTGGGGAAAAACATCAGGATGGAGCCCACATGTTTAAACAGTAGTGCCGCCAAGCAGGCAGAGTCAGACATACAAACACATGCATCAGCCCTTGTCTCTCTGCACACAATAGCTTTTGTTGCCTCACCATTCAGTGTGCAAGAAGCCATCATGTGATGTAGCACCTGGCATTTGGACCAGAACTGTAAACAAAGAAAACGACTTTTCTTTTTAACATACAAGAGTCTATAGTATTGGGTTAGTTGAAACAGAAAAAAAGACTGATATACCTTGTGACAAAGCCAAGTGGTTATTTCCCCACATTCTATCTTCACAAATCAACCACTTCACTGCTATAGCGACAGAATGCTTGGGTGTATTCCCTTTATTCCCAAGATTTCTGCTGTCAAATATACTTACTTTGTTTAATTCTCCAATTGAATATGAATAGAACTGTAAACATTATTGGACATCATGTAATATAATTAAGTTACTAATTAGTTTACTTTTGTGTAAATCAAAACAGTTATCTATTCATTAGATTCACTATAATCAGATCGATATCTAAAGTCCTTCAAGTCCAATAATTAAAGTACTAGATGGATTTTATATGAGCAAAATGCTTCCTAATTGGCTCTGAGGTAGAAGAATCATGAGGCAAAGAATTCCAGGAGCCCCAATCTGTAACTCAGTCCTACAACCAAAGCTACTGAGTTCAGATGCAAAGTAGACTTTGATTCCTATCTGAAGTCCCTAATCAGAGAACCCTCCCAATCTAGGCTAGATTTATGATCTACAAAATAATGAGTGACTCCATGTTGTTTGAAGCTGTTTAATTGGTGAAAATTTGTTTCATACAAACAAAACAAAAATTGCAGAAAAAAATCAATTTCTGTTTAATTATATTAAATATTGATATTTTAAGAATAAATTACTAATATTACATTTTAAAGTTCAAATGATTTCTTCAAGTTCTGTGACAGGAGTATATGGTATGTTCAGCAATAGTATCTTACCCTCAAGTAATGGCAGCACCCAAGAGAAATGTCAATAACTTATATTATTTGTAGTGATCTCATAGACACCCTCTGAACAACTGGTCCTAACATGGAAGCCGCTGCACTGATGACTAGTCTTCATAGTGTTGAAGACTCTGTGCAGACTGTTGAAGGAGAAAGGCTATCTATGGTCCTACCCAGCTATAAATCCTATTGATTACAATAACAACTTTCCTGGCGAGATATGTTCAATGGGGCAACAGTGGCACTGATGTCTTGGAGTAGCCAACAATTTGATTGGATTTAAGGTCCATTCTATAGGAGAGAATTCATGCCTGGTGCTGTAAACTCAGCAAAGAACTCATAGCTAGAGACATCATTAACCCTGGAGGAAAACCTCATCATTTTGCTAAATTAATAGTGTATTTCACTATCTTCTAAATACTTATCCTTATACCCATTCATTAGTGCAACACTCACCATTCATCTTTTCAGATGTTATTAGAGAGAATCACAATGGATCAAATTGTAGAGAGTAAATGATTAACTTTGGAGGGATCAGCCTTTCATAAGTCATGTGTATCTCACTGGACCAACAGCCTTGGGAACATCATAGAAGGCAGAAAGATTGTAAGAGCCAGAGTTTGCTAGGACTAGAGTAAAGAGTGACTTCTGGATATGACAGCACAACTGCACTCAGGAACTCACAGTTTCTCTTGTCTTCAGAAGACCTGCACAAATTCAACATTCCAGTATGGGTGAAGGAGGCTCTCAGGAGGCCCCATCTCTATCTAATTGATAAACTATTGGCAACTAGTGGCTGTGGAGGGAGAGAGGGTAAGATTTCTTCAAGGTATAGTTAGTAGGTTGCTTATACTCCAGTTAATCAGTATAAACCCATACAAACAGGGTTTTCAAATGTGGATTTAGAGGGATATATATATATATATATATATATGTATATATATATATATATATATCAATAAGTTGAGAGGGGCATGGCAGAAGGAGGTCCAGGAGAATTTGGAGGTGTGGCTATGATCAAGATAAATATGTGTGTAAATTCTCAAAGAATAAAATTTAAAACTGTAAAATATACAAATGGCATGATTGTTTATGTATAACTTAAATAACACCTATCCAGTGTGTTTACATTTCAGTGAGACTGACAAAATTCTTTCATTAAGCAATGTTCACTTGTTTATCTTAAGAACTGAAAGTAAACAGTTCTGACTCTTGAGTATGATTTAGTAAAATCATCAGTATAATAACAAAACCCTCAATCTGAAATTTGTAGAGGTAAGAGTGTTGACAAGACTTGTTTACATGTCTGGAAAGAAAACAAATGTAAGATCACATCAGACATGAATTCAGCCATTCACCATTTCTCATTTCAATGTATTCTTCTTTGTAATCACTTGTTGGCAGTTTTCTAAGACTTTTCTAAGCATTCCATGATAAAATTTTTCCCATTAATCTCTTTTCAAATTCAAACTATAGATAGCTTCCTCTTTTCATAAGTAAAGAATGCATTCATATTAATGACACAATCATAGATAAAAGTTCATTGTCAAATAAATAAAGATAGAAACATAACTGACATCATGAGTAAGGAAGCATAGCAATGACTATATTTCTATTTACTCAAGACCCATTTCTTTTGTTACCGCATTATAAGGTAATCTAAAATAAGTTGTCAAGGTCAGAGTAAATGTCCCCAACATGGCATTTAACACCAAAACTTACTTTGTTAACCATCCCAACTCATCTCAAAAGTGACTCTTCACTGAGGATAAGATTAATTTTAATTCTCGTTTGTAGAGACAAAAGTGGATCTTGATCCCATATGCCTTCTAGACTTGGCAGCTTTGGCTAACAAAGTTAGCAGTGATTTTGCTTTGTCAAGTGCCATAAACTATCTTTAAACATGGGTTCGCTGGCCAGTTCTACAAGGTTAAGGAATGTGTACAAAGTATGGCTATGAAGCTCCCAGGCTGCTTTTGAAGCTCAGGCATCTTCTACTGCACATGCCATTGCAACACCTCTACCACCTTGTTCTTATAACATCACCAAGTCTGTATTCTCTTCCTTGAAACAGTCTGCATTATATAACTCCCAGTCCTAACAAAACGTTCAATTATTCTCTATGCACCCAAATTTAAAATAAGAATTTATTTAGAGAAAGTTTTTTTATATATACTATATATCCCTTTTCTTTTTGTCTTTTAAAATGCTAGGGAAAAATTAGGTTAGAAAGTAGGTGAAATATTTGTATGTAACCAAATATGAGGTCAATCAATATTATGATTTTATTACTTAGCTACAATATCTATAATGACTATATAGGATTAATTCTTCCTTTTAAGAAGCACATATTAGCATCTACTGGGTGATTATATCCCAGAACAGACAATATCTAACAATCATGCATCCTGCTGATACTAAAAGATGTTTTAAAACATAATAAGTTTGTAAATGAATCATCATGGTTTTTTTTTTTTTTTAATTATATTAAGCGCTAATGACAAAAGAAAAGAGATCGGGATAAGATTACATTATAGAAATCCTGAGGTGGGCTTTACTACTAAATACGGTATTCAGGGTAGACTGCATTAAGATAACTTTTAGCCAAGTAATTTTAAAACATAATTTCCAATTTTTACATATGTAAAAAATATATCCCTAAAAATCATGTTTTTTCTAATCTCATGCCTTAAAAATAAATGTTGACAGATGCCTTTTGGTACTAAGAATTTCACTAATGCTTTAAGAATCCTTGTAATCAGGCCTGTTAGATAGTTTAGGGGATAAAGGTCCTTGCTACCAAGACTGATAACCTGGAACAATGTTACTTAGCTAATGAGGACGTTTCACTTCATCTATTTTGTTTCTGTTTTGAAACATGCTTGATTTTACTGCACATAGGGTGGTAACTAAAGAAAATCTGTTTTCCCATAAAGGCAAACATATCAGAAACATACATGTGCCTCAGCATCTTCCAATGAGTGTCTTCCAGAATTAGAATCCTGCCAAATAAAATTTTATAATGTGATATACTTGGTTAACAATATATTCTTGTTGTAAAACTACAGATAGCAGTAAGTTACTTATATGTGTACAATTCATGTACATAAATGGGATTAAACTGGAAACATTTTTAAACTTCGTTAATCTAGAAGCACATTTTTTCACATCTCATGAGACTACAAGTCAATAAAGTACATTTTCCATAAAGATAAAAGTGGTGGTGATTTATTCATCAAATATACTATCTAGTGTAATTGTAATGTTAGTAAATGTGTACGTTGCATTTGGTTATCACAAGAAAGAACAGTGGCTTTGGGTGGTTTTGTGTCTGATAAGTGAGTGAAATTTTGATATAGAGGATTTCTTTCAGAAGAAGAAAAAAGAAAAAAGCCATGAAAATCACGGTCATTTGCTTGTTTTTCATGGCTCAGTTGACACTGCTCCCTTAGAGTATTGTAAGTCCATTATACGGGACTCAAGTGTTACACAATAGTTACATAACCAATTTTGCATGAATGTATTTTTAGAAGGGCATTATTTTTCTTATACTCATATATTCTTTTATGTGGCTGAAATAAACAAATATGTATCAGGTAATCAACATTATAGACCAGCATCATAAAGACTGAGGAAATGGCCAACCTTACTAACTTGGAGTTACTTACTAAGCAAGGAACTCTTGCTGTTTAGATGTGTCAAGGCATATTGTTCACAGAGTTCTACCTCAGCATTCCCTTGGAGTGTGATTTGGTTAGAGCACTCCTATTTTTAGCAAGCACAAAAGAAAAAACGGTACTACTCTGGGGTGATGAAGGAAGTGTGATATGATAAGTTGAAAATGGCATTCCACATGTAAACTTATGACAGTAAACTGGAAATGGGTGGAAAACATAAAAGTTATTTGAAATAGTTGAAAATACTCAAAATGAATATAAATATAATTCCAGAATTTCAAAAGAAGACCTGTATGTTTCTTTTACCCTATTCTGGTTTGTTTGCTTATCATTATTTATTATATTAGATGTCTGTTAGTATTCTAATGAGAGAATGAAAGAGTGTGGATTGGGGTAGGTGGGGAAGTGATGAGGAGCTGGGAGGAAGTGCTGGGAGTTGAAACAATAATCAGACTATATTGTAGGAAAAATCTATTTTCAACTAAAAACAGGATAACCTTTATAGTCATCATTGGCCTATGACTTCCATCAACTACAACTACTAAGTTATTAATATGAGAATTAGTTAAAAAAAAAAAAAGCTGGAAGAGCTTTAAATGACAATCCCTTCTTTCTGTGATTCCCTAGATTGGTTAATTAAAATGGCATGTCTTATTGCCCCAAAAGATACTTTCTCGTATTATTTAAGAATACAACAGAGAGATGAAGTTTTTTTTTTTTTCTAAGTGTCACATAGGCACCATGGGTGGAGCTCTGAGGTTGTGTTTATTTTCACGAGCAATCAGTTCCATGTCAGGCCGCTCCTTGCTTCCTCTCGCTTGCTTTGCTGCCCTATTGGAACAACACAGCTCTCAAAGTTGACTACTATCCACAGCTACCAGCATATCACATATTTGCCATGGGCCTAATTTTTCACCATTAACATTGGAAGCTGACGAAGTTGGTTAAGAGTCAAACCCAAGAATAAGAGTGTTTATGAACCCCACTCTCAGCTCTCAGCTAAATGACTGATGTCAATAAAAAAACAATGAACTTTCACTTTTATCTGTCTTTTACACTACAGTTCTGTATTTATCTTCATTTGAAAAGGAAATTTGTAATACTAGAAGTTCATAATAATGTCCTATATACTTTGTAGTGTACATAGGCAATGCAAAACCCTGGCTTCTCATTATCCTGGCAATTTCTCAGGGTTATGTTTGCAGCAGGAATCTATAAAGGCAGAAATCTATCTCTATGGTAAAAAGAGAAAGCTAGCTTGTTACTTGCAATAAATTCCACAACCATGGTGTTCCTCACATTGACCAAACCCACTATGTTTATACCATCATTCTAGCTCCGCGTTGCACACTCTCATAGGGTGGGCAGGGCAGAGGATCAGATATGATTCTTATGCCCTGTTGTACCACGGATAATAGCATTCATATTCTCTGAACCAAGACCAAGACCACTGGCTGTAAGATATACAAAGTCAAATTGCAGCCCAGGAAATACCCTATTACTAGATGATGGGTGATATCACTTTGTAATGCTGTGAATGTGTTGCTCTGATTGGCCAGTAGCCAGGCAGGAAGTATAGGCATGATAAGCAGACAAGGAGAAAATTCTGGGATGAGGAAGGCTGAGGGAGGAAATGCCAGCTTGCTGTCTAGGGAGCAGCATGTAATGACACACAGGTAAAGCCACAAAACACGTGGCAACATATAGATGAACAAAAATGGGCTAGCTTAAGTGTAAGAGCTAGTCAGTGGTAGGCCTGAGCTAATGGCCGAGCAGTTTTAATTAATATAAGCCTCTGTGTGTTTACTTGGGTTTGAGTGGCTGTGAACTAGGTGGGATGCATGAAAACTTTCAGCTACAACTAGACTCTTTGGCCAAGATTTATATGCTACTTAATATATTTAAATACAAAAGTGGTTTTATATTTTTTAAAAAAGGTGCTGAAACTGTAAATCACTCTTAAATGGGAAAAACATGAACAAAAATATTGTACAAAAAACTACTTTCAATAAGAAAAAAAAAATAAAGGATTTAGAAAGCAAATTGATTTAATGGAAGTCTATTATATGAATAAAGTGTCCCCATGAAAGAAGAATGAAAATAATGAGTTGTTAAGCAAATAATCTGGAGCCAAGCATTTATGTGTTGTAGAATATCATTTTAAGGTGTGTTGCATTCTTTCATGTTGCATTTATTTAACTCTGTTAAGCTGCATTACTTTGCCTGTCTAAAACACCTGATGGTCTAATAGAGAGCTGGCCAATAGCAAGGCAGGAGGAAGGGTAGGTGGGGCTGGCAGAAAGAGAGAATAAATAGAAGGAGAAATTTGGGAGAAAAGCCAGCCACCCAGCCACTCAGCCAGCTATGGAGTAGGAGTAAAATTTACAAGAGTAAGAGAATGGGAAAAGCCCAGAGGCAAAATGCAGATGGGATAATTTAAGTTAAGGAAAGCTGGCTAGAAATAAGCCAGGCTAAGGCTGGGCGCTTATAAGTAGAAATAAACCTCCATGTGTTATTGATTTGGGAACTGGGTGGTGGGCTGTCCAAAAGAGTAAAAAAATCAACTACATTTATGTATTTGAATAAATAAAACTATAGGCCTGGAGAGATGGCTCAGAGGTTAAGAGCACTGACTGCTCTTCCAGAGGTCCTGAGTTCAATTCGCAGCACCCACATGGTGGCTCACAACCATCTGTAATGAGATCTGGTGCCCTCTTCTGTGTACGTAATAAGTAAATAAATAAATCTTTAAGAAAAAAAAAAAACTATAGATGTTTAGAAAGAAATACCAAAGGCCATTTTTATAAACAAATGTAACCAGCCCTTTTTATAAAAATGTGTAATGCTGACAAATATTTAAAAGATCTAATTATATAAAAAACAAAAAAGAATATGTGAATTCAAATCTCATAAATAATACTGATAACAAATGATATGCAAGGAAAATATCATCTTAAGATGTATTAACAAAGAATCAGACTATGCAAAACCTAAAACCATACACAAATATCTTCCAAAACTAACATGGATATAAACAGGCAGTTTAAAAACAAAGAATATTAGTAGAAGAAAAACTCATTGATATAGTTTACATGCAAAAATAGTAATATATTTAGATATATACTAGATCACTTCTTACTTTATTAAAGAAAATATTACTTTTATTATTTAAATTAATAAAGCTTTTAATGTAAAATGACTAACCATCAAGAAAATAAAAGTATCTTCAATATGCAGTAGTCCTAATATTATCTATTTCTAAATCTTTTAATAATGACCTCAAAGTTGAAACCTTTCATCCAAATGCACTTGAAGTCCACAAACAAACTCAAGATCTCTGAAAGACACACTTGGAAGAGTCAATAGAGAACACAGGAACCTAAAGTTTGTTATGGCCACAGCACAGAGTGTGGTTACTGTTACTAATTATTAGCAAGACCTAAGAACCCTGATCTTCAGATCAGTCCAACGTTCATAGTTCATAGTGTGTCTGTTTAACAATGAGAGCACTGAAATCTATCCATTCAACAGAGAATGCAGTAACAATCAGCCACTTTGTATAATCTAAAGAGTGATTCCTGGTAAAAAAGGTAAGTAGATTGCAAGAAGTACAAGATATTTGTGCATTTCTCACACACAGAGGCAAATACATCCTACATGAAAGCAGATACAATATATGCATGTACAACTACAGTTGAGTAATCAAAGACAATGTTAAGAGTAATATTTACGGAAGAAAATAAACAACAGTAAATGGACTTGGATGAATTCATAAGGAGTAAAAGAAACCTCACAGCCTTTCTATCTTTTAGAAATACTGATTACTACCCAAAAGACAAGTCAGATCAGTGAGTTAAGGATAAAGCTTTGACAGGAGACTATTTTTTTATTTAAATTTTAAGAACTTCTTATACATATACTGTATCTACATAACTGTAGCTCCCCCTTCACCTCCTTCAACTGCTCTCTGGTCCTGCCCCTTCACCTCTCAAATGCATGACTAGTTCTTTATTTCTGTTACTTACATACATATATGGATATTGTATGTTTTTAGACTTCCAAATTACTAAATATTATTGTAAATGGTACTCAAGATAACAGAGTCTATAGTGAGAAAGAAAAAATGTACACACACATATATAAATATTAAATATATATAAATATATGTATTTATAAATATATATACACACCTACTGAGGCCATTTAGCATTCCCTGTATGTATATTAGGATAATATTTTAATTGTTTAAATAAAAGACAAAGTTAGAGTCTATAATTAGCATGAAATGTAAAATAAGAGCATAAACATAAGATAAAATATTGATTCAATATTTGATGAAAAACTAATGAGGCATTTTATATTGTTCATACTACCCTTTGTGTTGCCTAGTTTTGTTAATTTGTCACAGGCTAGGGTTTGGAAGAGCAAACTTCACTTGATAAAAATGTGCCCACTAGATTGTCCTTTGGGCAAGCCTTTGGTACAGATCACTGTGTGTGGTGCCATCCCTAGACTAGTGGTCCTGGATTCTATAAGAAACATATAGCAACTACATTACACACACATACACACATATATATATAACGACTAGGGGACACAAGATATTCACTATTTTCACTGACGTGAGTATCGTATTTCTTGCAATTTGAACAAATATACTTTATACTCTAACAATCAGTTGATGTGAAAGAAGAGCCATCATTTTATCATCTTATCAAATGCTTTCACATATCAGTGCTCAATACTTACCTGGAAAGATAAATCCCATGGTGCACTGGATAGTTTTATGTTGGATTGATACAAACTAGTCATTAGAAAGGAGAGTCTACGGCCATACCACCCTGACCGCGCCCGATCTCGTCTGATCTCGGAAGCTAAGCAGGGTCGGGCCTGGTTAGTACTTGGATGGGAGACCGCCTGGGAATACCGAGTGCTGTAGGCTTAAAAATAATTAATTAAAAAAAAAAAAAAAAAAAAAAAAAGGAGAGAGCCTCAGCTGAGGAAATGACTCCACAAGAGAGACCTGTAGGCAAGCCTGTAGGGCATTGTCTTAATCAGTGATAGGCAGTGGAGGTCCCACCCCATGGTGAGTGATACCATCCCTGTACTGGTGGTCCTGGGTTCTAGAAGAAAGCAGGCTAAGAAAGCCATGAGGAGCAAGCTAGTAAGCAGCACCCTTCCATGGTCTCTGCATCTGCTCCTGCCTCCAGGGCCCTGCTCTGTTGGAGCTCCTGTCAGGACTTCCTTCAGTGGTAAACAGCAATGTGAAAGTGAAAGCCAAACTCCTCTCCAATGTGCTTTCCATCATGGTGTTTTATTGCAGCAATGAAAACCCTGACTATGACACATAGTAATGTTGGCTTCTACGCTTCTGAGCCCACAAAACCACTTCATCCTTATAAACAAAATCACATTGTTTATTGTTATGTTATTCCTTATTAACAAAGCACAACATAGCCACATTGTTCCATGGAAAACAATGTTTCCTAGATCCCCTTATTTACAAAACTGACAGAGTTAAAAATCCTAGCAATTACCAACTGATGTAAGAGCAAGAGAGAGCAAGTGGTGTTTGTTCTCTAGGTCCATAGATTATTTAAACAAATATAGTAAAGACAACATTGACTTAGCTCCTAAAGTAAATCTCTGTTTAATAACTGTATGTCTCTCATTCTCATTTTAATTCCCAAAATAGGGCTTAAATTATCACATAATGTTATAGGGAGAAAGGTATGTAGCACAATGTCTTTTGTAGTCAAACATCTGTTTCATGAGAGTAATGAAGGTAGGGAAATGGTTGGTAGCAGTTTCATTACAAACACTGTCTACACAACATTTTCATTGGAGTGCAGTTACACTCACATTATATTTGAAGTATAAAAATAAAAAATTCTAGTGAGAAAAGAAATACTAGCCAAGGCAAACCATTAATAACATTTTTAGACTTCCAGATGAATGGCGACTGTTTCAAATGATCATCAAAGGTCAGAGAGTTTAAGTGAGAAAGAACTCACTGTGAGCCATATTTCTGCATTCTCTTTTATAATTATTCATTATTTTATTTGTATGTAGTTGAAACTATTAAAAAAGAACGCCGTTTTAACAAATTGTCAAATAACAAGTTGTTCTGGATTAAACCCAAAGCAATTTCATTCGTGAGTGGTGGAGACGCTAACTGCTTTCATGTCTTCCCAGAGAACTGAGTACGAGGTGATTCTCATTCCTGATTCACTACACGCAAGGGATCCTTGAGAGATATTCAAAATATAAATACTTACATACAAAAATTCCCCTTGTTTAGAATAAAATATCCTAAATCTGTAATAAAAGGATGATGTATCTCATGAAATATAATCCACAGAATTGAGTCATGTTTGTTCCTTTAGGCAACACTAAAGGTGTTTAATGACAGAGAAAGTGCTCCATGTTCACTGAGATGGGGCTAACATACAGATTAGAAGAGTAAATGCACTAGAAATGAAGATTAGTAGGAAAAATTGATTTCTTAAAAATTGAGCAAAGCTCCTTAATTTTAAATCGATATTTGACTATTTTAAATAGATATTGTTCAAGAGAGAAATCAATTTTATCCTAAATTGACTAACTTAACATCTATAACCACATAATAAACATTGTTGTTATAAAAGTCACACAAGGGATCTCTATGTCACAAAGGTCAGAAAGGTCCGCTCAGACTACAGAGTTCCCCCATCTGGAACTGAGTTATCAGTACAGCCCTTTATTCATAACTGATCTGGGATCATTTAGCTTTAGATTTTTTGTGCATGCTTGCACACATAGACATTCTTTTAAACACTTTTTAGTGCTGCATGTGCTTTTTACAGTATTAAGTAATGTTCATTAAAATAAATGGAAGATTATGCATTGCTAAACTAACATGGTTCATCTCCACTAGGCCAGCTGTAAGGGATGCAGAATGCAGAAGCCACCTCAGCTAAAGAGAAGGAACTGAAAGGATCGCAGTCTCACCATTGGGTCTTAATCAGCTCAAAAGGCTCATTTGTTGCCTAGTGACAAATATATGCTAGCTATTTCTAAACCATTTAGGCCATGCAAAATCATCTTGCCAAGAAAGCAAAATTATGACTCTAGGACTTCATTCAGCACGAAGAAATATATTTCATGTTGTCTTATTTTCATGGTAAAAAGTTACTTCAGAAAAGAGTGGCAAAAACAACAAAAATAAATACCCACAAAAGGGTACTTTTGGTATCTTTTGCATTTGAACTAAATGAGAATTATTAAAATTCAGTAAGGAAAGCCATTGCCAACCTAGGCTGTTTTCTCAGTATCTTTCCAGATTTGTTAATTACAGCTCTTTTGGAAAGGTATACTGCAACTTTTAAAACTTTATCCAAGACAAGCCACAGCCCATATGGACAAAAATTAAGCCTAAAAGAAGTGTGTTTTGCTACTAAAAGTTAACTGATTATATCATCATTTATACAAACTGGTCATCACACAGCTAAACAGTTAAGCTCAGGCTAGGTACTGGATTCACCCAAGGCCCACCAGAAGCCTTTGACACTCCCCAGGAAGAGTGAGGAACTATGTGCAAGAGGGTCAGGAAACAACCTTAGAGACAGCTGTGATTTGGGGAAGTGGTGGGGAGGTGGGATACTGTCTGTAGCTCCCAACACAAAACTCCAGTGGCTCTCTTTTCACCATCAGAGGAACAAGAGCAAAGAGAGGTGCAGCAGGAAGGCTGCGGTATGGCACCTCTAGGAAAAAGCATCTGCCTCAGTCATCAGGATAAGAGAAACAGAGACTCTGAGCAGACTAATATATGCTAGAAAATAAATGGCAAACATTGACTCTATCTTAAGTAACATCATTTCTTTGTATTTTAGGAATAAGTGTGAATAGCTTGAGAATATTCTTCCTGAACTAATAGTACAGTAACACTGAATCACAAGAAAAATGTACCACAAACGGAGTGAAAAAACAGAGACTAAATAAAAATTAGAAGTACATGCTTTCCCAAATTAAAAAAAAAAAAACAAGGAAAGATATTTAGTATGAACCAGTGGACTCATGTTGTAAATTAAGCCTAAATATTAAGATTCATTTGGACACATATAAATCTGCCTATTAGGATAAATAGAACACATGTAACATTATATATGTGCTAGGAGTATATCTGTAAAGCCTACATACAATAAACACATTGTATCACCATCCTTTTTAGCTAATCCATCTTTCATTCCTCCAAAGTTTTAGAGACAATAGTAATATGAACTATTTGAACATAAGATAAATAAACTTTCATTCACTTCCTTAATATTAAACTAGCCAATAGACCTTACCAATAGCAGAGGTAAATCCTTATGCCAACTGAATGATCTTTACCATAGTCATGGTCAAGTCATTTTTGCTATATCAAATTTTCTTCTCTCCTGAATCATGGTCTTCTAAATTCAAGGAAATTACTGCAGATCACAATAATGTGAAGAGAGACAGACATTTTATATCCTGTTGGGCCATATTTAAAATGGGACCTTACTTAAACTATCTAAAAATTTTGAATAACTTATAACATCAAATTTTCCAAAATTAAAGTTCCACACATGCTGGTTAATTCTGTAATTTATTCAAGTAATCTCCTTTCCTTCAAAGCATGATTCACCAACATACAGAATACCAGAGACTCCACAGGAAGATTTACTGACTCTGTACTCAAGGGACTCTCATTTTACTATTCCAAACTCTGACAGAACTTTAATACTCATGATAGGTCAAATGTAGTAAATGCATAAACAATAATATTTGTGTGTATGTATGTATATATATGCAACATTGTATGTGTGTTATAAGCCATATAACTGTACTACATACATGTTTGTGTTAAGAAAATATAGAAATTACAGCTTTGTTTTCAGTAGTGCTGTTTGCTTTACAGCTATTTCAATAAACGCATTATGTTGACACCATAAGGCTCCTCATTAAAGGGTACAATTTTTTTAACAGCTTAAGTGAATGCAGCTGTACTGGGAAAAGAAAAAAATTATACTCAGGATGAATGCACACACACACGCACACACACACACACACACACACACACAAACAAAATGCTCTTCTAAAACTATGAAGAAATTAAATTGTGTTTTGTGTTTTACATTTACACTGGAGTTAATTTGCAGGCAATAAGAAGAGTTAACACTCACCAAGGGCTGAGGAGACAATATGTATCCGCCTTTAAAGATGAGTGTTCATTAGTTAGGAAGGCTCATGAGAGCTGAGAAAGCAAATCTGCTGAATCCTGCAGGGAAGGTGCTTTCACACAGTGCGAGCAATGTCACGGCACTCTCCTGTGTTTTCAACGTGAACAACGAAAACTCCCTACGTCTGTTCTTTAAAGAATTCGATAGTCTTTCTAGGTCTATCCATTTACCTGGGGCCTAGAAAGAGTTAAAGGGAGGGTACCTGGATGTGGGAGGTGCTGAGGGAGGAAAAGGGAAAGTGAGGTACTTCTATTTTAATTAAAATTTATTTTTAAAAAATTAGTTCCAAAATAATAAGACAAACCTTAAGGATTCTCTGACATGTCTCATCCAAGCCTCTTCAGCTCTGCCTGACTGACTCACAAGATCAGACACAGTGGTCTGAAAGAGTCCTTAAGTAGTTTTGATTTGTATAAAAGTGATAGACATAATCTATGGCCCTGCACAAAACTCAAGTCCAAATGGATCAAAGACCTCAACATAAATCCAGATACACTGAACTTGATAGAAGAGAAAGTGGGAAATAGCCTTGAACTCATTGGCACAGGAGACATCTTCCTGAACAGAACACCAATAGCACAGACACTGAGATCAACAATTAATAAATGGGACCTCATGAAACTGAAAAGCTACTGTAAGGCAAAGGACACCATCAACAGGGCATATAGGTAGCCTACAGACTGGGAAAAGATCTTCACTAACCCCACATCTGACATTGGGCTGATTTCTAAAATATATAAGGAATTCAAGAAACTAGACATCAATATACCAAATAATCCAATTAAGAGATCTAAACAAAGAATTCTCAAAAGAGGAATTTTAAATGGCTGAGAAACACTTAAAGAAATGTTCAATATCCTTAGCCATCAGGGAAATGCAAATCAAAACTACTCTGAGATTCTATCTTACACCTGTCATAATGGCTAAGATCAAAAACACAAGTGACAGCTAATGCTGGAGAGTCTGTGGAACAAAGAGAACACTCCTCCATTGCTGGGGGTGCAAACGTGTACAGCCATTTTGGAAGTCAGTGTGGCAGTTTCTCAAAAAAAACTGGGAACCAATCTACCACAAGACCTAGTAATACTACTCTTGGGCACATACCCAAAGGATGCTCAATCATGCCGCCAGGACACTTGTTCAACTATGTTCATAGCAGATTTATTTGTAATAGCCAGAACCTGGTAACAATTTAGATGTCTCTCAACCAATGAATTAGAAAAGAAAACATGGAACATTTATACAATGGAGTAATACTTAGCTGTTAAAACAGTGACATCATAAAATTTGAAGGCAAGTGGATGGAACTAGAAAAATTCATCCTGAGTAGCATAACCCAGACCCAAAGAGACAAACATTGTATGTACTTACTCATAAGTGGATATAGCTGTACAATAAAAGATAAATATGCTACAATCCACAGACCCGGAGAGACTAGTTAACAAGAAGGGTTCATGGGGGAATCCCAGATCTCCCTGGGAAGGGGAAATAGAAGATATTTCATGAGTGGACTGTGGGCAAATGGGGATGGAAACAAGATGAGCGATCAGGGATCAGGCTGGGGTTGGATTAGAGGGGGAAAGCACTGAAAGAGACAACTGGACACGGGGGCATTTCAGGGTCAGATAAAAACCTAACACAAGGGACTCCCCCAGGAATCTACAAGGTGACCCAAGCTAAGACTCCTAGAAATAGGAGATACATAGCCTGAACTGGCCATCTCCTGTGACCAGGCAAGACTTCAAGTGGAGGGATTGGGAGACCAACCCAGCTACATAACCTTTGATCTATAGTCTGTCCTGTCTATGGAATGTGCTGGGTAAAGGTGGCCTAGAGATTGAAGGAGTGGTCAACCAGACTAGTCTAGCCTAAAATCCATGCCAGGAGAGTAAGCCCACCCCTGACACTGCCTGTAGCACCAAGACCCACAGGCTGGATGACCCAGAGACCTAGGATAGAACCAAACATGCCTGGAGGAAAAAAATTGTCACTATAACGATGCCTAACGCTATTCTGCTGTACACACAGATTGGTGTCTAACCCAATTGTCATCAGAGAGACTTCATCCAGCAACTGATAGGAACAGATTCACACACACAGGCAGGGCTCAGGGAAACCTGCAGAAGAGGGGAAGAACAGATTGTAGGAGCCAGAGGGGTCAAGGACATCAAAAGAAAACCCACAGAATCAACTAACCTGGGCTCATAGAACCTCAGAGAAACTGAAGCAATGACCAGGGATCCTGCATGGGACTGACCTAGGCTCTCTGTATATATGTTACAGTTGTATAGCTTGATCTTCTTCTGGGTCACCTAACAGTGGGAGCAGGGACTGTCTCTGACTCTGTTCTCTGCTTTTGGGGCCCTTTCCTCCTGCCAGATTGCCTAGTCCAGCCTTAATATAAAAGGTGGTGCCTAGTCTTACTGCAACTTGATTAACCATGGCGTGTTGATATCCATTGGAGACTTACCCTTTTCTGAAGAGAAAGAGAGGAGGAGGAGTGCATGGGTGTGGGTAAGTTTGTGGAAGGGATAAGAAAGAGAGGAGGGAGGGGAAACTGTGGCCAGGATACAAAATAATTAAATAAATAGATAAAAGGTAAAAAAGGAAAAATTAAAAATGAAAATATGATGGACAGCTGCTGTGGGATGTCTTTCTGAACACTGTGAATATGTGTGGCTCTGATTGGTTGATAAATAAAGCTGTTTGGCCTATGGCAGGGCAGGATGAAGCCAGGTGGGAAAATCCCAGGGAGACAGACAGGAAAAGAAAGAGAGGCAGAGGGATGCCAGCCTGCCACCCAAGGAACAGCATGCCAGCAGACCGGGAAGCCACGGAACACGTGGAAAAACAGATTAATAGAAATGGGTTAATTTAATGTATAAGAGCTAGCTAGCAAGAGGCCTGCCATATGCCATGCAATTGGTAATTAAAGTAAGCCTCTGAGTAATTACTTTATAAGCGGCTGTGGGACTGTGGGCCAGGTGGGACTGGAGAAACCTTCCGTCTACAGACAGTTACTTTTATCTTCAAAATATTTATTAAGGCATTGTTTTATTTATCTAAGCTAGTAGTGGTCCTTTAACCCCTGAGTGCCTGATATCCTCTTAAAGATTCTAATAGCCTTAGCACATACTAATGCTTATCCATTCACTCTTTTACAGCTATATTCTCAGATAGAAAGCACAAACCACATTTAGTTATTTACATTGTGGAGACAGTGTTCTTGACATCATCTCATTAGAGTGTCTTCTCATTAGTCACAGAAACACAGTTGTCTTCCACAGCTCCCAGAATGGACTTTACTATATCAACAGACGACATCACCAACAGACAGAGAAAATCTAAATATATCATAAGTGAACCACTAATTTTACCAGGCAATATCCTTAACTTACACAAAATTTTTTAACAGTTTTTGTTCATATTGCATATGAATGGAATCAACTAAAGTTCTATTTGAAAATGTGTTAAAGACCAGAGCATGACAGCACCTCAGAGGCCGAAGCAACGATCATGAGTTCCATGCCAGCCTGGGCCACACAGCAAGATCTGGAGTCGTACAGAAGGTAAAATAAACTTAAGCAATAAACTACATTAAAGACAGGGGATGGGTTATAGAAAATGAGAACTATGTATTCCAACTTTTATGTGGACTTCCCATATGAACACCGAAGAGCCTTCCAAGCTTGGGTCTTTAATTCATAAAAGACTGGGCTCACTGTCATTTTAATTTTCTAGTACAGTCCATCTCTTACTTTTAGTGTAAGTAATAAACCATAAAAGCACAAAGAACAAGAACTCATGTGTGGATGAAATAATTTTAACCTCTTCTGAGCATCAACATTCATTTCTTTTTTCAATGGAAACATATTTTATTGCTCAGAAATTTCAGTCGCAAATATTCAGGATAAACTGATAAATATTCTCATCCATATGTTATGTAGATGTTGCTTACCTCAGTCAAGTGGGGTGTTGGGTTAAATCCACAGAGATTGCACACTTGACTCTTGCACTCTGTGCAGGTGTTGAAGTTGGGAGGGTCCTGAGAGCCTATGTTGAGCTCTGTTTTGCAAAGAGGACAGGTTGGCTCGGGTTTGGTCTTGTCCGGCTTGTGCGTGAGTACAGCCTTTTCAGGCTCAGCAGGTAGAGGTTTGCTGACCTTACTGGGTGGGGCCTTCTTGTCTTTCTCTATCCTCTTCACTGCTGGAGCTTGCTCCGGTTTCGATTCTAAGCTCTCAGCTGCTGGGGCTTTCGTTTCCTTCACAGGAGTTGCCTTGGCAGGTGCTGGTGGGAGCTGACCTGTGGACTTGGGTGGTCCCTGAACAGCAGGAGTCTGTGATGGGGTAGGTGCTTGTTTTGTTGGGGCCACTGGCCCAGTCTGCGGATGAGGTCCGGACTGGCCTGCTGTGGAGATTAAGTTGGATGCTTGGCTAAAGATGGATGCTCCAAACCCAAACAGTTTCCCAGTCACAGTTTCTTGAGGAGTCGTGGGTTGTGATTTTGGGGCATCGGTGATACTACCCAGATTCAAACTGAAACGCCTTGATTGCTCCTGAGGCTTTAGGGGCTGCTGAGATGGGGGTGCAGCTTGGCCAGTGGGAGGTCGTGGGCCAGAGGGTGTTGGTGACCCTTTTGGCACTGGCTTGGCATCTGGTTTAGGACTCATCTTCGTTTGTGCTTTCTTAGGCTCTTCCTTCTTCTGAGTTGGATCAACATGTTTTGGATCCTTGCTCTCGGAACTGGGCCCAGGATGTGAAATAATTTTTGAGTCTGATGCAGGCCTAGGCATGGCTTTAGAATCAAATGGGGTGATTTTTTCTCCTGTAGGTGGGAAGCTTTGTGAGGGTTTGGCAGAGTCTGTTTTCAAAGGAGGGGCTGTTTGCGCTTGAGCCTGTGACTGTGCCTGAGAACTCAGCATATCAGGCTTTGTTGTTGCTGCTGCTGAAGATTGAACATCTGTGCGTGGCTCTGCCATCTTGGGCTGCTTTGGTTTAACATCTACAACAGGGGCCTTGGCTTGTTCAGGTAGGGGTGCGGAAGGCTCCTTGGGAGGGCCTGGCTCAGGTAAGGCCTCTGCCACTGGAGGCTTTGGGGCTGTGGCTGGGGCAGGTCCATGAAGGGTTGGCTGCTTCACCAGGGGCGGCGGCTTCTTCTGCTCAGGCGCTTTGGGGCTGTCCTGTCTGGGTGGAGGTTCCTTCTTCGGGGAAGCCGGCTGGGATGGTACAGGTGCTTTGGGGCTGTCCTGTCTGGGTGGAGGTTCCTTCTTCGGGGAAGCCGGCTGTGATGGTACAGGCTGTCTGCTGGCTGCTGCTGCAGGAGGTGCAGGGGCAGCCTTCGGACTGGGCTGCGGTGAGGACGGGATTGAAGCCAGTTCACCTCCTAGAGCTCTCTGCATCTGACAGTTTAAACAGAGCCACTCTTTGATCTGGAAATGACATATAACCACCATCAGTAAGATAACACCGTAAAACACAAAAGCTGTAAAAGCATGCCGGCTGCCATTTTTAACTCATTATTCCAAGAATCAAATTCAGTCATTATTTCAATCAAACATGCGAAATTTCACTTTATAGGAGATAATGAACCTCAGAGACTAAAGCATGCTATATTTTAGGAAAAATAAATAGGAAAAGAACATAATTTTATTCTGCCTCCAAGGCTAATTTTGTTATTCTTCATCCATGATTTGCACAGATAGCTTAGTTCCAGAAATAGAAAGTAATACATAATAAGAACATGAATTTTAGTGCATTAGATTCCATTAATATGTTATGATATGAATTTTTCTGCTGTTGGGTCCTCAGCTGGTTTTAGTTATACACCCCAGAGTAGGCTTGTCAAATTATGAAATATTGCTGATTTCTTAAGTTAGAGGAACATCGCTTCTACCTCAAGTCAAATATTCACACGTGGGGAAATAAAAATTAACCAAGCTTAGTTAGAAAGAGATTTTAGGGACAACTCTCTAACTACCATAAATAGCATGCTTTAGCAAAGAAAATATTGATTCCTTGTAAGTGTTTCAGGCAGTAGATAATGCAAATGAATGTGTTTAAACTATAGAAGGGGAGCAAGAGCAAGAGGAAGGTACATAGGTGAGCGAGATATGTGTATATATGTATACACATGCACAATTGTGCCCGTATTTCATATGTCATTGATTGGGAACAAGTGTGGAGTTTAATATAACAAATTATAAGATAATTCAAAAGCGTGCCTATGTAACATTTTCTATAATTTCAAAAATGTTTATCACAGAATATTTTAAATATTATCAGAAAATTTAGAATTTTGAGTTCTATCATTACCTAATCCTATCCATCCAGAGTAACCAGTGCTAACAGTTTGTAAACAAAGCTCTGTACATAATACAGCATGGTGGGGGAAAGAAGTATACAGACCATAAGCGATGAGAAACATGTCAGGTAGTACAAAATAGTAAAGTGTTAGCTTGACAAACAGCATATTCTTTATTTTCAAGCAATTGTCTTTTGAAACAAAATTTAATTAATCTTTCCTAAGACTTATAAAAGTACTTTTTCTTCTTTGCTTTTATTTATTTTTGAGACAAGGTACTGCTGTGTAATCCACCTGCATCAGTCTCCTGTTCACTGGGATTATAAGTGTGTTCAAAATAAAACCGTTCAACCTATGAACAGCAAACATAAGACTGGATAACTCTAAAATGTCATATTTCCATTTTAAATATTAAATTAAAAATTAAAAATATTCATGGTAAGTAGTTAAGTTTTCCTTAAGTTTGTTTTCAATATAAGTGTCAGGCACCTTTGTGCTCACTATATTTTTGCCTTTAATTTTCATTGTTTAAAATATTGTCTTGGGTAGGTCAAATCTGCCTCAGACCCACTGTGCTGCTGAGGAGCACTTGGACCTCTGATTGCTTGACTCTGTGTTCGTAGTGCCGGGATTAGGTGCAGGAGTGTAAACCCAGAGCTAGGCAAGCTCTCAGCAAGCACCTGCATCCTCAGCAGCAGCCACACGCTACGTCTTTAGCTTTCCGTGTGTTTGAAGCATTTCAAAGAGTACATAACTTTTGTACAAACAATGCTTGAAATCAGAGTAACCAAATGATTTCTGCTTCTGTAAATGCTTTGGTGAAATTAATCTAAGGTATAACGGGACTTTCACTCCATTCCAACCCCTCCGTGGTGAAGAAAGAGCTCTGTATATAAACAGGTTCCCACTATCCAAATTGCCAATTAGAAGTGTCCCACTATTTACTTTTTCTTGTGTATTTTTCCAAATCCTGACATAATTAACTTACACTCACATAGCCAAACAAAAGAACATATAATTAGATCCCCAAGTGTTTATAAGTTCAGTGTATCTGATTTTCTACTATCCTACAAAATATCTGCTCTGTATGTGATGTGTATCTGAGCTAATACATGTATATTACAATTTTCTAGGGCTAATTCTTATGATCATCATTCTCTTTTATTATTTTTTTCAGTTGTTATAGCCAACATAGATGTAAATTTTAGTCACCATTCTTTCCTTCACTCAACTGTTTATTGAGTACTTTGAATACTGCACATGTCTCTTAAGGAAAGATCCAAAGTTCCATACCTCCTGGGAGCTACAATACAGTGAAAAGTCAGAAAAGACATGTTACAGCATAATGTAACATTAAAATTTTTAGATATTCAAAAGAAGTATCTGAAAACATTATGTTGACTCCTTCTTTCCTGCTAGTTTCTGTCTCAAGTTTGCACCTGTAAAATATTTTGAGGAGACAAACTTGAACTTAAGAGTAAAACTGTAAGTTCTTCATGCCCATCTTTAGTCCTTAACTGCATCTTTGGCCAACTTTAAAATTAATGTCATACCACAACATATATAATGTCTGATGTGCATAAATTCATGGAATGCCTTTTATATGGCAAAAATATGTGATTGCTTATAGTTTATAAATGCCAATGATTTTATGTCTCCTTAGACATCGAAAGGAGTTGGGGAAAGGGAGTGAGGACATGTGTGTCGTCACTCACAGTGAATCCTCTTCTCTTAGCACATCCTTTCTGTAAGCACACTTTGCTGTCCTATCTTTTGTGCCTTTAATGCTTTTTTTCTCACTTTCATAAATAATGCATGAGACACTTCATCCTTCTACGTTCTGCTTCACTGCTAGAGTGAGAGTTCAAATCATTGCCCACTGTATGATAATACAAACAGCATTGTATCCTCTTAGGATGTTTTTAGAAAGAGCCTCCTTTTAATTTAAGTCTACTGGCCCTATGTGATGAATATCTAAATGAGTCTTATGTAAGTCTTCACACACACACACACACTCACACACCACTCACAGACACACTCACACACATACCCACTCATACAGGTACAAACTATCTTGCCCTTTAATACACTGAACAAAAGGTAAAGCTCACAGGCAGCCTCAGTATTCACATAACTACCGAGAAAATTGTGAGCCAACTCTAACACTGATGCCAGTTGTAATCCTTGTGAGCTACAGTAATAACTGACCTGGAAAGACATGCCCATGGTGCATGAACATCACAGGAGCAAGCAACTTTCTGAGTGGATATATGTTCCATTCCACAAGATGAAACCTGGCATCATTATCAGGGTCAAGAGCCTGTGGGTAGACAGGTCATAGATCTTGGGGAAGACCTATGGCTACCATACTTAGAAACAGACATAGTATTAAACAGATTTCTATTAGCTTATAATTATACCCATAAATCAATACATCTCTCCATCTTCATCTGAGAAGCTTCTATTTGCAAATGATGGGGATTAACCTGGCGATCCACCACTGGCCAAAGTACAGAAAAGAAGAGACTATGAAATGCCTATTCCTAAATGGAACATCTACATCACAAACTCTTCCCCAAGACTCAGAGATCACTGCAAAAGCAGGACAAAAGGATGGCAAGAGCTAGAAGCTGATGGATGACTACAGAGAAAGGGTGTCTTCTGGGCACGATGGGGCACATCTCCATATGAACTCATTGTAGTGGTGGCAGTATACACATGACCTGTGAAAATTTAAGACAGACTAAATCTCAACATGGAGAGATAGTCACAAAATCTCTCCCCTAGCTCTTGGCTACTGACATCTGATAGCTGCTGGTAAAGGGAGAGACAGTTTTCTTTAGGAGTGTAGCCCCTTGCAAGTCAATGATATTCCAGTTAATGGCCACACATTCAAGAATATATGGATATCAAAAATCAGGCATTAAAGGTAAAAACAGTGTACTGGCTGGTTTTGTGTGTCAACTTGGCACAAGCTAGAGTTATCAGAGGAAGGAGCCTCAGTTGAGGAAATGCCTCAATAAGATCCAGCTGTAAGGCATTTTCTCAATTAGTGATCAGTGGGGGAGGGCCCAGCTCATGGTGGATGGTGCCATCCCTGGGCTGCTGGTCCTGAGTTCTATAAGAAGATGGGCAGAGCAAGCCACAGAGAGCAAGCCAGTGGGCAGCACCCCTCCATGGCCTCTGCAACAGCTCCTGCCCCCAGGATCCTGCCCTGTTTGCGTTCCTGTCCTGACTTCCTTCAGTAATGAACAGCAATGTGGAAGTGTAAGCCTAATGAACCCTTTTTTCCTCAAATTGTTTTTTGGTCATGATATTTCATCACAGCAATAGAAACTCTAACTAAGACAAACAACAACAAAGTGGTAGGTAGGAAAGGGGAGTGGACCTGGAAAGAGTTAAGGACAGTGAAATGAAAAATATGCATAGTATGAAATTCCCAAAGAACTAATTTTTTAAAAAGAATGCATTTGTCCTCATAACTTCTGCCTGCTTTCACAGAGATGTCATAAACAACTTCCCAGTTCACCTGTCACAAGCAGTACCCCTCCCCAACACTGTATTTTAATCATCTACATCCATTTGATAAAATGGAGAAGAAAAGAGAATAATGAATAGTAGTGATAGAGGAGCTTTCAACTGCTATGCCCTTGAAGTACTCTTACTTTCAATATGTGAGTTTTAAAAAGTATATAACATGATTAAATAGAGACCTGTCCTAAAATTCTAGATTATACAAGACAAGAACAAAAAAGTCATCCTTTACCTTCCTGACAGACTATAGAAAATCCATAAATGAAATTCAAGATGTGGAAACACATTTAATGAACTAATATAACTTGATTAGCCCTCTGGAATGAGAGGTTAAAAGAAAAGCATAATAATGTTCGTTCCTTTAGTCTCCTGACTTAATAGGCCACACAAATGTGGGTAAGATGGAGGTGAGAAAGTGCTTCGGCTCATTCTTGCTTCACCATGTATGTGAATACAGATCTACACACAGTCACCTAACAAATCTCCCTGATGAACCCCATCTACACACTTCCTTTCTGCTCATTCTTGCTTCACTGTGTATGTGAAAACAGATCTACACACAGTCACCTGACAAATCTCCCTGATAAACTCCATCTACACACTTCCTTTCTGCTCATTCCTGCTTCACTATGTATGTGAATACACATCTACACACAGTCACCTGACAAATCTCCCTGATGAACCCCATCTACACACTTCCTTTCTGCTCATTCCTGCTTCACTGTGTATGTGAATACACATCTACACACAGTCACCTGACAAATCTCCCTGATGAACCCCATCTACACACTTCCTTTCTGCTCATTCCTGCTTCACTGTGTATGTGAATACACATCTACACACAGTCACCTGACAAATCTCCCTGAACCCCATCTACACACTTCCTTTCTGCTGAGCCCTTGACATCAGATCTTAGAAACACAGAAGTGTAATTTCACTAGCTATAGCTTTGGGGGATAATCAATGTCTTATTTAGATCATTCAAGAGGTTTAATTGTGACTATCACATATAGAATTTTAATTAATGGATGCCACTTTAAAAATTGTGCCAAACTACTGATTGTCAAAAAAATTACATTATGGCTCTTGATTTCAGTCCCACAATAGTATACTCCACTTGATAACCTAGTTAATGTCAAAAGTAGATTTTTAGAGATCTAGAAGAAAATCACATTCCTATTTAAAAGTATTATTTTTTAATAATTTTTTTCAGAATAAAAGCTTGTTCATTCTTTGAGAATTTCAAACATGTGTTAATGTGTTAAGGTTCAAAATAGAATAAACACCTCTCAAAACAACAATGGTTAAAAAAAACCAAACATACTTTCACTAAAACAAACAAACAAACAAACAAACCTAAAATCCACCTAAAATTTATAATGGACTCTGCTCATGTACATGAAATAATGGAACATCAAAAGAACAATCTCAGAACGGATGTCTGCTGGTGTTTCTATCAGCTGCTGGCCTGGTTTTCTTCAATCATGCTTTCATCATGACTTGGCACAATAAAGTTTGTTGGGGTTTTATTCTTGAGTCATCACAACTAATCTTTCTGCAAATGATAACACCTAAATGGACTGTTTCTTCACCAAGTTGGCGCTCTCATGCTCTCCCAACTGAGCTTGGGAGTCTGTCCACTGTGAGCTCCTGTGCCTTTACCGAAACGCACCCCATGCTAGTGAAGTAGACCAAAAGTCTCATGGGCTGAAAACATAAAGCCAAGTATGAACTCAACATGTACTAAGAGCTGCAGATCATTAAACTCCACCAGAAGCTCGGGGAAATTAAGGCAGTCACCTTGTATGCATTAGCTTGGGAAGGAAAAACACAGTTGACAAAATGGTAAAAATGCTAAAAAATATATTAAACCTCATGTGAAAATGCAGAGTCCCCTAATTTGACTCATAAGTTTTTGAATGAAAACCTCTTATAACCTATAAATGATTTCAAATGCTGCACAGCTGTGTATAAATATATTTCACAGATAACATATCAGGGAAGTGGGTTTCAAATCATGCTTCATCAGCCTTACATTATTTTGTCTTTGTTTCAGACAAATTTAATCTGAATTTTCATTATCATTCATTTTCTTCTGATAATGTTTTGAAATCCTTCCTCCTCTGTCAGTCCAACAGAACAAGAGGCAAGAGGTAATGTGGAGGGAAGCTTAGCTTTTTCAGCCAATCCAAACGGAGAATTTATTTCTATTGTCAGGCTCACATATGAAGAAACTAGTCAACTCAATTAATTGTTTTTCATGCACTGAATGTGTTGCTATGATTTATTATAACTATAGAACGAAAACTTCTAACTGATGAATTAATAATACAAATAACTTATTTCTATGAAATAGTTTACAGTGAATGCTATTTATTAGAAAAAAACACAATAGTAACTTGTTTTATATATAGGGAATCTCTCTCTCTCTCTCTCTCTCTCTCTCTGTCTCCATATATATTCTATTTTACAAAAAAGTTGGATCTTAAATTGCTAAATTACTGTCTCTCCTTCTAGACTACAGATGCTGCCCCTAACCAGAAGCAGATGTCACCCACCTAATCTCTACTGGCAAATGCTGGTAGAGATTTCCTAGAGAGCAAAACTGAAGTCAAGGTAAGGCTTCCAGCAGGAGTGATCAGGAAGATAAGAAACCAGGTTCCTTCCTTAAGACTCTTTTTATACTAGTTGCTCTTCCGAAACTAAAAGGCCAATGAAGTCAATTTCTTTGACCTCTTAAGAATATGTAAAATAAAATTTACATGAACATATGCATATACTTTCTGTAACTTAGAAATTTAGACACTGCCTAATATCAAGTTAAAGACAATGTGATCTTCTATAGACAGATGTTGACTTTGGGGATCAGTATATTTGGGTTCCTGCAGGACCTGTTGCTAGCCAATTGTATACCTCTACACAACTTAAATTCTTGTCTTTTTTTTTTTTTTTTTTTTTTTTTGGTTTTTTGAGACAGGGTTTCTCTGTGTAGTTTTCATGTCTGTCCTGGATCTCACTCTGTAGACCAGTCTAGCCTCAAACTCACAGAGATCCACCTGGCTCTGCCTCCCGAGTGCTGGGATTAAAGGCCTGCACCACCACTGCCTGGGGCCCTCATTTTTTTAAGCCACAAATGAAACCAGTACTAATGGCACTAACCCCTACGGCCTCTGAATGTTACATCAATTAATAACAACAATAAGAAGTAGCTATAATTTCAATTTAAGAACAATTCCAGTTTTATAGCTTACTGTGACTTTTAATTATGCCTCCTATCTCCATGAAAGAATGAAACCAACCACTCAGAAGACAGAAGCTTGAAGAAATCGAACAACCAGCAAGTAGATAAACAAGAATTCAAACCCACAATGTCCAAACCTAGAATCCCATAGTTTTCAGCTTTTTCTGAATCATCTTCCAAAAATCTTATGCTTGGAATTATGAGATGTTATTTATCTTAAGATTTCAGAACATGGTGCCAGTTAAAGGACACATTGCCTTGATGGAAAGTAATGAATAATTATACTGACTAGACAGCATCATAAATATGTTATTTCAAATTCTCATACCATTCAGAACTACAAATTCTTCTAATTTTATCAGTTAGATTGTTCTTATAATTGTCATCTATAATGTCCCCCAGAGGCCCATGTTTAGAAAGCTGGTCCCCACAATGGGAACTACTGAGAGGTGATGATAACTCCAAAAGGGGCCTTCCTGGTCTAATCACTAAGACCATACCATTGATGGAGACAGCAGAAGTGGCACCTTTTCCTACCAACTTCTACTCTCCAACTATTAGATGAGTAGCTTCCCTCCTTCAGCTGTTCCTGCCAGGATTTGCTGCCTCCCTACAGGCACAAGAGCAACAGGCCATTGATCACAGGCTAAAACTGCAAAACTGTGACCTAAAATAAAACCCCTCTCTTCTCAACTACCCAGGTAGTTATCACAGTCATAGAAAGCTGACTAGATAAAAACCCTCCCTTCCCAACTACCCAGGTAGTTATCACAGTCATAGAAAGCTGACTAGCATAATTACCAAGGCTAGTTTTTAAGAGGCATTTAAACAACACACATTTTTAACTAATAATTTTGATCAAGTAGACTCTTCAGATTACTCCAGTGTTGATTTTAGTTTAGACATGAATCCATAAGTTTTTTAAAAAGTACAACAGATGTTTCATTAAAAGTCAAAGCCTCCTTCACCAGTACTGAGGCTGGCACTCTAGAACCAAAGAACTAGCTCTTGCTTTTACATTTTGTGGTAGTGATTGCTATAACTTCCTGTGTTTTAATTTTAATGTTTGGGTTATAAATTTACAATGTTACATATTTTTATCTTGCTATATAAAATGAATTTTATCAAGAGATAACTTGGTGTCATTTATTGGTGTCTAGGGATAAAAATCACTCTAGAGTGGGAATTTCGTGAATGACTTGATCTCAGAATTACACATTACTGGATTCATTTTTACTTTTTCTTAACCTTCAACTACACTCACTAATTAGAACTTCAGTTAACATTACTACTTAGCAATTTTTAACATTTCTTTATTTGCGTTTGGGGGCACATGCACTCCATGGCTCCTGCATGGGGGTCAGAAGACAACTTTTGGGGTGGGTTCACTCCTTCATGATGTGAGTTCTGGAGATAAAATTCCAGTTGTCATGCTTGATGGCAACACATTTATCCACTGAGCTATCTCATCTACTTCATTAAGACGTTTACAACCCAAATCACCCAGGAACCCTACAACACTCACCTCCAACTGAAAGTGAGAAGGAACCACAGGACTCACCCCATCCCTCTCCTGTACATAATATAACCCTCCTGTATTTCCTCTCCTTTATATTCTTTTACCATCTGTCACACCATATGGTTTAGCTATTTATGATGCAGTCTAGAATACCAACCCATAAGATAAAGACTCCAGCCTATTTTGTTCATGCCTGGATGCCCAGAATCTAGAACATCCATGAAACTTAGTGGATGCTAAGCAAATAGTCGAAGAACTTTGATGATTTTTTTTTTGATTCTGCAATCTGGGGCAATTATGGGCTTTTGTTTTCCAGATCATTAACCAAGTCCATTTTTATCTTCAATCAACCTACTGAAATTTGAATGTGGTAATCATTAACAAAGTATCCTTTTGAGTCTTTCTCAGAAGGCGCATAATTTTTTATGTTATTTATGTTACCTGAATGAACCCACTATATCTTTATATTTGCTGATTCAAAGGGACCTCTGAGATGACTTTGTACAGTTTTTCCTCAGCTCTTCTTCAACTACTTTCAATGTCCATTTCATCCAGTGCTTCACCCTATCAACTTATATTATCAGTCCATTTTCACATTAAATATGTAACCCCAGAGGAGGTGGTCAACACTTGTAAACTCAGTCTTTTCTTGTGGTTGGAGGGAGGGGGCTTGTGTACCATTTTTGCTTAGAATTGGAGGTACCAAAAAAAAAAAAATTCTGTGATAACTAAAAACAGCAAGTAATTGGAAAAAGGAAAAAGAAAAACTTCTTTTGTAAAAAATCTTTCAGCTATTCCACCACAAGAAATGTTATCCTATCTTTCCTTCACCAAAGGTGCCAGCCTCTCTCTTCTCTTTTTGTTTACCATACTTCTCTACACTTTTCTCACCAGGTTATCTAAACAATCCCTACTGCACACAAGCAAGCGTGCGCGCGCACACACACACAGAGACAGAGAGAGAGAGAGAGAGAGGCACACATGCACACACTCGCATGCACATACGCAGATGCACACACACACACACACAGAGAGAGAGAGAGAGAGAGGCACACATGCACACACTCGCATGCACATACGCAGATGCACACACACACACACACACACACACACACACACGTTTCTCTTAAATCAGAAGTAGTGATGGGACTATCACTACAGAGAGAATAGGAAAACCACTTTCCCCAACGAAAGTATATGAAGCATGTTTGGGGTCATCTTTTTAATAAGGTTTAATAAGATGCAAATCTATATATGAAAGTCTGGTTTGGTTTTGTTACTGCTTTGTCCTTGAAAAATAACCATGCTTTTATTTAATTTAATTAAACATCTAGTTTTGACCAAAAGTAATTACTAAAAATAAAATAAACAAATTCAATTCCATCACAAATGTTTAGTTTGTTATCAGTGTTCTGGAAATGACAAGTCATTTTCTTATACTGTATCATTTCAGAAGAGTTCACAGAATGATCCAACATTATAGACAAACCTTAAAAAAAAAATCTGTCCACAAATGTGTCCTGCCTGAGGCTACTCACTGATAGTGATAAAGAAAATGCACAAAAACAACAGCAAAAAAAAAATCCTTTGCCAATAATTAGAAAGTAAATGTTCAGTTTGTGTCAGGAAGCAGACTCAAAGAGAAAGCCTGTGCTGTAGTGATTAATTCCATTAATGGACCAGCAAGAAGAGCTACAGCTATGACCTCCTCTGCACACCAGAGCTCTAGGCTGGCAGCCAGGGGCTTCTTAGGATGTGCTTGGAATGGCTCCCATCTCCACAGCCTGGGTGAGGGCAGGGAGTTTAAAGGCCTTCCACACCACAGAGAGGAATAAGCTGAATTACAAAAGAGTGTCGGGGATACTACAGGGCACATATGGAGATCAGAAGAAGACTTTCAGGAGTCATCGGTTTCTTCCTTCCACGGTGTGATCTAGGGACCCAACTCAGCACCAGGCCTGTACAGCAAGTGTGTTCAGTGCCTTTACATACTGAGCCATCTCAGCACTCCCATAATTACTCTCAGTATCCTAAACACGCTCTGTGTTGGTCTATATCCAGGTCTTACTCAAATCCTAATCTGTTGCATGTTCTCTGTTTAATAAGTATTTCTACTGATACTTTCCATAGAAAAGACACTTTCTCCATGAAGCTTTCCTTAATCTTCCGCACTAGAAAAGAGTGCTTCCTACTCAGAAGTTCATGTTCACTTTTATCTTCCATGGCTCTTGTTATCTGCATGTATCATATTTACAGATGCATACATAAATGGAGTACATTTTAATCATGTGAAATTCAGCATTCATGTCTCATCTCTATCCCATAACCGTGTTTCAGAATGCCTCCCAAGAGGTAGACATTTAAATAAGATCTGTCTTCCAAATACTGGGTATATAAGCAATAAATCTTCGTATATTTCCAAATGCATTCTTTGCTTTGTGACTTACCAATGAAGTGTAATAAATGCAAATATTCAATGAATAAACCATCTGTCTTTCAAATTATTTCCTTGTATCATTATCAAAACAGTATAGTATAGGCCAAAATACAACTTTACTAAAATTTTAAAAAGTTAAACACACACACACACACACACACACACACACACACACACACCAATTACAATATGATTCTGTCCATTTATAAGAACACTTATAAATGTTCTTATTAATTATAATTTTATAAGTAAAAAGTGACTCATTTAAATGGTTATAGAACACAATATTCTCTATTATATATTATTTTCTCTCCCAATTAAAGCTTATACAAGTAGGCCAGCATGCAAATAGACCCATATCTATCACCCTGCACAAAACTCAAATCCAAATGGATCAGAGTCCTGAATATAAACACTAGAAACACTGACCCTGACAGACCAGAAAGTGGGGAACAGCCTTGAACTTGTTGACACAGGAGAAGACTTTCTAACACAACATCATTAGCACAGGTGAAGATAACAATTAATTAATGGAACCTCATAAAACTGAAAAGCTTCTGTATGGCAAAGGACATCATTAAAGGGTAATATGACAGCCTACAGAATTGAAAAAGATTTTAATTTTATTTATTATACATCCAATAGAGGGCTAATATCCAAAATATATAAGTAATTCAAAAAACTAAGTATCAAGAAAACAAATAACATGATTTAAAAACTTTGTACAGATCTAAACAGAGGATTCTCAGAAGAGGAAACTCAAATGACTAAGAAATATCTAAAATGTTCAATATTCTTCCACCAGTGAAATGCAAATCAAAACTACTTTGATATTTCTTCTTAAACCTGTCAATTGGCTAAGACCAGTAAAACAAGTAACAGCTCATGCTGGAGAGGATGTGGAGTAATGGGAACATACAACCAATGCTGTTGGAACTACAAACTTGTATAGAAATCAGTATGCCAGTTTCTCAGAAAAATGGGAATCCATCTACCTCATGATCCAGCTATACCACTCTTGGCCACATACTCAAAGGACACTTCATCCTACCACAGAGACATTTGTTCAACCATGTTAACAGCTGCTCCATTCATAATAGCCAGAAACTGGAAACAACCTAAATGACCCTCAACAGTGGAATGGTTAAAGAAAATGTGGTTTTTTAAAGCCGAGCGCCATATTCCCGGTTCTCTTCTCTCCTCTCTTCTTCTCCACGCACGTGTCTCTCTCACAGGCCTGCGCACTCTATCCCTGTATTTCTAATAAACTCTTATAAGCGGAAAAAAAAAAAAAAAAGAAAATGTGGTATATTTACACAATGGAGTATTGCTCAGCCATTAAAAAACTGACATCATGAAATTTGCAAGTAAATGGATAGAACTAGAAAAAAGTCATCCCAAGTGAGGAAACCCAGACCCAAAAAGATAAACATTTTTTCACTTTTTTTTTTAATTCCTTGAACTTCCTAGTTTTTCCACTGCACTGTGATATTTAGTCCCTTCCTTCTAGAACATACCTAATATCAACCTACTAAAATACTACTTTATTCCAGACCTTTACATGCTAAGCTATTATGCAGTGACTACCTGAGAATTGTTCTATTAACACTAATTGCAGACAACCTGTAGTCATTGGCCTCACTCCTGGTCACTTTTGATTTGATGGTTAAGCAGGTTATCTAGGTAACTGACAACAACACATCTTCTGAAAAACCCACATATCAACAATGATAACAAAGATAATATTAACTTCATTTTGTGGACTAATCCATGTTGTTATCAGTGACTCTCAGCTAATTAAGTGGGTAAACCCTCATCGGGTAGAGAAGCATCATCAATGACGATGGGCATGTACAAATGGAAAATTATTCCAGTTACTATTAAAAAATATATTTAAAATTTGAAAATAATTATCCACTTTCTTAAATGCAAATATGACCTCAGTTAACAGTATCAAATGCAAGCTGTGTGGGGCTGAGCATGCCTGTGATCCCGAAATTTGGAAGGCTGTGAAAGGAAGATCACAAGTTAGAAGCAATCTGAGCTACATAAAGAATTCTAAGTCAGCTTGGGCTGCATAGCAAACCTTGTCTCAAAAAGAAAAAAAAAAACTCCTAAAACAAACAAACCACACAACAATACCAAAATTGGTAGGTGGGAGCATCAATTTTAAAATGAAAACAATATCAGTTTGTGCTAACCAACAAATAACATAGATGTTAAACACAGAGAGTCTAGGAGTTCACTTCCTTTCCTTCAGTTCATATTTGTTTCATTATGCCACATTTTCAGAGACTGTGGCACTATGTTAGGACTTTCATTCAAGAGAATATTTTACAAAACTAAATTGATAGGGAAAAGAAAGGGACAGAGGACAGAGAGAGAGGGAGAGAGAGGGAGAGACAGCAGTCCCTGTCCTAAGTGCGAAAGCAGGCACCATGTATGGACGGTGCCTGTGCCCACCGGTCTTGGACTGTACTAAGTGCACTCACCTCAGTCAAGTGGGGGTTGGGGTTAAAACCACAGAGGCTACAGACGGTGGTTTGACACTCAGTGCATGTGTTAAAATTGGCCTTGTCTGGAGTATGCAACAGAAGTTCCGTGCTCTTACAAAGGGGGCAGATGGTTTTAGAGAGACCTTGTCCTGGACTCTCTGCTGCAGAAGTTGGTGGTGGCTGCACAGGCCTTCCAGTTACTGTTTGGCTTGTCGCTTTCATAGGCTGTTGAGCTGGGGGTTTCGCTGGAGCAGGCTGTTGAGGCTGGGGCTTTGCTTGACTGGGCTGTTGAGGCTGGGGCTTTGCTGGAGCGGGCTGCTGAGGCTGGGGCTTTGCTGAAGTGGGCTGTTGAGGGTGGGGCTTTGCTGGGGTAGGCTGTTGATGTGGAGGCTTTGTGGGAGCTGGTTGCTGAGGCTGAGGCTTTGCTGGAGTGGGCTGCTGAGGTGAAGGCTTGGCTGGGCCTGGCTGTTGAGCTGGTATCTTTCCAGGTCCAGATTGCTGAGCTGGAGTCTTTGTAGGCCCAGGTACCTTAGCCGGAGGCTGTGGGCCAGGCTGTTGAGCTGGGAGTTTCGCTGTCCCTTGCTGCTGGGCTGCAGACTTTACTGGCCCTGGTGGAATCTTTCCAAGACCAGGAGTCTGAGTGAGAGACTTTGGCCCAGGCTGCTGAGATGAAGTCTTCTCGACTCCAGCTTGCTGTGCTGGAGGCTTGGATGCCACTGGAGGTTGGGCTGGGGGCTTCCCTGTCCCTGCTGGTTGAGCTGGGGCCTTTGCTGGCCCTGGCTGCTGGACTGTTGCTTTTGCAGGTCCAGGCTGTTGGGCTCCAGATTTCCCAGGACTTGCTTGCTGAGCTGGTGTTTTGGCTGGACTCTGCTGGGAAGGCTTTCCTGTGTCTGAAGGTTTAGTCTGAGGCCTGGATGCATCTCTTTGAATAGGCAGCTTTGCCTGGTCTGTTGGTGGAGGCTGGGAAGATGCCTGGGAAGGCTTTCCTGTGCTTGGGGGTTGTGTTTTTATTTTTTCTGGTTGTTGGGAGGATGCTGACTTGGGAGGGCTGTCCTGCTGTATCACTTCCTTCGCTGGCCCCTGCTGTTTAGGAACCGATTTGGGTGACGGCTGCTGTAAAGGAGGTTTTGTGACTCCTTCTGATTTTCCTTGGTCCTTCTGAGCAACTTTTTGTTTCCGTGTAGTTTCGTCCTGGGATGCTTCAGAGTCTGATATCAAATCAAAAGGGTTGAATTTATTTACCACAGAGGAGACAGCACTTAGAGGGTTAACATCTGAGAGGAAACCAGGCATTATACTAGACTTGTATTCTTCCTTAAAATCAGTTCTAGACTTGGATTCTTTCAAGCTAATAGTGGACGGACTCCTTCCAGGCAATTTCTGCTCCGACCTGAACGTATCTGTAGTTCTACTTTTACTGAGTCCAGGCTGAGTGGGACGCCCAGGGTCCGGTGGCTTTCCTGGTTGCTTGGGAGGCTGACTGCTATCCAACTCTTGTTTCCTGGAAAATAAAAATAGTAGAAGTTACTTCAAATCAAATCAGTATTTAAAAGTTATTGTTTTCTTGTAACTCAAACATATATAGACGCAATTTGTGTTGGAGCCTATATTGATCATAAAACTTGCCTTGTCTGTTATTTTTGAATAGGTAGAATTTTTCAACAAGGTAGTGTAGCAAAAGCAGCTTGTTGGTAATGAAAAATTATGTGGTTAAACAATATAAACTTACAAAAATATACTTACTAGAATATAACATATAGGTTCAAAAAATAAAACTGCAGTAAATCAATGTAATACATATGTAACTATCTCTATTTCCTTTTTGATCAAAAATTATGGTCAAGAAAAAACTAAGAGAATTAAGAAGTAAAAGTCCTCATTTTAAAGTATAACAGCTTGCTAGTTTTGTTTTTACTTAATTTTGAAAATTCATATTAGTTACAGAAGTCACACTGTGACATTTAGGTGAGTTTGTGGTGATGGAGGTAAATGACACAGTTTAAGCATGCTGAGAAATCGAATACTTCACTCAGTTTTGCTCTGTTCTACTAGAATAGTAACACTCATCAAACATTCTCCTTATTAAACTTTATAAATTACTAAACTTGTTTGAGAAACAAATTTTCTTGTGTAAGACCAATATCACTTTGTCTTTTCTAATAGTTGATTATTAATTGTGAAGTTTTCATACAATACCATAGTTGAGGTTCAAAGTATTGTGAGATATAGCCTGATAGCCAAACAGCATGAAGCTAGCTATGATCCCATTTTTTAAAAGTACTATTACTTTCCTCAGTGGAAGAAAATATGTACCAGCTTCATTCAGTGTTTGTTACATTATTTATTTATCTTATCTATTATCACTGACATTCCTAGAGAGGTGTGACAAGTAGCTTCACAAGACAATTATTTCTTTTAAAACATTCTATAAATATGATACTTTAAGTGATTTGAGCTGAATAATTAAAATAGATCTTTCATTCATAGACGTATATATATTAGCTAAAAGTCATTTAAGTATGTTAAATTTTGAAGGACAACTAATTGCATCTCACACCATAACTGTGGAGGAAACCAGGTAAGTAGTTTTGTTTTATTTATATCATTTTACATTGGAAAATATATATTTCTCTTTGAAAGAACAAGGAAAAAGAATTAATGATTTGGGAGCACCTGAAATGTAAGATGGTCACAATAGAGTTGAACATCTTTTATTCAGTTTGCAAAATTGGCTAGTTAGGGGCACAGCTACATATTTTCAACTTTGTGCTATTTAATAATTTTCTTCAGAACTTCCCTAATGCTTACAGCGTAAATCACAATCTAAGAGAATGTTAGAAGAAATGGAAAAATGTTACTGGTAGCAAATATTGTCAGAAAGACAGTATTTTTTTCACTGGCACATACGTGCAAAATGATGTAATGAAATGAGTAAATATGGTAGAGCAGCTCACTGGTCCAGTATCTTCCTGGTGTGTGCAAGGTGCTGTAATTGACGCCAGCACTGTGCAATTTTAATGCTAACTATAATAGAAGAGTTTGGGTAGGTTCCTCTAGGAAAGGGGTTTTTATGTAAATATTTTACTATGTTTCCAACACTTTCATTTTAAAAGAGACCCCACACTATTTCCTGAGTTATTTCCCAAAGCTCTGTGATAATTTTTTTTAAATCATTGCTACATATTTACATTTGGACATAATAAGAATGTCTTCACAGGGCACCTTGTCCGTCCCCCCCAACCCCCTTCAGAAGGCAGAAGAGCCACTGTACATAACTGAAAATAGGTTATTTCCAAAGGTACACTGTATAGATGTTGACATTATTCGGGAAATGTTTCTGCATTCAATTAATGTAATGCAAAACTCCCTTGAAAGGACTTCATTCTAGTTTGTGCCTATCTTGTAAGTGATTATTTGGGAATTTCACTAAACTGCACTTTTGTATGTGGTTCTTGAAAGTTATCTTTAAACAAAGGCCAAAGAAATCTATTCCTGATTTTATTAAATTGTCATTTCCTGAAAATACTATTAAACTTATCTTAATCTGTGTCTGGTGATACTGTTTCTTCACTTAACCTAATGTAGGTGTAATAGCAACTGAAAAAAAAAAAAAAAGAACTTCACAAATACCAAATACTTGCGGTAACATAAAACACCAAAATTAAAACAAGCTGAGTGTGCCACACATTGTAATACATTATAATTGCATAAACATTCCACAAATATTACGTTGTGCTGTCAGAAATGACCTACATAGCCCCAAAGATTGTCCCCAAATTCTAACTTTGTTTTAATTGTTATCAGTATGTGAATCCAAGTAAAAAACGAAAACCAGAAAGAAAATCACAAAGATGGCAACTTAACGCCAAGCAAAAATGTAAAGCTGCCTGAGTAAATGTGATCTTGTGAACTGTGTTTGCCATAACAACCATTCTGCTAAAAGATAAGCTAAATGCAATCTGTGGCTTATACACTGAACTGTGAGCTGGAAGAGCACATTTCACTTATCTTTTCATTTCTAGAATCAGACCTGGCGACTAGGAGAAAAGCATTAATGTTTGATGAATCAATGAATAAATGAATGGTTCACAACGTAAAAACTGATGAATGAATATAACGGGTTTTTACTTCACTCTAGATTAAAGTTTCTTGAATTCATTTCACTTCAAATCTTCTAAAGGTCTTCTAAGATTTTAAATGGATACTTCCCATGTTCACTTAAGAGCCTGGGCTTGACCTATTGTTCTATATTAAAAGAAAGACAAACAAAAAAAGTGGAGCAGATGGCCACTCAGTGGGGGAGGCTGGAGCACTAAAGGAAATAATCAACTCGAAATTCTTATCTTCTATCACAAAGTTTTGCACTAAGCCATCTCATATCACACGTTCATGAATAAAATGAATAGTAGTAATAAAATTGTCTTTCACTAGGTCTACAATCAATCAACATGAAAATAAGAATTTTGATTGTAACCTTATTCTGATTCTAGCTTAAGTTATTTGTGTTTAATTCCACATCCTTTTTCATTTTACTATTACTCTTCTCAGATGAGAACTTTCCTTTCATAAGTTAGTAGAGAACTGTATCAGAGAAAATGATATTTCAGGCATATGCAAATATAAAAATGTGAAGCAGCTGGAATGATGAAATGTTTTTAAATGTAACACAACAGTCAATGACACTTAATTTGATGGTGCTGAGTCACATGAAATATTCCATATCACAAATAAAAATGCCTAAGAAATATCTATTCACTTTCACACTAGTAGGAAATGGGAGTTAAAAGGCTAAGAGACTAATTCAAAGTCATATGACTAGGTAAGGAAGTCGGGCCTCCAGCCTCCTAATGTGGTGCCTGTGGGAGCACTCTCACTTGCCCATATGTACAGGAATATAAATTTGTACATTAGTATTTCTAACAATGAGGAATTCCAAACACAGCTTGTGTGTGGCTATAATCGAGACTTTCTATTGCTAGCGTTGAGATTACCATGCTTTATATTTGTCACACTCTTCAATATTAAAAATCCAGCAAAAACATCCCTGTGAACTTTTGAGTCATCCTCAAAATGATTTCCTGACACAGGTAAGACAGGTCTTGTTATCTTCTTTAGAGGCAAGGAACCTAAGACACACATGTGTTGAAAAATGCATATTAATTTACTATGAGTCACAGAAAAATCAATACGATAAGAACTTGAGTCTTGGGGATGAAAATCCTTACTTCTCGAAAGTAAGGTAAGAGAAATAAATTCTGCCACGTCTAGTGCATATCTCTTAAATTCTTAAAATCTGAAGTAATTTGGACCTTTATAAAAGCATATATTTAAGGAATATGATCCTGAAAGTCTAAATGACAAGGTCAAGTGAATCTCTCAATATCATATATATGTATATTTTTTCAAAAGTACCCTTTATAGAAATACTTTAACAAAATGTAAATGTGTTGCAAAAATCAAAAAATTATGTGTGCGTATCTTTTACAAACCTTTACCAATTGCAATTGAGAGCAGAAATTGCCTAATAATAATCCTAAAGTGTCCAGTTGCTAATGAGAAACTCTGAAAGTATACTGCAACACACACACACACAACATAAAGTAACAGTTATATTGGCAGATCTTTTCTTCAGCCATCTGTTGTACAGAAGCAAAGGTGGAAATCCAAACACCAATGATCTCAGCTGTATTTGCAACCATGCCAGACCTGTTGCATGTGCCCCTCTGGAAAAATTACAGATCTGACTAAGAAAAGCACTACAGCTCATTATTATCCTAAAACGACACGCTAAATGCATGACTGGATTGTTTTTTCTTTTCAAAGTCAGGATTTTATCAATCAGAGAGAAACAAATCCTCTTGTAAAATTATTAAAAGAAAAAGGCCAAACATTTACTAGTTTTAAAACAAGAAAAAATTAAATTTTGTTGCTAATTTCCATGCTACTGTGGTTTCTTTCAAATTAAATAGGGATTTTCACCTGACAAATTTCCAACATTTCAGAATTACATGAAAACAAGATCACTACCCTTAAGAAATTTAAACTGCTCCTATGATACGTTTATTATGCTATTTGGCAAAAGTACCCACTTGGATTTGTACGCTAGCAGCTAAGATGAAATTTTTTTTAAGTTTATGAGGTAGATCATTTTATAACTATATATTCAGCTCTTTCATACTTTCAGTATCTCAAGTCAAGATTGTGTAAGTCCCGTCAGTTATTACAAAGGATATTTCAGGACCATGGATAGAAATTTTTCCGGCTGAAGGGTGTTAAAGGGTTTGTTTACAATAATAAAGGCAGAGAAAGCATGATTATACCCTCTTGGTACTCTAATTAGAAAACAACTAATTCATTAGAAAAAGGGAAAATGTAAAGCTGGAGAGGAAATGGATGTTAATGTTACAGATTAGCTTTTATAATTGCCTGTGCAAATTGTCATTTACTTATTTTGTTTTTAAGTGTGTATTGAAACCTAATCTCAAGGTAACGCAAATTCATATGTTCTATAAACTAAAAGTCATTTTTGCATAAAAAGAGCAACGGTTTAAAAACTAGCATATGCTAATTCAGAAATACATGTACAGCACCTGCTCTGCTGTGACCAAACCATCTGTTTAATGTCACAGAATATCTTAGGGCCTCTCACTGGATAGAAAAGGTATATTTATTCTATGCCTTTTACCTAGGCAGCTCCTGTTCTCTGGGGAAAGGTTGGGAAGGGAGGACCAGTCTCCTCCAGAGGGTTAAGGGTATTGTTACAGGAATATTTACACATCGTTCTCAGAGAAAAAGACCTCAGAACACTAAGGAGGTTTAAGCGTACAGGTAAACACGTAACCCAGCTCTACCCATTTTTCAACACGTCTGTGATGTATTAATGGAAGATTTCCAGATTAGTAAAACACTGTAGGGCGTCTCTCCACACCACTCTAGAGGGAAAAGGTTGCAAAAGGCCAAAAATAAAATAAAAAAAATCACAACCTAAAATCACAATTCCAAGAATGCAATCCTCGACTATCCCACCAGAAACTCTACACTGCATCATTTTTATTCCGCCCATCCAAAGCTTATGATCGCCTTATCGCCACCCCATTAGGGAGAATAAAACGAAGGGAGGCGACATATATGTACCACCGTGCAGGCACACACACATGCGTGCACGGGAAGCGGTATATATATGCCTGGACATCTCCATCATGCTGTGCGTGCCTGTGCATGGAAGGCGACTCCGCAGCGGCCGCGGGGACGCTTCCCTTGGGCAGCCCCTGCGCCCTTGACATGACAGCAGCGATCTGTCTCCTCTCCTCCTCGCTCAGCTGGCTCAGGTCCGCCTCCATGCCGGCTGGGATCCCGGGGTGCAGGGCGCTCCCCGAGCCGCCAGCCCCGCCTGCGGCCGCCGCCAGCCCTTCGGGGAGCCCTTCCCCTTCCAAGCTCGCCTCGTTGCCCATGGCTCGGCGGGACACGTCCCGGTGCAGAAGCCCGCGGCCGCCGGAGCCCCGCCAGCCGGGGTCCGCCCCGAAGCGTGCAGGCTGCCTGGCCCTGGGGGCTCGGCGCCGTCTCGGCTGCCCGCGGAGTCGGCACCGGCTCAGTCGGGTCCGCAGGCGACGCCCGCGGCCGGCCGCTCCTCCATGTTGCGAGCGCCAGGCGAGCCGCTCGCTCGCTCCCTGCCTCCCGGTTGCCGCCTCAGCGCCGGAGCAGCCCAGAAGCAGCCGAGCTCGGCCAGCCCGGCGCCGTCGGCCCCGCCCCGCGCCCCGCCCCCTCGCCGCGCCCGCACTGCGCGTGCGCCGCCCCGAACAGGTGATGTCCGCCACGCCCACCCGCCCTGCGTCGCGTCGCGCGTCGGCGCCCAGGCAGCGACTTAAAGGTACCAGAGGCTGCGGCGGTACAAGGCCGGGACCAACCGCGGACGCTTTCTTTCAGGCATGTGGCAGGATGCCCCAACCCGAGTTTTCGCAAGCTCGATTTAAGGGTGAGGGGATTGGGAGGGGCGATGACTGCCGCTTTGCCTCCTGGGATTTGTAGTTTTGTTGCGTGGGGAGGGGATTGCTTTTGCACCCCCCCCTCCCCTCCGCCCCAAGGATTTTTAAAGCTCCTAGGAAAGGTTCAGGTAGCTAAAGATGAAAGAGAAAGAATCATTCTACTTTTGAGGCAAATTTCTCAGGATAAGATAAAATGGCCCTTCTAGAACTTTCAAAATCATTAGATTTAGACTTTCCAAAGTGATGGATTAGTAGATAGGTAAGAATTTAAATGATTATGCCTTGCGCCGATTCCTCAGAGAACTACACTAACGTAAAGAATTATGGGAAATTGTCCAGCAAGAGAACATCAGGTTGTTAAATATGTTGTTACAGTAGTGGGAAACTTGGAAATTAGGGTTTCAAACCCTCTTCACCCCCCTTTATTGTGGCTTTATTTTACAAATGTAAAGAGAAGAGAAAAGCCCAGTAGGTAAATCTCATTCATCACACAGCTGCTTAGCAACAGAGATGCCTACATTTTGAGAACCCCACCACCACCACACACACTTACTACTCCTTTCCTTAAAGATTATTCCCACCATTGCTGGATCTGAAATTCCAAATTTCCCATATAATGTTTTCTCATAAAGTGTATTCAGTGTCTCAATTTTTGAGCTTAAAGAGAGCAAAAGCTAAGAAACAGAATTGAATTATTAAACAGATTTGAATAGGCTCTCAGAAAATAAGTTTCCAAGTTTTGGCAAAAATCATCTCTATGTAGTGGCTCTGGGCCTTCCACTTCTTTTAAAACTAAAAATTGGCACAGATGCAACAATCCGTGGCTAAATTTATTGTATTTAAAGATGGCTACTCAGTAGAGGAAATTGCATTATTTGTTGTGTCATTAGAAACTGATCAAATTTTGGTTCTCTGATAGTATATGGGGATGTGACTTGAAAGTCAACACTGCAAAAGTCATTTGAGATAAAGAGGATGTTCTCACAAACAAATTAAGCCTAGGCAATCAGACGTTCTGATAATCCCATCTAGAGGCAAATAGAATATGCTAATGCTTTTTAAAGGGAGTTTACTTCAAAGGACATAATTAGACACAAAATCTTGGATCTTGTAGTACTTCTTTTTCAGAACCAGCAAGAGTTCCACAGTGGACAATGCGTGGAAATTGGTAACATCTATAGCCAATGGGCAAAGGGGAGATTCACTTGTTAACTGTTTTCTTAGGCTTTGTGGGAATAAAATATTTGATGTTTGCACAACCACAAACCACAACTTCAAATTGTAGCTTTAGAGTAATGATTACACTGAGAAAATACCCTATTAATTTTTATATACTCCTGCTGCAGATGGAAAGGAACCTGCCAAGTAGTAAGAAAAAAGTCAGTGATGATCTGTATGAAGATTAAGAAAATTAGTAACTTTGTAAGGTTGGAGTAAAATATGGCCCATTTTTGAAAAATGTACATTCTTTTTCTCCTTTTCACCCTTCCCCCAGAAGCAGACTCCATCAGAAAATGAAAATGAATTGCATGGTGGGAAAATAAATGGACTGTTAAATGGGACTAGAGAGCCAGAGCACTGAGGACATGTTTTCAGTGTTGACTTTCAAAAATGACTTTGTCTTCAGGACCTTGTTAATGCCGAGTTTTGCATAGCTATTTTCTCTTTCAATCCTCAGGCTAATTTGATAGTTCTTGGGAGATGAGTTGTGGGTGTTGTTTTGTTTTTGAGACAGGTTTTTATGTAGCCCAGACTGGCCTGGAACTGGTGATGTAGCTAAGAATGGCCTTGAATAACTCCTGCTTCTTATGTGGGGCTTGGGATACTAAATCCAGGTCTTCATGCTTACTAAGCAAACACTCTACCAACTTAGATGTGAACAGAAACACCAAAGCAGAGTCAATGCTTTCCTTATCTGTGAATTACTAGAAATGTGAAGTACAACTCAGATAGTGTGGAATGGGCAGAACTCAAGTGGCGTAGAATGTCACAAAAGTTCTTAATTTTCAGGGGCGGACTATCAATTTAGTAAATAGGCTGGTGAGGCCCTACTTAAAATATCTGTTACCCTGTGCTCATTATATAGTCACACTAATGGCATTTTAATAAATCTGTATTTAATAGAAAATAGTTTACAACTAATTCATTCAGCCTGATACACCGATCAAGAAACAAGTCAATTTCTGAAATCCTTTACTTATGCATGCCTTATATCCACCTAAAATAGTAGCTCCAGAGAATGAAGTCTTTTCATTTACTTCTTATCTCACTTTCCTATATAGATTATAATGTAATAGATAATATGATGGGTAGCAATTAAAGGCAACTGGGAAATGATACCTTGAAAAACAGCCCAGTTCACCCATGTCCTGGCAACTATTATTCATGCTAACGCACTAAAAAATAAATAAATAAATAAATAAATAAATAAATAAATAAATAAATAAATAAATCACACCTGTTACCACATATGAAATACCTGAACTAAATCCTTGAAATACGTGAAATTATAGTAGCTTGAACATTTAGGAGGGAAAGTTGAGGGGGGTGAGGGAAGGACAAATAAGGAGAGCCAGGTGAGGAGGGTGGGTAGTTGAGGAGGGCAGGGAGGTACACTTGTATACTATAAGATGCACTGAAGATGTATTGCAAGGTATGCTGGGCTCATAAAGTACTGGTCTCAAGAGAGTCAGGACTCATCAAATCCATAACCTTCATAGTGGGACTTCCACATGGCCCATCAAGAGGCAAAGGAGGTTTCTTTTCCACATTTACTAGAACCAAAACCATTTTTGTTCTTGTTTTGACAGAAAACAACCAACCTTCATCCATAAACCTACGTGGGAATGTTATGTAATTCCGAATTCAACCTAGCAGCTTTGCCTTCTCTGTATCCTGATATCTCAAGGTGTTAAGATTACATGGAGACAAGCCGGGCGGTGGTGGCGCACGCCTTTAATCCCAGCACTCGGGAGGCAGAGCCAGGCGGATCTCTGTGAGTTCGAGGCCAGCCTGGGCTACCAAGTGAGTTCCAGGAAAGGCGCAAAGCTACACAGAGAAACCCTGTCTCGAAAAACCAAAAAAAAAAAAAAAAAAAAAAAAAAAAAGATTACATGGAGACAAGTGTACTCCCTAAATTCTAGCATCACAGCTAAGGCTACTGAGGCCACTAAGTCCCATGACTAAGCTGAGCCCCCTGCTGGTTACAATAAACTGGATGTAAATGACAGGACTAAGCAGTAAACACAACATCACAAAAAGAATCGTGATGATGATGATGATGATGATATCGACAAGATTAATATAAAAAAGTACTATTAAGTCACATGGCTTTGTGGTTTCAGTTAAACTATATAACTGATAATGCTAGATTTCCATGCTGTGATTATATGTGATTATTCAAAGTTCACTTTTCACTATGTTCCATATAATTACTATTTACTGTATTTATAATTCCATTTAATGTAAAACTGAGATTGAGCTTTTGTTCAAATCTCCTAGATCTACTCTTCTACACTATAAAATAGAAAGGTCCAATTATCTTGAATACTTACATGTTTGTTTCATGAAAAGTCACAATGAAAATATATGTTTAAACTCTAACAATAACCAAGTACAAAGTTATATTAAACCATGCAAAACTTACCCATAAGAAGTTTTCTGGGCCGATGAATACCCTAACTGTCATCACAGAGCTTTTGTCCAGTGACTGATGGAAGCAGATACAGAGATCCACAGCAAAACACCAGGAAAAGTTCCAGGAATCCAGTCGAGAGAGAGAGAAGAGGGATTCTGTGAGCAAGTGCACCAAGATCATGATGGGGAAACCTGCAGAGACACCAAACCAAACTAGTGGGAACTCATGAAAGTTGGATCAATGGCTGTGGAGCCTGCATGGGACTGGGCTAGGTGCTCTGCAAGATGAGACAGTTGTGTAGCCTGATCTGCTTGGGGGGTGGGGCTGGCAGTAGGATCAGAATCCATCCCTGGTGCTTAAGCGAGCATTTTGGAGCCCTCTCTACCTATCATGGGACACCTCATGCAGCCTTGAGGCAGAGGGAAGGGCTTGGACTTGCCTCTACTGGATGTGCCTCTCCATGGGAGGCCTTGATTTCTTGTGGGGAGGAGTGGGGATGCGTTGGAAGGGGGTGTCGGGGGGGGGGAGGAGGGAAGAGGGGGATCTTTGATTGGTGTGTAAAATGAATGGAAAATTTTTCTTTTTTTTTTTTTTTTTTTTTGGTTTTTCGAGACAGGGTTTCTCTGTGTAGCTTTGCGCCTTTCCTGGGACTCACTTGGTAGCCCAGGCTGGCCTCGAACTCACAGAGATCCGCCTGGCTCTGCCTCCCGAGTGCTGGGATTAAAGGCGTGCGCCATCACCGCCCGGTTGGAAAAATTTTCTTAATAAAAAAAGTTTTCTGGGGCATGCTTACACATACATATTAGAAACTGCTGAAGGAGGAGAATGACATTCTCAAGACCCTATGTACGACAGCTATCTAGATAACATTGTTCATATCTCTGGAGGACATTTGAGGTCAGAGGTTGAAAAATACTTGTGAGAAATTGCAAATGCAATATAAATTGTTATATATTGTATACTGTTCCCTTTGATATAAATCAATTGAAGCCCATTACTATTCATGTTAAGATACCTAATGGAGCTGAGATGACACCATGTAGGGAATGCTTGGTGTTATTAAGGCTCACAATATGTGGAAAGTCAGATATTGTGAAAATACAAGTGTAGGTTTACTTAAATTTCTCTGCAGAATTAAAAAGGAGACCATTTGGACTGGGGAATGGTGTGGATTGTAGATCAAATTAGTAGATGAATATGGGAAGTAGGGAATTTAGTGCCACTTATTTTGGAAAGGGGAAATGTCTTCAGTGCTTCAGCTGGTGGCTGTATGAAGCATTATAGGTGCTGATGTGTCAATGGTACCTAACAGCCTTTTCTACTGAATGTACAATGTTCAACCCTGTTTCATCCCTCCCATAGACGTGCAAATATTTTCTACATCACTAAAATTTTTGTAGAACTGTGATAGTTAATTTTGTGTGTCAACTGGACTGGATCACAGATGGTCCAGATACTTAACTAAATTTCTTTCTGTATGTATCTAAAATGCTGTACTTTTTTTCCCTTAGATAAAATGCTTTGACTTTTTTTTTTTTTTGAAAGATAGATCTGCTTGCAAAGGCAGTCCCATGCTGTCCTGGGCTACAGAGTGATGCCCTCTCTACAAAAAAAAGTCAGTAAATAAACGTAATGAAAATTTTTCTTGCTATTTTAATGGCATATAGAGATTTAATAAGAAATTATCATTTCAGTTTGTCAAGTTTTATTTCAATTAGGAATGGATCACTTTACATCCAGTCATAGCACAAGAACTGTATTGTTCACTATTTCAGGAGCCATTTAGGGAATGTTTAATTTTATTTTAACTGAGCTCTAGATTTGTCAGTTTAATTATTGATGAGTAAGCTCAGGGTAGAAATGACATTATATAATTCTGCCTCAGGCTTGCCATGTCTTTCTCCATTCAAGTTACTGCTCCCATATGATGATCAGATGGTCCATAACATAATAATAAAGTTTCATGTTTTTAGTGGTCTTCATTGCAGGGGTCTCAAACTCTTGAAAGTCATCAGCCATACACTATTACAGTAGCTGCTACTGTCTACTTTTACAAATGGTTAAGCTGCAGAAATCAATCAGCATATCAGTGTCCAGAACAATTTTGAAGCATTTATTCTTGCCACTAAAGAAATTTAACTTTTCACACATTTTCTTCTCATCATTCATGTCATGTAAACAGATTCAAAATTTCAGTGCTTCAAAGAAAAACAATAATAATAATATCAATCTACTAAATGATACCCCAAAATTTGTTATCCTATCTTTTATTGATTTGCTTGCAATTCCTTGCAAAGAGCATGGCTACTTTGATTATAGATAGTATAAAAAATTCAAGGAGGTATTTAAAACATTTTTACCCAGAGGAAAACCTCTTTTGAAGATAATAATATGCTTACTTTTTAGTTGTTCTTTATATTTCTTTCCCTTTTCAAATGTGCCCTGACCGAAGATGAACCCTTTGGTACCTGGAGTATGGACAGATCTTTCCCAGCTGAACAATTGATTCTCAGTGGCTGAAGAGCCTCCATGGGACCCCTCACTTGCCTGTGCACACTATCAGCTGATTGTGATTTTCTAGCTTTTCTCAACAGGATAAGCTTCCATCATTTACCAAGCACCTATAATATAAGAGTGTTAGATTTACAGCAAGGTTAAAAAAATAAGACTGTATCCCTGTTCTTGTAGAATGTATATTGTGTCTAGGGAAACCCATTTCAAAGGGGTTTAGACTTTAGAAGATTAGCCAGGACTCCAGGGAAAAGCAATCCATAACTCTCTATAACAGGATGCCATACCCTAGAGACTGCAAGCCTGGGGATGCAAAGTCCTGGGCTGTCCCCTCTGTGTGTTAGTAGGAAGCAAAGTTTCAGAGTCCACACACTCAGTTCCAAAGAGACAGAATGTACCACCCACTGCTTTTCAGTTTCTCGGGGACACACCAAATTCCATCTTGGCAATACTGTGTGTGGGTGCCTGGCTGCCATAATACCAAGGTTCCCTGAACAATGGTCTTGGTCATTTTCCATGAAAACAATTCTGACCTTCGCAAATGTCAAAGGGGGAGCAACACTGTTTCTAGCCTCCTGAGCATTGTCTTTCCATGGATGACCCACTGAACATATAGTAACTCAACTACTGGGTATGAGACCTCATTCAGATGGCCATTTTCCAAGAAACCATAAATCTGGTGTCTGTGAAACCAACCCACCTGGCAGTGCAAATGGAATATGTCCTCAGAACGCTGGGGTGCAAATCACTTGTTAAGATGAATGTACCTGTTAAACGGCAAAGTCAAGAACACTGCAGAAGCTAGGTGTGGGATTTCTAAGCTGAGCAGATTAAAGAAAGGGCAAAGCTCTGGCAAAAATTCAAAGTTAGTTTCAATAGGTTATATTGAAGACCCTCCGTAGGGAGGAAGTGCAAGATACAATTGCCCTTGCTCCTAATGAACTCAACTTCACTTGTAGTTATGCCATGTGTATGTTCTTACATCTAATGCACCTAATTGTAGCACACTAAATTGTAGGTAGGGACACTCTCTCAAAAGCCTCCATCTATTTGAGGACGGGAGTACACCCACACAGTCCTAGGGGTGTACAGGGAGGCGATCTGGGAGGTCCAGATTGGAAAGTCCAGAAGCGAGAAGCAGCCTGTGCTGCTGCATCTTAGCTGGTGCACCTACCACGGCGTATTAGAGCGTGGACTTTGCTGATTGCCTGCTGAGATCAGCCTGGCCTTGCTCCCTCTGCCTGTGCCTGGGTGTGAAGTATTCCCCTTCAGGAAAATAGGAACCAAGACCACTTCTGTGGTTGGCATTGGAAGGAATATGAAGAAGGCATCTTTCTCCGTCCATAACGTTAACCAAGTGGTTCAGCAATAGGACATCTGGAAAGAAATGTGTCCATATCTGGAAAAGCCCCAGCAAGGAGATTTGAAGGTTCAGAGGCCCTCCAATCTGACCACAGATATCTCAGTGGATGTTCTCTTGTCAGGCATCCTAGCCCAGCTCTTATATGCTCAGCAGACCATATTGTGCCAGGATTTATTAAGAGCCGGTTCACCTTGGGGATGATGAGCAGCCCAAAGAGAACTCTGCTCTCACTACTCTGAAGATGTGAAGGACTCCAGCCCTATAAGCTAGTACATGAAAATGTCTGAGAAGGAGTTGCATGTGATGCTTTTCAGTTTCCTACCTGTGTCTGGGCTCTGAGGGACAAAATGGTATGTGCAATGCAGTGCCGTACTCTTCCTGTTCTTCCCAAGCTTCATTGTCAGAAAGCACTGGAGGTGACCAGCAGAGAGAATGGAGCTGTCCTACACAGCATCCACATTATGTTTCTGGAGGTCCTGAACCAGTCAGACTTCATTTCCCACTTCTCAACTGTACTTTCTGTCCACATATAGAGATTTGGTTGCTGGGTCCCTCACAGCCCGAGAGCATATCCAAAGCATCAACAGCAATGTGAATATGAGGATGCTCGTGGTTGGTTGTAGACTCCAGAGAACAGTCATGTGTTCATGAACTTCTCTCTGGGCACTAGGGAGCAAAGGCAAAAAGTGTAGGCAGAATTATGGCTAACACAGGGGAAGGCCTGGATTTTAAATGTAGATACAGGGCAGTTGGGAAAGTTGAGCATGCTGAGAGAGATTACATACAAAAGTATGTATTATGCAGAGTTAATGGAGTGAGTCTCCAAAGACTGTTGATACAGTTTGGTAGTTCAAGTGGTATTTGATGGGAGAAGTGGGCTTGATAGACAAGCAGGGGTTCTGGAAGGTCATAAACCTCTCCAAAGACATGATTGTCCTGGTGGTGAGAATACCTACCCCACAAGGCTCAAGGACTTCCTTCATACATACCCCATGAGGTAGAAAAAGACAGGCAGTGGTGAGGAAAGATGAAGGGATAGGGAATTTGTGCCTTCATCCAGTTAAACAGTAGGGAGAACACCACAGAAGAAGAGATACAGGGCTTTCTGTGAGTGGCTCTCAACCTGAGGGTTGCCACCCACTTTGGGATCAATTAACTGTAGCTGGAGTTTTTGCCAGTCCCGCCTGGTCCACAGTCAGGACAAATCTCTCTCACCCGCCAGTCCCACAGCCACTTTGACCCACCCGAGTAAACACATAGAGACTTATATTGTTTAAACTGTTTGGCCTAATGGCTCAGGCTTCTATGTATCCAGTTCTTAAATCTTAAATTAATCCATTTCTATAAATCTATACCTTGCCACATGGCTCATGGCTTACCGGCATCTTCACATGCTGCTTGTCATGGTGGCGGCTGGCAGTGACTCTTTCCACCTTCCTGTTCTTTCTTTTCTCCTCTCTGTTAGTCCCGCCTATACTTCCTGCCTAGCCACTGACCAATCAGTGTTTTATTTATTGACCAATCAGAGTAATTTGACATACAGACCATCCCACAGCAATTGACCGTTTCACGGCGGTCACCTGAGACCACTGGAAAACACAGATATTTACATTATGATTCATAAGAATAGCAAAATTACAACTATGGAGTAGCAATGAAAATAATTTCATGGTTGGGGTCAGCACAACGTGAGGAGCTGTAGTACAGTGTCACAGCATAGGAAGATGAGAACCCCTTTATTAAAGGAAGGGGACCCCTCCTACATCCCCCACTATATTATGCTTGTCAGAGACAACCCTCTCAACCTCTCCAGAGAGATCCATGAGCAGACAGTACAGCGTGAACACTGGAGGCAAGCAGAGGAAGGGTCCTCCTTAGCAAGGTCTGCTCCTCCCCACCCCCTGTCACTTTTGTGACATGACAAAATTCTCTGGTTATTCCTCTGTATTTAAAACTCATTTTGAGAATACAAACCAGAGTGATTTGACCAGTTCACCTTGCAGAGAAAACAAATCAGAATTTTTTTTTCTTCCAAGAATATGAAAGTACATCAAAGAGCTAACAAAACAGTGAGCTAAGACTGGGTCAAATCTCAAGATACAGGAAACTACTGATTTTGTGCTAGAACCTTTACTGATTTATTGTAATGAATTTTTCTTCCTACATCCTTCTTGGGTGAAGTGGGAATGACAAAAAGCCTGGAATCTGTGAAGGACGAATGATCGAATGTGAGTATGTACCAAGAATGATCTAATACCAAAGGGCTACATGGTAAAGGGGAATGAGAAGGCGGTCACTTCATTTTTTTTCACCTATATTTTTGTAAAAATGCATGTCAAACTTTATGGATTCAATCTGCATTGGCCTGAAGTGTTGGTGCCTCCACATGAAGGGCCCAAAGCAAGGCAAACCATTGGCCACAGGCAAGTGCTGCCATCCTAGTCCTCTAAATCTGCCATTTCTGGGGAAGAAGTGGTATGTGGTGAGTAGATTTTCATTGCTTGAGGACAACTGGTGAAATCTAGCTCATGTTTGGAGTATCTCAGGGAAGAATGGGACTAGAACCTGAAGGGAATGAAGAAGACAGTGAGTATGCGGAAGAACCCGACTGATCCTTGAGCCAGAGACTAGAGCAATTGTTTATGGATTTTCCGGACAATGTTTGGCAGCAAGACCTTTGACATCTGTACCACCTCAGAGCTTATGAAAATTTACATTCTCAAGCATGCCCCCAGAACAGTGGAATCTCTGTATTTTCACGGAGAACTTAAATCCTAATCACATCAAAATTTGAAAGAATAAGAATAAGTAAGTCTGAACTAAATCAGTAAAAGAAGAGAGGAAGAACTACTAGAAAAGTAGATGTTGTAGAACCTGATTTTAGAGCCATGGCCTTGATATCAAGATGCATTCTCTGTATAAACTTAGGAAAGATGGTGCTCTGAGATGCTTTCAAGTCTTGTTGGTGCACACAGACCCAATAAAGAAATGAAACAATAGCATCTAGCTTTTTCAGTTACTTACTGCTATGGACTTAGAGAAGGTGTGTATTTAGACTGTGTATGCATTTGGTTGTGCTAGAGGTGTAATTGGAATTCAGTTTTTGAACCTGAGACTTGTGCTCCTTCCATTGCATGCATTTGACATAGTCTTCTGGAATTGAGCAAGGTTGCCTGTAGAATGCAAGTTAGTTCTATTTTGAAAGTTTCAAAATATTTATACTACTTAGATGAACTCTGATGTATCTTTATGTGTGAAACAGTGCTGTTAAAGTCACTCACAACTTCTCTTTACCTTCCAATAATACTGTTCTCTAATTTGTTCCTAACACATTATTGTATGTAGAGCTAACATTAAAACAGGAACAAAATGAAATTTAAAAATAAACAAAAATATAAGGTTGAATAAATTCTTGAGGTAAACAAAGGGGGCAGATTGCTCTTGAACAGTGAATCTGGGTAAGGTAACTTAGAAAATCTTAGTACTCCTTTTATGGTATAGATCTGGATAATATGGTGATAAGGGGTCCATTTCCTTTTTCGAAAGCTATGTATGTACACATGCATATTTGCATGTAACAACAATTAATGAAAAAGAAGTCATGGATTTGAAAAAGAACAAGGAAGGGTATAATGGTAGAGTGTGGAGAGAGGAAAAGAAAGGGAGAAATGCTGCAATTATATTATAATCTCAAAACAAAATAAAAGTAATTATAAAAGAGTAATTACAGATGACAAGCCAACATGCCCGCCATGTGTGCTTCAGAACACCTGCACAATTTTGTTTGTGACATTGCTGTACTTTGGAAAGTCCTCATTAAAAAGTTTGCTTTCTCATTTTCTTGAAAAATTGAAAAGATAACCACAAAGATTATCATCTGGCAGTAGTCTCATGCTGTAAGTTTTCTGCACTTCCTACCTGCTGTGGAGCTTTGTATTTGACTCTTCTCCAGTCTTCATGTCTCACCAAGCAAGGATTCAAGTCTTCCTACAAATAAAAGATAACTACCTGGGACTTGCAAATTTCAATATCAACTGCTCTACATTTTTGGAAAATTGAGGAGACACAACACAATTACAGATTTCAACCATGGTTTCCTCTTTCTACCTCTACTTAGTCTTATTATTGATTTTTCCTTTGAGGCACATTGGTTTGTACGCCTGAATGATAATTAGTGACAGATTGAACTTCTCTCTGCCTGCGTGTGTCAGAGTTGCAGTTAACAACCATGTAGGCAGCACTATGTTGATGGCAATGTAAAAGGGAAAATAGCCTTCCTCCTTAGATTCTTCACAGTGTTGTAGTGAATATTCTCTTTTGGCTGCAGAGAATATCTCCTTATGCAACAATTTCAAAACTATGTCTCATATGAACCCACTTCCCATGTAACTGTTCTTATTACTAAAAATCTGTTTGAGATCAAAAATTAACATTGTTCTATGTTGTCTTATAAGCTACTATCTCTGCATTTGGAAAATTCTCCATGTTTCACTAATTTCTGAAAGAAGTTAATGATATTTTAAAAATCTTATATATACATTCTGAAAGAAAAACGTGTGATTCATGTGATCATAAATTATATATTAAAAGAAACTTTTAATTAACTTCAGAGCTTATAAATTTTAACTTGTCTTAGAAAATACATCTTGCCTAAGCCAGGCAAATTTATGTCACTTGAGGTACCTTCCTTTTCTGAAAGAACAGATCTGTAATCCATGATCTCTAACACAGACATTCCCTATGTGATTGATTTTCCCTTCTTCATTGCATGAAATTTTATCTGTCTTCCAGGATTTATTACATATCACCTTTGACTCTGCCCATGCTAAGCTATTCCCCAGCACTGTATCTGCAACCCAACTGCAGTGGATGGGAATCCTGCCCAGGCTTCCTGGGCTTTCTCAATTATATTTCCTCCATGACACCATCCCAGTTTACTACTGCCACTGATCAAATGTCATGTGTTATCTTGAAATGTTATTTCTTTTATCAAAAATATTGAATTAATAATTTTACAGATAATTTTTAATAATATGCTTACTAAATGAATCAGTTCTATTCTATGTTTTCTTACTCCACTAAATTGTCTCTTATAGGAAAGACTGTAATTGCTGACAGATAAGCTAGTTATGAGCTCTAGAAGCTTAAATCGAAGGTCCAATATCTACAAATTTTCTCTGTCTGGAGTGTCTTGCCTGTCATCAGATAAGCATGAGTCTATTCCCCATGTGCTTTTGAAGTACCCTCTTTGACCTCCTTTCTCCTGCAGCTATAGCACGTTTCTATTCTTTGTAGCAGAATTGATTGCTCCACCAAGACTTACATTTTCAGCCCATATGATTTTCCAGAGCTCTATCAAAATAAATACACTCAGCAGTACTGAGCTCCACTGGCAACACACTCCTAACAGTCCATTTCTACATATTTCTTAACAGTAATGGCATCATATTCCTCTAGTTGTTAACATGAAGGCACAGTGGTCAACAGCTTTAGTTCTAGCACTTAGGAGACAGAGACAGGAGGATCTCTCTAAGTCTGAGGGTAGCCTTGTCTACATAGTGAGATCCAGTATTCTCACCTCCAGTCACACCAGTCCAGCCACATGGGCTCATTTCCTCTTCAAGCATGCCAACCATACTTATAACTCAGGACCTTTAGATTTCATTCTTTCTGCCTAGGAAAGTCGGTCTGCAGAAATCCACATAGATATGTACTTCAGTAGCTTGCTCCAGTGTCATGTTTTTAGACCTTACTTAAGAAGTGTCCTTAAAGTGCTAGTCCTTTCCTACGCCCTTACAACTTTACATTCTCTACATGACTTGTCTACATTTGATATACCATTTATATAACTCATTTCTTATATTATCAACCAGTATGGATACTTCATTTGAACAAGGTTTCTTTTGTGTGGATGTTTGTTTACTACTTAATTTCAATGCCAAAAATAGTGGCTGGCTAGCACATAATAGATATTCAGCTAATAGTTTCTGACTTTAAGAGTATTTTCCTGAATAAATGACAGATTAACAAAGTACCTATTGAAAATAAGATTATAGATGAAATTGAATTATAGTGTAATGTGATAATTTCAGAAGGAATTACCCATGATACCTTTGGAAGTAAAAAGTACTTTTTGTATAGACTTAGGTGCCAGATATATCACTATTAATATACTCTAACCATCCTTTGTTTCTTTGTGTACCCACATCTCTATTGGACATTCTACAGTAATTTTCTTGGACACTACATTCAATATGCATAAATGTTACCACATCCCCTTAAAATGACGTGCTTTATTGTACTAACTACATAATGATGGCAGCAATTTTTGCCCGACCCAGTTATGGGGAAGTTATTCTAGAATTTTCTTCATCCTGTCCAGGAACATATCAACACTTCTTAGATAAGGCCAAGCCTATCTCTACCCTCTTTTTATCTTTTGAAGCAGCTGTGGCAAGATAATGCTGGGAAGAGAAATGTACAGGATTATATTACTGTGTTGTCCTCTGTTCTAATGCTCTAAGCAAGAAGATAAATATACAGGAAACTTTTTATAACCACTTAAAGTTGTGGGGGCTTAGGTTTTTTGTTTATTTGTTTGTTGCACTGAACATACAATACTGCCTTAAGCAGCAAGAGAGAAATATCAATGATAAGGTTATTAAAACAGATGAATAGTGTTCCAAAGAACATTGTATTTTATGACATGATCTGGAAAGTCTAGAATCAAGGAATGGCTATATGCACTCTAGAACAGTGATGCTCTGAATGACTCCAAGAAGGCCAGTTTCAAAACACCTCCCTCACTGTTACATAAGATCTTGAATGACAGCAAAAACATGGAGCTTGGGATTCCAATACAATTAAGAGTAGGTGTTTTTCCAAGGTAGCATGTGTGGCTGTGGGGTCCTCAAGTTCTATAAGAAATTAATGTCCACTGAATTTAAGCATGTATAGTGTAAGATTTGTGTTATTAGTTTTTCTCTCTCCCTTCATACCTTCATACTTTGCCTTCTTCCCTTCTTTGATTCCTCTTTCCCTTAAAAAAAAGAGAAAGAAACAAAGACACTAGGATGACTAAAACTTCAGGTAACAGTTTCATTTACAAACAATTGTTGTAAGTTGTATTTTACTCTTTTGTTCTTTTGGGGGGACTGCCACCCAGCTCCCAAATAAATCACATATGGAGGCTTATTCTTAATTATAAAGGCCTTAGCTTGGATTGTTTCTTGCCAGCTTTTCTTAACTTTAAATTATCCCATCTACCTTTTGCCTCTGGGCTTTTTTCTTTTCTTACTTCTGTGTATCTTACTTTCACTCTTCCTCTGTGGCTGGCTGTGTAGCTGGGTGGCTGGCCCATGATGTCCTCTACCTTCTTTTCTCTTGCTCTTGCTTCTTTTCATCCCAGATTTCTCCTTCTATTTATTCTCCCTGCCCGCCAGCCCCAACTATTCTTTCTCCTGCCTTGCTATTGGCCATTCAGCTCTTTATTAGAGCATCAGATGTTTTAGACAGGCAAAGTAACACAGCTTCACAGAGTTAAACAAATGCAACATAAAAGAATGCAGCACATCTTTGAGTCATTAAAACAAATGTTGCACAGCATAAACAAATGTATCACATCTTAAAATAATATTCTACAAGAAACAATCCATAGCATTAGAAAAGGAAGAAGAAAACTTGAAGCTCTGAGGACTGTAATGTCTTGTAAGCCGAGCAGACTGTACTCTTCATTTCTTTTTTATCAACTAGTTTCCCACAATTTGAATTGTTCACTGGCATAAAACAGAGATATAACTTAAATCGAATCAATTTTTAAGATACAAATCTAACCCCAAACCCGAAATCTTGGAGAGATAATGAAATGGAGGGACTAGAAGCTGTCAGAAGTTGCAGAGGAAATGATAGAAAAATAAATAGTAAGCTTGAATACCTAGGTTTTGACTCAAGTATTTTAATGCATCTAGCTGTATAAGGAACAATATTGGTGCGTGTGTAACCAGAATGTTATAGTCACACTTCTTGTTCAGATTTATAAAACAAAGAGAAATCTCTAATCTTCCCAGAACCATGCCTCTTGCCTCCCACACCTAATGATGAATTGGAAGGCAGAAACCAATTTTTGAAAACATAGGTTTGGTTTAAGTGCTGACAGATACATAATAATTTAACCAAGATTTGAGTTCTTTGAGAAGAGATAAATTTGGTTGACTTCCTGGCAGCTAGACCATGATTACTGATATCTAAAGGATTTCCAGTCATTTAAAGCAAGATCTCTATTATCTGCAGAATCTTTTCTTTATATTGAATAATCAACTTTACAAATTATCCAATAATTTAAGTTTGAATAAGTTTACAATTTAATGAATACAAAATTGTATTTTATTCATACTGTTTTGTTTTCTTTCTTATTGGAAATTTTGAGAGGCAGAAACCTCTGTCTTTTGCAGGCTTCATAATTATGATGAGTTTGCAAGATTAGGAACAAACACAGACAGTGAATGGAGGAGTGTTGTAAAGAGTGCTATTCGTGTCTTTTGAAGGCCGCTGGTCAGCTGTTTTTTAGATTACTCTTCAATTTGAGCTTGTCTGATGTGTTCTCATGATTAGATTTGGAGTATGCAGTTTTTGGCAAGAACAGTACAGAAATTACATGCTTTTTCTCAGTGCCCTTTTCTTCTGAGATCCAGACTGTATAGAACATTGTCAGCAAATGTTCTTTTAGTTCAGTGAGTAGACGATCTTGTTTGATTTAATTTTTTGGTTAGACAACTCCTCAGTTTCTTCCTGTATAGAATCTGGATTCCAAATGTATTTTATTTATAAAATTAAATATATATATATATATATATATATATATATATATAAAATTAAACAATATGTGCTAATAAAATATGGCATTGTCTTAGTTAGGGTTTACTATTGCTGTGAAGAGACACCATGACCATGGCAACTCTTATAAAGAAAACATTTAATTGAGGATGATTTGTTTACAGTTTCAGAGGTTCAACTTATTATGATCATGAAGGGGAGCATGGCAACATGCAGGTAGATGTAGTGCTGGATATGAGAGTGCTATATCTTGCCGGTAAAATCTTAGTACATCTTGAATGACTCTTACATGGAGGGAAGCTTGAGAAAAAAAAGACCTCAAAACCTGTCTCCACAGTCACACACTTCCTCCATTTTTTTCAAACCACCTCAGTAATCTTTGCAAATTTTATACATACTGTAACAATTTATGCCTCCTGTCAATTAATCATGCTATGTATTGTACAATGTCCCATACCAAATTAATAAATGTGACTAGAATACTTTTTTATAGCAAAGGAAATAAACAGCAAAGCAAATTCAATAAAGATATAGTCCTTGTTAACTATATACATATATATATATATATGGACTATTATTGATAGTATATAAGGAAATCAAGTAATACAATACTAAACATCCAATACAGATGGGAAAAACACAAGAATATAGAATTCCACTGAAGAAACAAGATTTTAGTATACAATCAAAGTTAATAGATGAGAGCTCTGATTTTTTAAACCAAATTACTCATACTAATGACTAAAATACAGAAGTAGTAGTAAAGTATATGGTAATCTTTTCTCCTAGTGAATCTTGATTTTTTTGGAAATGAGAATAATTATAATTAAATACAGATAACCATAAATATGTAGATCTTAAAAATTCCAGAATTAACAAATAAAAAAAGGGATCTGCAACTCAAGAAAGTGATGGCAGATTGAGTAGAGAGTAAGTTGGCTTCACAGCAGTTTTAGCAGAGACCTAATAATGACCATGTGAAGACCCAATGGGAAGTATTGTATATAGAAGCTCTGAGACAGCAAGAATATAAAACAGCAAACAGCTTAGTGAGCACAAAGGATAGAAAGCAGGGAATTATGATATGATTGGAAAGGAGGTCATGAAGAAAGGAGTTTGAGATAAAGTAGAGGGAAGCAAGCAAACACCAAGTTATTCAGGGCTGTTGGGGCAAGGCAAGAGATTAGGGTTTTATTCAAGAGCAGTGTCAACTCCAAGTGATCCTTGGCGAGATCTGATAGGCACACACAGAACCTAGAAACAATTCTTTTTGGTTGGAGGCTGAGGAAAGAACAATGTAAAAAAAAACCAAGATTGGAAGTATGTTATTCATCTTTTCTTTCCCACTTCCATATAGTATTCTGGCAAGACAGTGAGTGACAATGATGTTTGTGTGACAGAAAGTATACACCCTGAAATATATAGGCAAGCAAATGGAGAAAATTGTAATAACCCGTGTGCTCAGATCTAAATTAGAATCAGAGACACCAGTGTAAACTCATGTTAAACTGAACATAAGTAGAAATGTGAACATTTAGAGTCGTTTAATTATATGTACATGTATGGTTTAGTATATATGTCAATACTTAATTTTTCTCACTGAAGGTAGAACATATGAGCAACATCTCAATAGCACCAAAAATATTTAGCACCCAGTTTTTGGGGTTTTCTACCATTCTTCAATTAAGGAGTTGTTTGGGGGAATGTTGATTCTCCATGTGTGGGAGATCATAGGAGATGAGTCTTTAAGAGTCTTTTAGGCTCTCATATCTGAAGTTAATCAATTATTAATTAAACATGTCAATGATAGTGCATGTTAAAGGGACACATCTGACGGAGCTGCCGAAGGCCATAGGGTAAACAATATGAAGTAAATAAAGTAGTCTTGTATTACAATCTGAATTATAGTATTATCAATTTATCCTGATATAGTTCAGTGAAATATGAATGAATGAATGAATGAATGAATGAATGAAGACATCTCAGGCAGAATTCAAGTTTACTATTATTACAAAAACATGGCTTACCTGGTAAAGTGTAAGTATCCACACCACCGTTGAGTGTAAACTATTTACCTGACTTCCTTCCAAAGCATGCAGTATAGAAGGCAGTAAAAGGATGAAAATGAAAATACATTATCATATCTCACAAGATGATCACAGTTAGGTTAGAATCCGCACTGGTAACTCATGTTGATAGCTCTGATGTGCTCTGTGAGAGAACACACTTGACCTTGGTGGTCTTACTCCCAGAGACCAGAAACCTCAATGAAGTCATGAAAAGAAATAGCAGAGAAATCCCAATTGAGCATCTACAAGATACCAGACCCTCGGGACTTGGGGAGTGTGAGAGGGGAGAGGTGGGATGGAGGAGAGAGAGAGGAAGAGAGAGAGAGAAAGAGAGAGATTAAGGAACACATACCAGAAGGAATCTAGGCACAGACAGGAAAAATAAGTGAAAGCAAAGAAAATCTGAAGAAAAATTGATTTCATGTTAAGGTATCAATATGATAAAGAAAATGCCAATATTGATTCTATAATTATGCCAAATATTACTCTAATATCATATGTTAAAGTATGGTGATATTTTATTTGTATTGTAATGTGATTTTATTTGTATGTTAATAAATAAATTTGCCTGGGGGTCAGAGCTAATAGCAAGCCATAGCAGAAGCCAGGTGGTGGTGGTGCACATCTTTAATCCAAATCACATGACAGGCAGATCTCTGTGTGTTCAAGGATACAGCCAGCATGGAGACACACGCCTTTAATCTCAATACCAACCATAGAAGACCTGGAGGTCTGTATAGACAAGCAGTGATGAGGAGGTCATGTGGTTGGGTTCACAACCAATGAGAAGGCAGAACAGAAAGTCAATAAAAAGACAGATACACAGAAAGTAGTTCTTTTTCTGAGGGGGATGGACAACAGTGGCAGTGAAGGGTAAGAAAGGTTTTTTAGTATCAGCTCTTAACTGCTGCTCTGACCTCTTGGGCTTTTAACTCTGAATTTGGCTCTGTGTTTCTTATTTAATAAGACTGTTCATCTACATTAAAGTAAGGTATATTGGGTATGAGGCATTTAGGAATTCCTTGAACTATATTTTCCACTTTTCTGTTAATACAAATCTGTTCAAAATAAAAACTTAATTAAAATTATGGAAACAAAATGTATTATCAATTAGGAAGACTGCCTTTTGTCAGCCTGATGTAATATGTCTGAAGTACTTTGATAAGATTAGATAAGCTTTGAAGGGAGGCAGAACTAAACCATGGCAACACCAGAGCTGGGGCTTGGCTGAAGGAGCTAATGCAGCTCACCAGTGTATGCTATTCCAAACTAATGATTTCAGGCCAAAAAGGAAATGGAAACAGTCCGAGGAGCAAGGAGGTTTTGTGTGGGGTTGAAGTTACACTGTACCTACAAGTAGAGCAGCACCTGAAACATACTGAACAGCTAAGTACTTGGTCAATGCTTGAATGTTGGAAGTGGAATTGCAGTGCAATTCTGCACTTGGGCATCTTGCATCTGTATTGGCTTGAACAGTCTCAACTTAATAACTCTTCATAGTCAAGTCTTCTTTTAATGTAAGCAATAGAATACATCTGCTTTCACTCAGCTCTCTTGTGTGTTAAACAGAACTTTAGTTGTTTTAGTTTCTTGTCTAGTTATTAGGAAAATTAGACAAAGTAACTCATTCAAAGCAATTAAAAGTATGTCTAGAACACAAAAAATAATGAAAAATATTAGAACTGGGAAAATGCAGTTGTAAAGAATGAATTGTATAGAATACCCCACCCTAGAGCATTCTAAAGATATGAGTGTACAGGTGCAGACAGTGAAATAATTGTTTCTGGGTTCTGTGTGTGCCTCTCATATCTATCTAAGGATCATTTACAACCAACTATATAGGAGCATGCCACTCTTGTTCTTTCTGCATTCTGCTCTCTCTAATAAAACTGAAAGTCCCACATTTCAGAACTCAGAATAAGAAATCCATGTCTAAAGTCAGAGAATGAAGTTTGTAATGGGGTAGTGTCAGGGAAGCCACCGAGTGGTCTCACTTATTGTTATAAAGCAGCCTATCATTCAGTGGTTTTTACTTTTGATGGGGAATTGGAATCCTTCCTTCAGGAAGGCTATGTGAAAGTTACTGTATATTACATATTCTGCTTCACTCAGTTTTACCCAGCACAAAATTTGGGCTGTGTGTTACCTCTCTGAAAAATTGCTAGATTTCCATCTCAGTTTATAAAGCCTAGTTTCAGACCAATGGTTTGAAGAAGTAGACAATTTACCCTGAAAAAAAAAAATAGAGAGCCAGCTTCTTTTGGAAATAGACTTATAGTCAAGATACCAAAAATAATTTTCTAGCAGACTTTAGAAGGTGTCTTGTCTGAGAAATATAACCTTTTGAGAGACTGAAAATTTCTTTAAGTTTCTAAGGCAGAGAATTCCTTTAGAAATTAAACGTTGAAGAAAAGATGATGAAATGTTACAACCAATTCTTCCCTATTCAACTTATTTTTTTCATTTCAATTTGTTTTATTTTCTTTTACCATAGGAAGATATTATTATTATTATTATTATTATTATTATTATTAATTGTTATCACAAATTTATTATTATTTTATGGTATAAACTTTCAGTGGTCCTATGAGCCCTCAGATAAGTATGTGGTTTGTCTAAAGGAATATGAGGAATCCAGGAGAATGAGATGGTATCCTGGTTTGCGTTTTTCTTGCTACTATAAAACAATAATCATAACCAACCTGGAGAGGACAAGCTTTACATCATCTTGGAAGTTCCAGCCCATCATCAAGGAAATCCAAGGCAGGAATTCAACTCAGCAACCAGCAGGCAGGACCTGAAGCAGAGGACAAGGGGAACACTGCTTTCTGCTTGCTCCCCATGGTGGTTCAATCTGCTTTCTTATACAACCAAGGAACCTCTTCCCAGGAACAGCACAGCCCACACAGTGGGCTGTCCCACAACTGTTCCTCTGTAATCAAGAAAATACCCACAGATGGCCACAGGCCAACCTATTAGACACAGTTCCTCAACTGAGATCCCCTTTTCCCAGGTGACTCTAGTTTGTGCCAAGTTGACTATGTAGAACAGATGGGAACATGTGGGATGTTTCAAAAACCTCAGTGATCACAGTCTTAGGAGAAATGGTGTCCTGGAGAGGAAAATCACTGAAATCTTAATCATTGCTGTATTACTACTCCACCTTTTAAACAAACTGTCAGTACATCTCAATGTACACTGTTAGAAAATGAGTCTTAGGAGACGGGAACAAAGTTGACATGCTTGTTCATGTCTTCTGTATAGCTACTCAGTGTATTTTTTTTTTTTTTTTTTTTTTTTTTTTTGGTTTTTCGAGACAGGGTTTCTCTGTGTAACTTTGCGCCTTTCCTGGAACTCGCTTTGAAGACCAGGCTGGCCTCGAACTCACAGAGATCCGCCTGCCTCTGCCTCCCGAGTGCTGGGATTAAAGGCGTGCTCCACCACCGCCCGGCAACTCAGTGTATTTTTAAACAATTTTTTATTTATTTTTGAGATTAAAAAAAGTATATTTTAGTTATAGTATTTATCCCTTCTTTTTTCTACCCTCAGCCTTCCCATACAACCTTTCTTGTTTTCCTTCAAACATATGACCTCTTTTTTATCAATTGTTATTTCATAAATATATATATTTCTATATGCATATATATTCCCAAATAAAACCTGTTGAGTCTGTATAATGTTACTTGTATGTATGTTTTCAGGCCTGACCATTTGAGAGTGCATGACCAATTGGTTGCACTTTCCTGGGGAGTGCCACCTTTCAATATATATTCAATTTTTGATGCCTTTTTTTGGGTTCTATACAACATTAAAATTATCATACAATATGTCCCACATAGAAGACCATAGACATTTTGTTGTTTTGTTTTGTTTTGATGTGAAAGTATGTGTGAATCTTTCTTCTTTTTAAATTTTTTTTTATTTATTTTACACACCAACCACAGATTCTCCTCTCATTCCTCCTACAGCTCAGCACCACCACCTGACACTTCCCTGCCCCCCTGCCGCCTCATCCTCTCCTCCAACAGGGTAAGCTCTCCCCGCTGCATCAAGGGTGAGCAAGGTGTCTGATCATAGGTAATCGGATCCAGAAAGCCAGCTCATACACCAGGGATAGCTTCTGATCACACTGCCAGGGACCCCCTCAAACGGACCCAGCTACATAACTGTCTCCTGTATGCAGAGGGTCTAGTCCTGTCCCATGCAGGTTCCACAGATGTCAGTCTAAAGTTTGTGACTTACTTTTAGCTTGGTTCAGTTGTCTCTGTAGATTTCCCCATCATGATCTTGACTTCGCTAGCTCATATAATCCCTCTTCCATCTCTTCGACTAGATTCCTGGAACTCAGCATGATACTTGGCTGTAGATCTTTGCATCTACTTCCATCAGTTATTGGACAAAGGCTCTATAATAACAGTTAGGGTATTCGCCAATCTGATTACCAGGAAAGGCCAGTTCAGGCACCCTCACCACTATTGCTAGTCATCTAGTCTGGGGTCATCCTTGTGAGTTCCTGGGAATTTTCCTAAATCCATGTTTCCTCCTTACCCCATAATGTCTCCCTCTATCAAGATATCTCTTTCATTGTTCTCCCACTCCATCCTTCCCCCAGCTCAACCAACCATCCTGTTCCCTTGTGTTCTCATCCACCATCCCCTCCCCTCTATTGCCTTCCCTCATCTGTAGATGTAGCCGTCTTATTAAATAAGAAACACAGAGCCAATGCAAAGATGAAAGCCCAAGAGATCAGAGCGACAGCTAAGAGCTAAAAACCCTTCACTGTCACTGCTATCTTCCTCAGCAAGAGAGCTACTTCCTGTCTGTTTGTCTTTTTTATAGACTTTCTATTCTGCCTTCTCATTGGTTGTAAACCCAACCACATGACCTCCTCATCACTGCCTGTCTGTACAGACCTCCAGGTCTTCTATGGTTGACATTGAGATTAAAGGCGTGTGTCTCCATGCTGGCTGCATCCTTGAACACACAGAAATCTGCCTAGCTCTGCCTCCCAAGAGGTGGGATTAAAGGCATGCACCACCACTGCCCAGTTTCTGCTATGGATTGCTATTTGCTCTGACCCCCCCAAGCAACTTTATTTATTAACATACAAATAAAATCACATTTCAATACAATTAAAATATCACCATACTCATCCCTAGTTTACTCATGGGGATTGCCTCTGTTTCCCATTCCCAAGGTGATCTGTACAACCCTCTTAGGGTTCTCCTTGTTTCCTAGCTTCTCTGGAGCTGTGGGTTGTAGTCTGATTATCCTTTGCTTTACCTCTAGTATCCAATTATGAGTGAGTACATACTGTGTTTGTCTTTCTGAGTCTGGGTTACCTCACTTAGGAAGATAATTTCTCGTTCCATCCATTTGCCTGCAAATTTCATGATGTTATTGTTTTTTACAGCTGAGTAACACTCCATTGTGTATATGTACCACATTTTCTTTATCCATTCTTCAGTTGAGGGGCATCTAGGTTGTTTCCAGGTTCTGGCTATTGCAAATAATGCTGATATGAACATAGTTGAGTAAGTGTCCTTGTGGTATGATTGAGTATCCCTTGGGTATATGCCCAAGAGTGTTATCACTGGGTCTTGAGGTAGATTGGTTTCCAATTTTCTGAGAAACTGCCATACTGATTTCCAAAGTGGCTGTACAAGTTTGCGCTCCCACCCACAGTGGAGGAGTGTTCACCTTGCTCCACATCCTCTCCAACATAAGCTCTCCTCAGTGTTTTTGATCTTGGCTATTCTGATGAGTGTAAGATGGTGTCTCACAGTCATTTTGATTTGCATTTCCTTGATGACTAAGGATGTTGACCAATTCCTTAAATGCCGTTTGGCTGTTTGGGATTCTTCTGTTGAGAATTCTTTGTTTAGATCTGTAGCCCATTTTTTAATTGGATTGTTTGGTATTGTGCTCTCTAGTTTCTTGAGTTTTTTATATATTTTGGAGATCAGCCTTCTGTGAGATGTGGGGTTGGTAAAAACATTTTCTCATTCTATATACTGTCATTTTGTCTTTTTTACTGTGTACTTTGCCTTACAGAAGCTTCTCAGTTTCAGGAGGTCCCATTTGTTAATTGTTGCTATCAGTGTCTGTGTTACTGGTGTTATATTTAGGAAGTGGTCCTGTGCCAATACTCTCTAGGTTACCTCCTACTTTCTCCTTTATCAGGTTCATTGTAGCTGAATTCATGTGGAGGTCTTTGATCCACTTGGATTTGAGTTTGTGCATGGCCATAGATATGAATCTATTTGCAATCTTCTACATGTTGACATCCGGTTATGCCAGCACTATTTGTTGAAGATGCTTTCTTTTTTCTATTGCACAGTTTTAGCTTCTTTTTCAAAATCAGGTGTTCATAGGTGTGCAGATTAATGTCAGGATCTTCAATTCTATTCCATTGGTCTACCTGTCAGTTTTTTATGTCAATACCAAGCTGTTTTTGTAGAGCTTGAAGTCAGGGATGGTGATGCCTTCAGAAGTTGCTTTATTGTAAAGGACTGTTTTAGACATCCTAGATTTTCTGTTTTTCCATATGAAGTTGAGTATTGCTCTTTTGAGGTCTGTGAAGAATTGTGTTAGGTTATTGATGGGAATTGCATTGAATCTGGAGATTGCTTTTAGTAACATTGTCATTTTTATTATGTTGGTTCTACCTATCCATGAGCATGGGAGATCTTTCCATTTTCTGATATCTTCTTTAATTTCCTTCTTCAAAGACTTAAAGTTCTTATCATACAGCTCTTTCACTTGTTTGGTTAGAGATACCCCAAAGTATTTTATGTTATTTATGGCTATTATGAAAGGTGATGTTTATCTGATTTGTTTCTCGGCCTGTTAATCATTTGTGTATAGGAGGGCTACTGATTTTTTTGAGTTAATCTTGTATCCTGTCACATTACTGAAGGTGTTTATCTATTGTAGGAGATCCCTGGTAGAATTTTTGGGGACACATATGTAGACTATCATATCATCCGAAAAGCGAAAGTTTGATTTCTTCCTTTCCAATTTATATCCCCCTTGATCTCCTTTTGAGAACTTTGAGTACTGTATTGAATAGATATGTGGAGAGTGGACAGCCTTGTCTTGTTCCTGATTTTGGTGGAATCACTTTGATTTTCTTACCATTTAATTTGATGTTGGTTGTCAGATTGCTGTAAATTGCCTTTATTATGTTTAGGTATGCTCCTTGTATTCCAGATCTCTCGAGGACCTTCATCATGAAGGGGTATTTGATTTTGTTAAAGGCTTTTTTCAGCATCTAATGAGATAATCAGGTGTTTTTTTTCTTTCAGTTTTTTTATGTGATGGATTACATTGACAGATTTTTGTATGTTGAACCATTCGTGCATCTCTGAGATTAAGCCTACTTGATCATGATGGATGATTTTTTTGATGTGTTCTTGGATTCGGTTTGCCAGTATTTTAATGAGTATTTTTGCATCAATGTCCATGAGGGAGATTGGTCTGTAATTCTCTTTGTTGCATCTCTGTGTGGTTTGGGTATCAGAGTAACTGCAGCCTCATAGAAAGAGTTTGGCAATGTTCCTTCTGTTTCTATAGTGTGGAACATTTTGAGGAGTCTTGGTATTACTCTTCTTTGAAATTCTGATAGAATTCTGTACTGAAGCCATCTGGCCCTAGGCTTTTTTGGTTGGGAGACTTTTAATGATTCCTTCTATTTTCATCAGAGTTATAGATCCATCTAAATTGTTTATCTGGTCTGATTTAATTTGGGTATATGGTACCTGTCCAGAAAATTGTCCATTTCTTTTAGATTTTCCAATTTTGTGGAGTACAGTTTTTTGAAGTATGACCTGGTGATTCTCTGGATTTTCTTGTTGCCTGTTCTTATGTCGCCCTTTTCGTTTCTGATTTTGCTAAATTGGATATTCTCTCTCTGCCTTTTTAGTTAGTTGCATAAGGATTTGTCTATGAATAAGGGTTTGTTGATTTTCTCAAAGAACCAACTCTTTCTTTCACTGATTCTTTGCACTATTCTCTTTGTTTCTTAATATTGATTTCAGCCCTCAATTTGATTATTTCCTGTTATATATTGTATATTGTATATTTCCTGGGCATATTGGTTTCTTTTTCTTCCAGAGCTTTCAGGTGTGTTGTTAAATCACTAGTGTGAGATTTCTCCAACTTATTTATGTGGGCATTATTACTATTGAACTTTGCTATTAGCACTGTTTTCATAGTGTCCCATAAGTTTGGGTATGTTGTGCATTCATTTTCATTGGATTCTAGGAAGTCTTTAATTAATTAATTAATTTCTTTACCCAGCAGTGATTCAGTTGAGCATTATTCAGTTTCCATGAGTTTGTAGGCTTTCTGTAACTTGTGTTGTTGTTGAATTTTAACTTTAAGGCATGATTGTCTGATAAAATACAGGAGGTTATTCCAATTTTTTTGTATCTGGTAAGATTTGCTTTGTGACCAAGTATGTGGTCAATTTTAGAGAAGGTTCCATGGGGTGCTGAGAAGAAGGTATATTCTGTTGTGTTTGGGTGGGATGTTCTGTAGATGTCTATTAAATCCATTTGAGTCATAACATCTGTTCATTCCCTTATTTCTCATTAAGTTTCTGTCTGACAGACCTGTCCATTGGTGAGAGTGGGGAGTTGAAGTCTCTCACTATTAGTGTGTGGGGTGTGATGTGTGATTTAAGCTTTAGTAATGTTTCTTTTACATATTTTGGTGCCCTTGTATTTGGGGCACTAATGTTCAGAACTGAGACTTCATCTTGATGGATTTTTCCTGTGATGAATATGTAATGTCCTTCTAGACCTCTTTTCATTGATTTTAGTTTGAAGTCTATTTTGTTAGATAATAGGATAGTTACACCAGCTTGCTTCTTAAATCCATTTGACTGGAAAGACTTTTTCCTGCCCTTTACTCTGAGGTAGTGTCTATCTTTGAAGTTGATGTGTATTTCTTGTATGCAGCAGAAGGGTGGATTCTGTTTTCTTATCCATTCTGTTAGCCTGTGTCTTTTTATAGGCAAATTGAGTCCATTGATATTAAGGGATATTAATGACCAGTAATTGTTAATCCCTGTTATTTTTTGGTGGTAGTGATGTGTATTTCCTTCTTTGGGATTTGTTGGTGTGGGATTATCTATTGCCTGTGTTTTCATGGGTGCATCTAACTTCCCTGGGTTGGATTTTTCCTTCTAGTGCTTTCTGTAGGGTTGAGTTTGTGGTAGTTTTGATGCCTGTCCTGGATCTCACTCTGTAGCCAAGGCTGGCCTCAAACTCACAGAGATCCACCTGCCTCTACCTCCCGAATGCTGGGATTAAAGGCATGGGCCACCACCGCCCAGCTTTTTTGTGTCTTCTTTATTGACTATTTCAGTTTTCAGGTCTTGAACTTCACCTGTTTGGTTGCTTTCTCTTGGTTTTGTTGGCTTTCTTGAAGGGATTTATTGATTTCTTCCAATTTTTTGTTTGCCCTTCCCTTGATTTCTTTAAGGGAATTTTTTGTTTTCCCTTTAAAGGTCTCTATCATCTTCTTAAAGTCATTTTTAAGGTCATTTTCTTTTGCTTTTTCTATGTTGGAATGTTCAGGTCTTGCTGATGTAGAACCACTAGATTCTGGTGGTGCCATATTGCTCTTTATGTTGTTGAATGTATTCTTGCATTGACATCTACCCATCTTTTCCTCCAATCGGTGCAAATGTTGTCTGTGTCTCAGGGGATCCATTATTGGTCCAATCAGTGCTGTTGGTCCAGTCGGAGCTGGCGGAGTCTATGTCTCAGGGAGCAGCTGTGGTCTCATAGGATAGGTGAGTCTGGGGGGGTGGAATGAGGCTTATAGGTTACAGGGTCCGGTGGAGGCAGTGGTCCTACCTGCTGCCCTTCAACTGGGGCTGCAATGGGTAGGGGTATGGGGCACTGATTTTCCCCTTGGGCCTAAAGCTTAGAGAATCAATCACAGACCTTTGACAGAGAGAATTTTTCCTTTATACTGGAAATAGCACAGGAATGTCTCACCAGTCTTTATGTTAGAATACACTGTCAAAAGTAGAATCCACACATCTGGATTATGGCAAAAGTAAAGAATGAAATGAATCTTATTTGTCGGAAGATAATATTAATAACTCAAACATGTTTTAAAACCATCAAATTACAGATCTGGATAGATGGCCTAGCAGTTAGAACATTTGTCCATTTCCAAGCACCCACGTCAGATGACTCAGAACTACCCGTGACTCCCAATTTCAGGGTCCAACATCTTCTTCTGCCCTTGCACTTTAAGGAATACACAATCACATGAATAGGAATTAAAAATGAAAATAAATCTTAAATCATCTAATTATATAACTTCTATGACAAAAACTGTTTCTGAAAGTCTAATTATTTAAATTAGTGTTTCACATTTTTACAGATTCTATGATTTTTCTAGTTAACATTTTTTACTTTTATAACAAAAATCTCTCTGATTATTTTAAACAATTAGTGAAAATTTCACATTTGTTTATCTTGGCTAGTACATGCAATAGATTTTACTAGAAATTTTAAGAAAATCTTTCTGAGTAATATTTCCTAATAATTCTTCCTAAAGTTAGGTATGAAAAATTATAAGTATAGCAGAGCCTTTTGTAATGTCACCACCTCCCTCCCTTCCTCCCTCTCTCCCTCTCTCCCTCCCTCCCTCCTCCCTCCCTGCTAAGGGCCTGGAACCTAGAGTCTTACATATATAAAACTGAGCTACACCTAAGGCTAACACTATTTTACTAGATTTAGAGTTAATAAGTAAATCTCTTTATATAAGACATGTGGATTAGTAAACTTGCTTTTTAAAAGCCTTTGAATTTAGAGTAAACGTGTCTTTAATTCCCATGTCCCACATAGTCAATCCTGTTTTATTTTACTTACTGAGCTGGTTTATTTAGGAGGTTTTTAACATGTTTTTCTTTGTATACATTCAGTGTAAGCTGCTCATTATGTCAGACTGTGGCCTGTGTGATGTGCTGACATTAATCTCTTTAATATTCTTATTTCAAGAAATAAATGCACTGCTCTTAATAATAAATATGAATTATGAAGTACATTTTATGCTCTAATAGAAAATGACTAAGTAAAATTTCTTTATAATTGAAGAATGAAATTAGAACATATTATTATAGATTGGTTGGTTATACATATATTACATGTAGACCAAATATTTTACAAAATTATAACTTCTAACATTGCTATATCAGAAATATTGATTATTCTTTTAATAAATAATAAGAATATAGGTACCTTAAAATAATGAGCAAAGGCAATATCAGATTATAGGCATGTTTATTGAGGTACATGAGTAGATATAAATATATGTAGATAGATATGTCAGATAGATAGATAGATAGACAGACAGATAGATAGATAGATAGATGGAAATAGATAGATATAGCTATATGTTTTAAACCATAAATTATAAGTAAATTTTATTTTAAAAGTTTGATTTATTAGTTGCCTGTAGTTCCTTTTCAGACTGATTTGAGTACAGCTGTAGATTAAGAGACCATATTTTATGTTATGAATTTTGGTACCTGCTTTTTAATTTGCATGCCATAGTCTTTGCTTAGAGCTTGAGAGCTTTCTATTTTTTAAATTCTTTTTTAAAATCTATTTTTTAACTAAAATACAATTACAAAGTTTTCCCCTTTCCTCCCTCCATCCCCTCATGTGCACATGCACCTTACCTGGACCCCAGTCTCTCTTTCAAATTCATGTCACTTGGCCTCCTCTTTTCATTTAATAATGTTACATCTGTGTGTGTGTGTGTGTGTGTGTGTGTGTGTGTGTGTGTGCACGCGCATGCACCTGTGTGCATGTGAGCTGTTCGTGTGAGCTTTGCACGTTTTATGTAACGTGTTTATTTATAATTAGAAGCAATGATTAAAAACTGATAAGCCAAAAATATTAAAATTGATTTTCTACTAAGTAGGCACAGAGTATACCTTTAGAAAAGATTTTTTAAAAAGTTTTGTGACCATGAGACCTTTCACCCTTTTGTATTAAGAAGATGAGACCAATTCTGCATTCAGCTATCCATCCCTTAAATACAGGATACACTTTCCTTGTGGGAATTCTGGCATAGAATGGAGTAAGAAGGGGAAAAGCAACAAGAGAAATGTGGTATGCTCTAGTGCTTTAGAGCAAAGTAGCCAGCCCAGTTCTGCTCTGCACTGTCTGCTGAGCAGTCTAATGGCTAATCCACTTACTGCATTTCCAGTGGGCGAGGCACTGTTCTGTTCACCACATCATTGTCATTAAGCTTTGAACAGATGTAAACATTACAGAATTAAGTTACATCACCACCTCATGTCCATTTGGTAGTGGAGTTGAGATATCATTTTAGAGAGTGTATCTCTAGTACTCATGTCTTTAGTGACTATATTCCTTTAAGCTCCTGTTTATGTGCAAAAGGAGGGCATGGCTGGGTATAGCTGTGCATGCTGCCTACTGTCATAATAAATTTAAGGATGGCTAAATGGATGTTGAAAACCTTTCCTATAATATGCTTCAGGTAAGTGCAGGCAATTGCTAAGCTGCCAACAGTGACCACAGTGTCTGGAATCATAAAATGGAGTTTTACAGGCTATCTTGTTTTCATTAAATTTAGATTTCTGAGTCAGATAAAAGAGACCTAATATTAACAGAGAACATATTTTCCACAACCATTAGCTTTGTTAATCAAATAAACTAATTTTGAAATATCAGCTCTGACTGATACTACATAGAACATTTTACTTTTCAGGCAGGTTTAAAGGATATTTGAAATGTATCAAAGATTTGAAAAATAGTTTCAAAAATTGCTAAACCCAGGAATCAGTTTCAGCTTTTGATTGACACTGACATAATGAAATGGTGTAGTGTTCTGAGTCCAAACACATCCCTGATGGCTCATGTGTTAAAGGTTTGGCTGTCAGGATCAGGACAAGTGGTTGGGGCCATAGATGAACTCATAACCAAATGGACTGTTGAGAGTTGGGCATGGTTTTAAGAATGTCACTGAAGGAAGATCTTGAAAGACATATGTCTTTTCCCTGTAACCTCTCTTCCTTGTCTTTCTGTTTGCTGGCTGCCATGAATTGAGCAGATTCATTGCACGGTCACCTTCTGCTTGATATTTCTGCCTTGCCCTGCTCCTAGTAGCAATGGATTTAACTGGCTGTGAACTGAAACCTTTGAAACCACGGACCGAAATAAATCTTTACTTATTTAAGTTGGTTTTTTACAGGTATTTTATTACAGCAATAGTGTTTAGCACAGAATTACTTTGCAGCACAAAGAAACATTACAGCACAAATGTGTAGCATAGAATATATTTAGCTGATAGTCTGCTAATGCCTGAGTGGGCGTTTTACATATAATTTCTCAACTCATTTATAACATTGCTCTGCCATATAAATTTGATATCACAATCTTGGGTATTAACATATTTTCAGAAATCTTCAGAGAAAAGAAAACCATAGATGTATCCTTAAGAATCTGGACAGTCGCCGGGCGGTGGTGGCACATGCCTTTAATCCCAGCACGCGGGAGGCAGAGCCAGGCGGATCTCTGTGAGTTCGAGGCCAGCCTGGGCTACCAAGTGAGCTCCAGGAAAGGCGCAAAGCTACACAGAGAAACCCTGTCTCGAAAAACCAAAAAAAAAAAAAAAAAAAAAAAAAAAGAATCTGGACAGTGTACATAACTTGCACACATAACTAAGATTGCTGAGCCTTTGCATTAAGAATACAATGTTTTAGCTACAAAAAAGTTTTAAACATCTTCATATGCCATAAATAAAAACATGCATATACTGAAGAAATTATACTTTATTTTTTAATATGCATAGTTGTGGTAAGGCAGTGCAATCATTAATTAGATGCCAGTTGTAAACACAATAATTGTATGTCATTTATTTTTTTGCTTTCAAGCCTATAAATCATGACTGTCTAAAATCCAGTATACCTGAACTAAGCAATATCTTACACATCTTATTAAAACATGCATCAGTGTTTTAGTGTTGCTAGATGTGAGAATTCATCTTCTGCTTTGTCAAGACCTTCAGGAATATTATTTTTATTTATTTTTAAAACTTATGCTATCACTTATAGTTTTACTTTGTGTGTGTGTAATCTCCATAGAGAGCAGTTATTTCTTGAAACTGCTTTCAAAAACCAATTATAGTACACAAAATTATAACTTTCAAATTATATTTTAATGCTTGCCTTTCAGGATAATCTTTATAAAACTATATGAAATATAAGATTCAGATGTGATATAAGTTCCTTGAACTTCATTAAAATTGATATATAAGTAAATAGTATTTCATACATTATTTTCTACCACCTTGTTAATGTAAGAGTTTTGGAGGTAATTTCTAGAAAGTAAAGCTAAGGGGCAAAACTTTGTGAGGACGACTCATTTAAAATAATTTTCCAGTTAACACAGATGTGGACTTGAAAAAGATATCCATAATAAAAAATAACATATTGACTGGGGATGTCGGTTCAGTTGGTACAGTACTTGCCTGGTCAGCATTCTAAGAATTGTGGTGGAACTGGATCTTCAGTAACACACCAACTAGGAATGGGGGGGGGGGGGTCACACACACCTGGAACTCCCGTACTCTGGTGATGGCTGCAGAGGTGTTGGAAATTCTGGCTCATATTTGGTTACATGGTGAGTGTGAGATCAGCTTAGAGTGAAAGTGAACATGGCTCAAACAAAATCACATCTATACCTCAAAAGGTAGGTCATCAAAACACAAAACAAACGAACGAATGAAACTTGTTAGTCTATCGGAAATTCTCGCCCTTTTAAAAAAGTTACTATTGTTTAACAACTTTGCCCCTTAGCTCCCTGCCATGTCTTTGCTATTGTTCTATTGAGAGGAGGCAAACATTACTTGATTTACAACATTACGGTAGTACTTAATGGAAATTTTCATCCCGAATTAAAATAATCATTAATTTATGGATATTTAATATTTTCAAGTCAATTATTTGGAATTGGTTAAAAAACAGGATAGGCTAAAATTTAATAATCAGAATAGCTAAAATTCAGCAACATGTTTTGTAATATACTACATTACTGAAGTAGTGTCTCAGGTGTGCTTATCTACTAATAATATAACATTGATATGCCTTGAATAATCTACTATTAAATCATTCACCTGTTCAACCAACCATAAAATTGCTCCTTTACTAACTAATAAATGACAAAATTGATTAATAGTGACATATGAGTTCAACTAAATAGATGAATATTCCTAGGAATAAATATACTTTGATCTACATGCACAAAATAATACTCCAAATTAAAACTTGCCTGCAGTTCTTTGTCTAGAAGAACCCGTGAAATTTATCCCTGCCACATTAGAATGTCCATTAGTATTGCAAGTGTTCCTATCTTGGTTATGCAGCCACTCTAGGAGAGAGTTAGCAAATATAATCAAGGAAAAATAGGCTATCACCTTGAGGGTAAGGATGAGATGTTGTGGGAGAGACTTGAGGAAGGGTAGCTCGGAGAGGCTAGAAGGAAAACCAGGGAAGGGAGAAGTGATGCATATGGGTTTCAATTCAAAACATTTAGAAACGCTAAATCCTTAAGTTAAAAAACATGAAATAACTTTAAAACACTTAGATTCATTTGTTTTATTGTATGGGTTTGAGTGTTTTGGTTTTTTTTTTAAAGATTTATTTATTTATTATGTATGCAGTGTTCTGCCTGCATATGTCCCTGCAGGCCAGAAGAGGGCACCAGATCTCATTACAGATGGTTGTGAGCCACCATGTGGTTGCTGGGAATTGAACTCAGGACCTCTGGAAGAGCAGCCAGTGCTCTTAACCCCTGAGCCATCTCTCCAGCCCGGGTTTGTGTGTTTTGCCCTCACATACGGCTGTGCATCATGTGTATGCTGGTGCCCATGGAGGTCACAAGAGGGCATTAGATCTTCTGGGAGGGAGTTGCAGGCTGTAATGAGCTGCCTTGCGGATGCTGGGCACTGAATCACAGGTGGTCTGGAAAAGCAGGCAGTGGATGCTTTTAATTCCAAAGTCACGTCTCCAACCCTGAAAAATAAATTTTCAGCCATGTACACTTTCCTATGTATACTCGTTTAGCCAGTAAAGTATTCCACACATAACTGCGTTTCAGACTTTCATTAAAAAATATTTTTTTTGATTAACAACAAATAAAAAATGTATATACATTTATATAAATTTCAAATTTATTGCTTTCATAGTTTTAGGAAGTATTTAATTGCTTATTTGATTTTACTTTTATGTTTTGAGAGGGACAAACTTCTTGATCTTTGCCTTCCTAGTTCTGTGGTTACAGTCATGTCACTACATTTAGTTTTAATAAACCCTTAAAAATCCTATGCAACTTTGGGAGAAAATCAGATTCAAGGTTGGTGTCATGTCACAAAACCATATCTTCTTGAGGACTCTTCTTTTAGAAGGAATTCTAGTCTCAATATCATCCTCTGTTGTTACTTTCAGGAAATTGTTAGTTTATGAACAGAACCCTGATTCTTTATTGTGCATTAGACCTTGTAAATTATTAGCCATGCAGCCAAATGTTTAGTATATCAGATTACCACCTCACTGTTTTAATAAAAGAACTTCATTTGAGACTTGAGGTTGGCCACCCCCCCACCCCCCACCCCCATCATGACATCTGCCAACTCAAAATTATGCTCGGCAAACAACATTACAGTTTGGAGACCCTGACAAGGCTGACTGGTCCCTCCTACCACCTTCTCCAAATTCCACTGCCATAGCTCTTCCTGGAATTTCGTATGGTACCAGTATACCAGGACCTATTTCATCTATTGACTGACTTTTAAATTAACCAAGCCTGTGCAGATTTCAGTGAAGATTAAACAAATGAAATGTAACTGATGCTGATGTCATAAACAGGAGCTTGATTAAGCCTAGCAAGGAAACTCTAGTGAATGCAATATAATGCAATATTAGAGAAATGAGATAACTAAGAATGTGCTAGGGAAAAGCAGTGTCACCAGGTGTGTGTGTGTGTGTGTGTGTGTGTGTGTGTGTGTGTTTAGTAAGTTATCAGAGAATATAAAAATGGTGTCACATCATTATTTTGTTTTTAGAAATACTTCTAAATTTGAAAAGAGTTTGGAAAGATGCATAAATGTAGTGTTAACTGACATCATTATAGGAAGTGTCTATAAATAGGAGGTACATTTATTTATGGGGATTTTACAATAGTGACTAGAAAATAATTCCTATTTCTGCAGCATGAAGGTTTGCTTTTAATAAACAGTTTTTGTAAAATGATGTTTCTTTGTTTGGAGGAAACTTTAAGATTATTGGTTTTTATAACAGAAGGAATGTCTAATAGAACTTTTACTTTTAGAGATAACATCCATTTTAAAATAGCCATTCACTAAATAAATATTGTAAGTTTTAAGTTTAAAACTGTAAGTGGTACTGTCAGATATAAAATGAACTATTGCAATCACTTATATAAGTGTTTCCTTTGAGAATTCAAAACCACGGCCCTTAAGATTTCTCATGGTTCACATACAGCTCATGACCAGGAAAAAATAGTAACGCCATTCAGTGATTAAATATAGAAAGGCAACACCTGGCCTCAAAACTCACACACAGCTCAGTGAGCCAGACCGTGATGAGAACAGTATGTATTTTCATTCATATTTTAAATGAGATGAATGATCTTTGGGTAATATTATAATAAACAAATCTGAAGCTAATTCCTGGTCTTGATGGAATTCTGATTGTAAATGAGACTTCTCCTCAATATTATAATAATTATTAGGTAAGAAGTAAGAAAAAGAATTGTGTTTGGATATAATCGGAGACATTAGCTTGTTATCTCAAAAGGGTCAATACAAATATAATAGGACAACTTAGTGAATAGCACTATAGTACATAATCTTATGGCACAAAATAAATCATATATTCCTGAAAACCATAGTTAGTGGTACAGTAAACTACTCATATCAGCATGTACATCGTGGTGTAATACTGTTAGCATTTGGAGCAGTTTCTTTCTGAAATAGGCAGGTGTCAGTTTTTAGTGTTACATCATCATTAGCACCTCTCTTTGTAATGTGCTTCCCCTAACACTCATTGTATAATCGACAATGACCCTTACTATCACTTTTCCACCTCAACTGTACAAGAGTTATAGGCTAGGGCAAATGCTTCTGATTCGTGTGCTAGTTAAATATGTGCAGACTCTAGTAATGTGTGGCTCCATAATCAGCTTTGTTTACTGACACCCTTCAGGTAATTGCTGAAGGTCCAGCTTTACTAGAAGAAATTTTTACAATTATGCCAAGTGTCCAAATCTTTTCTAAACAGTATACCTAGAAAGCTGGATGTAAATTAGGATTCTCACATTGAATAATCTAGGAAACCTCACCAGGTACAAATAGTATATTACTAGTGTCACTACTCACAAAATTAGAACCATGTTATAGGTTTTCAAATACTTAGAAATATATAAAATTAAAATGAATCCCAGAATCTACTATTTTCACTTCCCATCTCAAATTTTAAACTTGAGTAAATTGCTAGTTCCCTAAAGATTTTACACACACACACACACACACACACACACACACACAGACACACACAGAGAGAGAGAGAGAGAGAGAGAGAGAGAGAGAGAGAGAGAGAGAGAGAGAGAGAGAGAGAGAGAGAGAGAGAAGGAGGGGGGGAGAGAAAGGAACACACTATAAGAGCCATCAAAATGAAATGAAAATGAAGCAGCTGTACAGTTCTTTGTATAATTAAACATGATTTGTTACAAACCTTGGAGGCCTTTTCAAATATGAGCCCTCATAAGGAGTAATTATTCCTCTCCAAACACAGTAACACACAGGAAAGGTCATATGAAGATAACTTGGAGAAGATGGCCAGGGCGCGAAGCTCTTAGAAAGTCCAACCATGCCAAGATGTTGATCTTGGACCTCCTACCTCTAGAATTGTAAGAACATCAGGTGTCATTGTTAAAGCTGCTACATCATTGACACGGCTGCTCTGTTCTAAGACTACAAGTCTCAAAAGGTACAGTTGAAAAGTACATGCTTTAAATTTAGATTTTTATGCCAGTTGCATATGGATGCACAAACAGATTCTCAAAACAAGCCAGAATAAAAAGCCAAGCGTTTATAATTAAATCAAGTGACTACAATTGCCTTCCTACTGTGGCAAACCTTCAGCACAGTCCAGAAGCCAGCACATCACCTCAATTACATAATTGCTGTGACAAATGCTCCCTTCAGAAGGCCACTGCAGAGGCCAGCCACTGAGGTCCTCATCACAAATCTTAGATGAGATTCTTGGAGCACTTGAAGTCTTCAGATAAATGGATGACAAATGGGCCATATATGCTGACTATTAAACTTCATTCGCAAAGCTGTTGGCATTTGAACACTCTGGTGAATAATCACCTCTTTAAACTTTGACAAGAAACTGAAAAGATACACATATGAGAAGACACGAACCTTAAACTGATGGACAGATGTAGAAACAAAGCAAGGATGTTTGTATGAGGTCAATCAGATAATCTGTAGCATAGCTGTGATGGTTCCAAACTCTAATTTCCCGCTGGGACTCATATGTTAGAAGGACTGGTTGTGATGTCGAATTGGGAATTGGGAGAACCTTCAGGAAGCAGAGCCTTAATGGAAGAATTCTAGGTCATAAGTGGCAAGTGGTTGAAGGATATATGAAGACCCCGGTTCTTCCAGCCAAACTTTGTTTTGCCTTCCAAAATGCTCCCTAACATGACACCCTGCTGTGCTGCAGCCACAAGCTACACACACACACACACACACACACACACACACACACACACACACAAGAACACAAAGGTATAAAGGGCAGAAACCTTAGAAACTGTGAATAAAATCATTGTTCCTTTTAAGTTGATTACCTCAGGCATTTCCTCACAGTGAGGGAAGGTGACCAACATGATTACGTGATTGAAACACTTTATATTGTGTACTAAGAAGAACAAAAGACAACAGATGTCACAGAGAGAAGCATGGGAAGAAGAGAGAGGCATGATGAAATTCGGATTCCTCATTTCAACTCCGAAATCCTGACTGTATCCTTGGCTTCCTGCTCATGAGTCCTCCCTGAAATTTCTTTTGTTTGTTTCTTTGGCTTGTTTTGGGGAAGCAAGTACTGATTACCTCCTTTCCTAGTTCAGACTGGCCTCAAACTTGGGCTCCTCCTCCCTTAGCCCCACCCCTACGCTGAAATTATTAGCAAGTACCACCATGTCTAAACTATTTTCATTAAGCAAGTTTATTTACAGTCCATACAGATGACTACTTTATGGTCCCTTTCAATGATCAGAATGGGAAATTTGTTTCTCATAGGTAGCAAATAAAATGGCGAAGAATAAGACCAAGAGAGCTGTGTATGGATGTATGAAACCAGATATGCATGCAATGTAAAATTAACCTAACTCAATTCAGTTATTTGACAGATTTCTTGTGCCGAATCCCTTTGCTCCTACAGTAGATCCTGACATTCATGTAACATTCTTAATGAGAACATTTTACATCAAGGCTACGCTGATATGTGCAAGTGCAAGTGCAAGTGACCTTTGATGAGGTTCTTGTGGGATGTATTTTCGAAAACTTAATATTCCCAATGTATGGAAATGGCTTTCTTGAAACATTAAGAAAGGACTGCTAAGAAGGAACTGTTAGATTCCTCTGTGTTTATCCTTTTATATATGTACAGTATAATTCTTAATCTGCCCAGCAATGATCATCTCTCTACTGTAACTTACTATAAGGTCTAATAATCATAGCATTCTGGGTGTGTTTAAATTTTAGTGCTTCAAAATTTTTATGCAGTTTTTCTAAAATTTCAAAGCTAACTTCTAAAACATCGAAGAAATAATTCTTTATTCTTTTTCCTTGGTTAAAATCAATCCACCATGAACTGTTTAAATGGGTATTTTAACCTTCATAGACTTCTCTGCTGAAGTCTGTCAAGATTTTTCACTGCCCTTCATCAATAACTCTCATGTAATAAATCCTTTTATGAAGCATTCTTCCTTTTACATAAAACTAAAGCCTCCATTACAACCTGCAGCTATTCTATACACCATGCCTTCCTTATAGCCCCATAAACTTGACTCTGTCAGTTATATAGCTTGTTAAAACCTTCAGTAAAACTGGACCATGCAATACCTTAGTTAGAGAGTTTGGACATAATGGTGGTAAAACAATTATCTTAGCTTCATGGGATAGGTTTAGGTGAACTAGCACCTTTGTAATGATATGGACTAAGGGAACTTGATTCTATTCCATCCCATTTGCTCCAATAACCATAGTATAACAAATGCATACCTTCAAATTTTTCCCTAGTGTTAGAAGCAAGATCTAGAAAAACATTAAACAAAAAATAGTCATATTTTCCTAACAACCTAAAAATGACTACCAAATTACTAGAATTAAATGAACCAAAAGTTCTTAACATTGCTTCTATTAAGTACACCATTGAGATAGGTGTATTATTATATTATAAAATAAATTGACTCTGTACCAAAAGGACGGAACACACTCTAGATATTCAAGTGACTAAAAGTGAAAGTATATCTTGTTTACTACTGTTTTCAAAAATAACAGGACAGAAAGAACAATGAGTGAGAAGAGGAAAGAAGGCATGTACCCCAACCAGCACTCCCTCACAGGGAGCAGGGCTGGCCAACAGCTCCCCTTTGTTAGAGGCTGAGGGCCATGCACTCCCAGAGAGCAGTTCCTGAACTGACTGCACAGCATGCCTGGTGGCGCTGCTGCCTTTCCAGGACTCTTGTCAAGAGCTGTCTTTGTCCAGGGATTGGTGAAGCCTGTGCGGGAACCATGTTTCAGTTTGTTGCCATTGCTACACAAGCGTTCCCCTTCTTCCTCTCGCTTTCCCTGGGTGTCCACTGCGAGGCCTCACCTTGACAAATCTACCCAACAGCTTGCTGTATCTTCTACACTCATCTTTGTCCTCACTGGCACCTCCCCCCCCCCACATGCACGGGCATGCACGCGTGTGCACACACATACACACCATTTGTAGGTCTAATTCTACCGATTCAGCATCTGCTTCTCAAAGGACTCAAGCTGGTGTAGAAAGTTAATACTCAGAAGAAAAAGAGAAGTTACTTTTTTCTGAAGAAAAGGTATTTTTCCATCCATTTTTTGTTTGTTTTTTGTTGCCTAAAGATGAGGACTATGTGTAATTTGAAACTATTTCACTTAAGTAGTCAAATAAATTTCAAAACTAGCATTTTTTTAATCAATGCTTGATATGTTTGTTGTGGCATTAAATTCTGAGACAGTTGTGAGATCAGATTTGACATATCATGTAAGAGCTAAAGGTCTTATTAAAACTCCTTATATTTTTCACATCTACTCATTTATCTTTGAATGACTATTTAGAGAAAATATATACTATTAATTACTAGGATATATGCCATAAACTATAGCAATATATAAATTGCAAGGTGGATGCAAAGAAAACTCCGTATCTACTATCAATGTAGTCAAAGATAAAATAGTAAATTATTTGAAAGAACAAAATATTGGATACAGAAGAAGAACACTTGCTGGCATAATTATATTCTCTTCTCACAAAAAAAAAGGATTGGTTTATGTTCAGAAATAAAAAAGAGAGTACCAGCTAAACTTTGGGACTATATTCAGTTTTGCTTTGCTTAGTATTAGGATGTGTCCCCATGATCCAGGGTGGGAGGTGGGCTGAGGCAGGAGGACAGCTGCCACTTTGAGATTAACCTGACTGCACAGCAGGACCGACCTTCTCAGGAAAACCCCAGCAGAACAAAAGGTGGTAGGACACGAATATGCAGCACTCTTTTTAACTCTAATGGCAGTGCTGATTTCTATGACTTCGTCTTTAAATGTTTCTGATCTCTCAGGCTTTTCCAACAGAGATTCAAGGATGACTGGTATGTTTGTCCTTCCATGACATCACTTGAGTTACAGTCTCTGGTCTCTATACCATCATCTCCCTAGAGGCCTTTTGACATCCACCTACCTTTCATGTCCAGAGAAAACTATCTGCCTTTTGATCCCCAGTGGAAATGGTGCTTCCCTTCCAGATAACAGTCTCTGTTCCATTTAGAAAGTTTGTGCCCTCCTAAATTTGAAACTATAATTTCTTTTGATAACTATAATTTGCCTTAATAACCACTATCTCTTCCCTAATGATTGCTTCTTAGCAATCATGTTTTCCCAGTTGTTGACATACAGTATTACCAACTTGAGCAGATCTTTAAAGGAAGCCAAGACATGGTCCATTGTCAGCATCCTCAAGTATCTAAGAATATGCTTAAATATGCTTCTTCATATTTAAATAAAAAGTTGCTGAGATAATGAATTTTAAGTTATCCCCACCCACTTTCACTTAGAATAAAAATAAAAACAAAAACAAAAAACCCACTTCACTTTTTATATGCCCATTGTGGAAGAGGAGATGTCTGAGTCTACCTATGTTGTTTTAGCTATTTAGAGGTAAGTTGTAGATTTTCTTCCTCTTCTGGAATGCCACACTGGGCATCTGTGTCCTTTCTCAGCTGTCTTACTCCATCCACTAGAATGAGTCTGATTTCCCTTCTCCCTTCCATCCCCCTCTCTCTTGTCTTTTCTCTGCTGTCATCTAAAACTCTCCCAAGAAACAGATGAAAAGGCACCTTAGTGTATAAATTCCTGGGCCACTGTTCTGACTTACCTTTGAAATTATTTACTTGATCTATTATGGTTTAAATTCTAATATCCAGCTCCCTCATCAATGTTAAAATACCTTGTTCTTTGTGCAGTCCATTTTCTCTGTTGCTCTGTGCTCCTCCCTTCTTTCGAAAGCCCGATCTGTTTTCAGATTCAGTGCCCTCCACATTCCTTCTGAGGACACTCATTAGAATTTTTATTCATTGTTCCCTAAATTATCTGTTCTCTTCCATGTCATTTGCTCTCATTGTTTGCATTGAGCTTTTTATTTCATGCTGTTAATTTTCATAAATTGTGCAGATCCTGCGTTTCCTGGATACACTGTGAGGTAGCCAGCGAAGGTCTCCCTGCACTGGTGTTATCTAGTTTTCAGGGAAACATCCTTCTCAGTGGGAGGAGTGATAAATATCTAGATCGCACATTCCAGACTTCCATGGTTTTCTGAGTGAAAAATCCTCCTCAGTGTATGAGGGCTCTATTTGTGTGCAATGCATGCATGCGATTATGAAGGTGAGTGCGTGTCCACATCACGTTAAGAGTCTGGGAACCTTGAGTGTCTCTCTGTACTGCTTCCCTCTTTATTGCCCTAAGATGTGGTCTCTTACTGAACCAGAAGCTCATGTCTTGACTCTCTAACTAGCACGATATTTACCTGTCTCAGCCCGCAGTGCCTTGTTACAAGTGAGGAAGCCATGCCCAGATTTTTGTGTTGGTGCTGGGATTTCCATTCAGATGCTCATGCTTGCACAGGAAGTGGTCTTATCAACCAAACCACAACCACAGTTCTACCAGTTTTTTCGTAGAGGCCAGGATGAGTTTACTAATCCCTGCATGATCCCATCTCCATGTACATGATTTTCTTTTCAGTACCACACGCTCTTGATTATTCGGTTGAACTCCCATTATGTTCTTCTCTTTCCTCCTTTCCTTCCTATGTTCCCCAGCCTCTTAGTTTTTTTATTTCTTCTTAAGGTCTTGATAACAGGTTCCATTTACCAGAATCTATCCCTTCTATTAGATTTTTACTAAATAGCTTGTTGCTTTCTTCAAAATTTTACGCTTGATTTAGCACTTTTAATCAGTTGGGATCATACTGCAATCTTTATAACTGCTCCTTTTTCTTCTGTTGTTCACTGTAAGCATGCCTCAAATATCTACCAGTAGCAAAGAGGTAAGAACGGACCTTTCCTGTCCAGCATAGTGGAATGACTGGTTACCTGGAGAGCCCAGTTGCCTTATCTTGGGGCCTCACAGAACAGTGACTTGCAGTGATATTTCTGTGACAAAAAGAGGACAAACATATTATCATTAACTTGCTCTATCCATGTATCCTTTTCCCCATGCATCTATGTTATGGGTTTTATGGTCAGCATTTCTTGCATTATTTAAATCTCTGGCTTGTCAATCTACCATGGCTGTCCACAACCATTTCCTACTGATGTATTGAAGTAGGCAGTAGAAATATGTGGAAAGGTAGAAAATAAATGAAAGTAGCAGAGGTAGTTTTTTTTTTTTTTTTACTGTAGTTCACAGAGAAAAATGAAAATATTAAATCACTGATAACAGGTTCCATTTACCAGAATCTATCTATGTTAATTGCCTTCGATTATCTTCTCTTGTAGCACCTTAAATTCAAGTCACAAACATAAAGTTCATTCTCATGTAAGGTCTAGATAGGCACATCTCAGAGGAAGGAGGTAATTAATCAGGTTGGAGTTTTGAGGATGTATTTCTTCATGGTTTTGACATGAAAATAGTTATCAATACCAAAAGTACATATTTTCACATGTAAATTAACTTTTTGAAAAATATCAGTTTTAAGCCTTGGAAATGTAGAACATAAGCTTATTCCAAATCACTGAAAACAGGTTGTCTCATCCAGAGACTCCTTATCTTCCAGAGAGCAGCAGGATGTTACACACAGGGAAAATAAAATATTATCCAGCTGTTTTCCTCATTAGCAACTATTAGACTAAAGACAGTGATAAAAGAAAAACCAGGAATTGAAGAATTATACACTGGGATTTGCAAGACGTAATCAAAGTTTTACCAAGAGAAAATCTAGATACATCTAATTGATAGTCCATTTTTTGACAGGAAAGTCCAGGGCTCTGAAGACTGACTTCAAGGCACTTCCAGATTTAGTGCCATGTGCAACGGTGTCTGGGAGAAGTGGCCTTACGACACATGTACTTGTGATGGAGACATAGAAGGTCTAACATGCCTATGTTAGGTGACAGAGTGGTAGCCTGCCTAGATCCTAAAGAGAGCAATTCATTCCAGGACTTTTTGGGAGGAATTTGTAGGTAGGATTGGACTTCCTAGGGGAGGGTGTCAATACACGGATATTTGAGATCTCTTATTCACAAATTTCTTCAGGAGGCTCAGAAGCTTTTGATAATTCTATACCATCTCTCATGATCTTCCTGTTCCTTGGTTACATAGCTCCTATTACTCAAACCTTGACACTTTCTACAAGTGTAAGCAACAATATATTTGATAGACACTGAACATATTTTAAAATTATCCTTCTTTTATAGGTTTTATTCTATTGGAATTATTAAATCACACAGAATTCAAAATATAGATCTGAGTATAGTTTTTTGAACATGGTGACTTGCTTTTTTAAAGTAAGATCTTTGTTAGTATTTTGCTGTCTTAGCACATTTGTGTTTTTCTTGTGAATAATAGAGATGATTTTGAGTGTTTTACATATGAACTGAAATGAAAAATCAAATTGTCAAATCCAAATTAGACCCAAGCTGCTTGCCTTTCCCAGTGACAAACCTTATTAACAATATCAAGAATATCAGTCACGGGGAGCAGGTGAAAAAGGAAGAGGTTCAATACAGCTGATTCCAGGTTCTAGGAGCTTTGCTTTACACATCTGTGTCCCAGATTAATGCTTGATGTCCTTAGTAAGGAATGAGAAGCTAATTCACACAACAGGGGACACTAAGGGCTATTAAATACCTCCACTTTGTACCCATATATTTATATGGCTGATATGACATTGCCCCAAAAGCAGAATTTCATATATCAACAGATACTAGACTTGTTGGTCAAAAGGAACCTTAAACCACGGGAATCCTAAGAAAATGCCATAGGTGAAATTCTCCTCCTGATAAATATTTACTTATTATCTGGGAGACAAGTTTTTAATTTGTTTGCAAGGCATATCTAATTACCCAATTATTCTCTAACCAGTTTAGGCTCCAACAAATGAGGAATTTTTACAAGACCAGGAGGATAGGTATTTCTAAGACTCTGAGAGCTTTCTCATATTGTTTTCTCCCAAGAGGATCCAGAGACATTTACAGGGCCTGAGCAGGATAAGCAGAAGTGAGAACCCTGGTTCCTGATCCCCTGCTCTCCACCCTTCGTTTTTGTTATTCCAAATCTATAATAAGCTAAATGATTAGTTCTCTCCTCTTCTTCATTCACTTTATTTTAAAATTGATATTCTAATGTCTTTAATATAACAAAATAAAATGAAAATGATTTAGATTTTTTTTAATTTCATGACAAAATATCACTTTTCACATTTTCTAAAAGAAATTATGAAACCATGAAATCATGAAAGCCAGTTCTTTAGCTAGGTGTTAATTCAATCACCCTATATTTTGGACCAAACCACTTATTTTTCTATGCATGAAAGGAATTCTGGAATTCGAATGGTGCTGGAAGACTTTTAGTAACAGCAGTATCAGGACAGGGCCCCCGACCTTCAGCCTTGTTCTTCTCCTGCCCTCTAGTAGGGGTTGGTGGCTGCTTCTGCTCCAGACAACACATCTGTGTCAAGACAGAAAGGATGGCTAGAATGGAGGTGCTAACTCCATTTTCCTAAAAAAATTAAAAGTCTTTCTGGGACACATGGCAAAATACTCCTTCCATCTCATATTGAAATATATTTTGCAGAATTCCCCATAAGGAGAAAACTAGATAAACATTTTGCCTTAGATTAGAAGTAATGTTTTCTTAAAGGAAATTTCATTTTAGTTAGTTAAAAAGTAACGGTACTATTTAAGATTTGACCTATAATTAACTTTGTCACTGACAAACCCAAACATTTGTTTCTCTTATGACATTCTTGCATCCAAAAATCAACCACCAAAGCAATGTCTCATCAGATGTTATGACCTTATTGTCTAAGTAATTTACACATTTAAAGAACACATTGCTGTATGCAATATATACTTAATGTAGTGTGTGTGTGTGTGTGTGTGTGTGTGTGTGTGTGTGTGTGTGTGTAGTTTGAGTTCTCAAGCAGATCCTGAAAATGTAGCATACACGATGATATTGATAAGGGGCATTTGGAATAACCCTCCAAAGTTGTCTTGAGTTCAGAGATGGACTATGTCTCCTTGAGTGAGAAGCTTCAGCTAAGATAGTTCCAGAGGGGTTGGCAGCACAGCTGTGCCCACAAGCACACCCTGTTAGCATGACAAGATGATGCCCTCGCTGAAGGAAACCTGAGTGACCAGTGGCAACTAAAAAAGAAAATTCCTATCATAACAAACAAAACACTATGATTGCAACACCCTTGTCCTTATTGCTTAATGCATTTTATTAATACTGGTTACTTTACCTCAATAAAGGGCATATCTAAAGCTTAAACCTTGTAAACATATAGAATTCTTAGAAAAAAAAAATGAAGCAATTACACATGATAGCAATTATGTGACTAAGAATTAATTATCTTAGTCTGACCTGAGGACTATCCTTCATTAAAAAAACCCTGGATAGAACTGTGCTGACCTGAGAAAAGCCCATTGCCATCTATTCCATGGCTGAAGGTTGCATTACTATGAAATAATGTTTTAATTGGGGAAATATCTCTTTTTAACATAAAAATACTTATTGCCAATGCAAGATTTTTGAATTTAGGATTTTGAAGTCATGCAGAAGAGTTGATACTAATAACAAAGATATCAAGGGTTCTGCACCATCATCTTAGGAAACTCTAGACCACGACATGTACTTTTAAACAACACAGACCTAAAGAAGGCAAGCAATAGTCTACATGTATAGAATTCTTGAGATTTAAAGACACATTTAATACTCTGTTCATACGTCATCAATTAATTTCAAATATTTTTGTATAAATTAGGTGAGTGTCACTCTTTGAATCAATAATTTCATACCTCAGAATTTTTAAGGATAAACGGGGACATCTAGTAACTTTTTAAAGCACTTATTTTTCCCTAGTTTGTGGTCAGGAATGGAGCTCAGGAAGCCATATGTTTTTTAATTGAAGATTTTTCTCTCATACAATATATCCCAACCACAGTTTCTGCTCCCTCCATTCCTCCAAGCTCCCCCACATCTCCTCTCTCCCCCATTTCCCTTCAGAAAAGAGCAGGCCTCCAAGAGACGACAACCAAACATGACAAAACAAGACACAATAAGACACAGAGAAACCTGCATATTGAGGCTGAACAAGGCAACCCAGTGGGCACAAGCATGGGCCTGCCTGGGACTACATCAGGTCCTCTGCATCATGTTACGGTTGTGTAGCTTGGTGTTCTTGTGGGATTCCTAACAGTACAAATGGGTGTGTCTCTGACTCTTGCCTGCTCTGTGGACTATTTTCCTACTTTTTTAGGAAGACATACTTTTAAGAAGCCCTTATTCTGAAGCAGGTGAGAAAGTAATAGTTGTTTTCTGATTCTTCTCATATACTATGTGATAAGATCAGGAGAACTAGTGATTAGCAGAACCCTTGATATCCTACAAAATATCCCTAAGCACCTCAATCCACACGCTGACAAAAGAGAGAAACATTTAAATCTTGTAAATCTTGTTCTGTGTGTGTGTGTGTGTGTGCATAAACGTATGTGTATGCGTGGGTGCATGAACACCTGCATGATGTGTTTCAGAGGATTCACTTGAATGCACATACAGGTGTGTGGGAGCCGGAAGTTTATGTCTGGTACCTTTCTCAGTTTACTCTCTACCTTTTTGAGACAGGGTCTCTCCCTGGGATGGAAGGCTCATTGAATATGTCAAACTGGCTGACCAGTGGGACACGAGGACCTATCTCTACTTCTCATATTGGGCTGACAAATTCACATCACCAGGTCCAGCAAACCATTCAGCATTCTAGCATGGAGGGGAGAGAGGATCTTTTTAAACCTCCCTCAAAAATCTTGCATTGGCAATAAGTATTTTTATGTTAAAAAGAGATATTTCCCCAATTAAAACATTATTTCATAGTAATGCAACCTTCAGCCATGGAATAGATGGCAATGGGCTTTTCTCAGGTCAGCACAGTTCTATCCAGGGTTTTTTTAATGAAGGATAGTCCTCAGGTCAGACTAAGATAATTAATTCTTAGTCACATAATTGCTATCATGTGTAATTGCTTCATTTTTTTTTCTAAGAATTCTATATGTTTACAAGGTTTAAGCTTTAGATATGCCCTTTATTGAGGTAAAGTAACCAGTATTAATAAAATGCATTAAGCAATAAGGACAAGGGTGTTGCAATCATAGTGTTTTGTTTGTTATGATAGGAATTTTCTTTTTTAGTTGCCACTGGTCACTCAGGTTTCCTTCAGCGAGGGCATCATCTTGTCATGCTAGTAGGGAAAGTCAGTTTTCTTTAAAGATGTGACTCCTGATAGGCCAACCATGCCTCATTGGATATCTGACACATGAATAGACAGGCAGCCCAAACTGGAGCTAGGGAGGTTTAAAAAGTGAAACAGACAAATGAACAAAACCCATGACATCTGAGTGTGTGTCTGGGAGGAGTTAGGGGGAGGAGGAGGAGGGGATAAAATACATTGTATTAAGTTCTCAAAGAATTAATAAAAGTATTATATTAAAAATCATGGATTCTGGGATGGAACTCAGGTCCTACTGCTTGAAAGGCAAATAATTTATGAATAAGTAATTCCCTAAGCCCTAAAACATAGTTGTTGAGGATCAAAATTAATCTGACAAGAAATCCAAAAATTTTCCAGCCAAGTGCTTCCTAATTTCATTTCAAGAATTGTTCTATACTGGTGGTCTATATTGTAAAACTTTGTGTGAGAGATGTATGGTTAATCATTTGTATTCTTTATATTTAATTGTTTGTGTTTAAATTTTTATTTTGAAGTTATTTATCTCATTTAATATTAGAAAATTAATAAATGTCCTTAACTTCAGCGTGTGTTTTATTGAAAGCTACGAAGATGTTCTGACTTCTAAGAATCAACAACGTACTGAAAGCTGGGGGTTCACCCATCTTAGCACTTCAGTTGTGAGAATGCCATTGTTATGAGACACTGTGTTCCTTCACCTCAACTTAAAAATATGATTACTTGTAAATAAAATCTCTTTAAACCAACTAAGCAGTTTGTACTGTAGAATTTAATTCTTGCACTGAAGAACTGAGCAATTAGCTTAAGTTATGAGAACATTCATAACTGGTCAGTGTGGTGCAGATAACATGACATAGAAGAGGGAATGGATAGTACCAATGCATGATGTATGTATGTATGCATGAAAATGCCACAGTAAAATCTATTAAATTTGTGCATTTAATATCCATTAATAATTATAATGAAAACTGGTCTTTGATAACAAATCAAGAACCTGTTTTCTAGTATTCATAGCAACAGCGATATTTGAAATATGTGGGACATAGAAGAAACCTATGGGTTGGTAAATGGATAAGGAAACAATAATAAACATACAATAATATATTGTTTAACTCATAAAAGAAAATTAAAATCTGACATGCTGTATCATGGATGGTATTTGAAATTATGCTATTAGAAATAAGCCAAAGATAAAGTACACATAATTTAACGTACATGAGAAGCCTAGACAAGGCAAATCCACAAAGGCAAATAAATGTACTGTAGAGTTGATCAAGTGTGAGGGTGGGACAAATGGGGACTTACTGCTCAATGGACGTGGAGCTCCAGCTTGGAACGAGGAGGAAACTCTGGAAGGAATGTAGATGGACGTATAGTTGTCTCTGTATGGCTTGAACTGTACACATAAAAATAGCAGATGCACTAAGTTCTATTAAATAGATATGAAATGGAATGGAAATTGATCACATTTAGAAAAAGTATAATTTATCATTTCTATATGATCATTCTTTCCTTCTAGAAATATGACTATAGTGATATTGCATATATGAATTTATTAATATTGTAGTAATATCTACATCAAGAGAAAATGTAATTGGAAATTAAAGTTAAGAATAATTTTTAAATGATTGGCCTATTAATTTTATTCACCTAATTTTAAGTATTATGCATGCTCATTTTACTAAGTGACACCAATATTATTACTGCCACATTTTCTGAACCAGAATGACTCCAACTATATATTTTCAAATACATTTATGCAGGTGTGGATAGAATTTTCTTTACTTTCTTCGCTTTGTAGCTTAGTTTTACAAATATATTAAAATAGTGACAAAACACCACAGAGAAACTTACTTTGACCCGTTAAAGTGACTTATTTAAAGTCGTCACATGTAACTTTGACATTGGCAAATTGATTATAACTAAAAGCAATTGTGATCTGTCATTGGGTGATCCCTGTGTCTTTCTTAGGGTCCTCTTTACTAGGTAGCCTCCCTGGAGTTGTGAGTTGCAGTCTGGTTATCCTTTGCCTTACATCTAGTATCCACTTATGAGTGAGTACATACCATGTTTGTCTTTCTGAGTCTGGGTTACCTCACTCAGGATGATTTTTTCTAGATCCATCCATTTGCCTGTAAACCTCATGATGTCATTGTTTTTCTCTTCTGAGTAGTATTCCATTGTGTATATGTACCACATTTTATTTATTCATTCTTCAGTTGACGGGCATCTAGGTTGTTTCCAGGTTCTGGCTATTGTTTTAATTTTTAAACATTTTTCTTATGTGAACCAAGTTAATATCTCTAGAACAGATTGCTTAGTGTATGGTTTTATATAAAAATTTTAAAGGGTTGCTTCATTAATGGCATTTATTAGTTGCAATTATGAAGCCACAACTCTCCAAAGTATCCGATGAATGCTCAATCTACCCCTCTCTCTCTTTCTCAACATAACCCACCAGATGACCCTCATAAACATTTCCAATAGCATTAGTTAATTTCTATAATAAATACAATTTGAAAATTATACCGGGAATCAGATTCCCATTCATATTTAAATGTCAAGACAGAGGATGATGGTGCATGGAGGTTCATTCCTGAGCAGTATTGCCAAGAATAAGCAGGTCTCAATGATCCCTGATTCCATGCAGTGTCACCCTGGAGAATAGGTGGAGAAAATGAGTTATTTTCAGTAAAAAGCTCTATATCAATTGCATATCTGTATAAAAATAATATGAATCATGGCTCCAGCCTTATGCTATACCAAAAATATGGATCCTAGAATTTACATATGAGGGACATTGAAAAGATAAAAAGTAGTGATTCTCTCTGCATTACTTAGAAATAAGAAAAAGAAGACGAGGAAGAGCAGGCGAGGAGGAAGATATTTTAAGAGGCAGAAAGTACCCAGCATAACAGAGAAGCCTTCCAGGCTGAGCAGTTGGTATTGGATAACTGGCTGCTGTTCTCTTCCCTGGAGAAGACTGTGTCTTTCAACATTCCTGCATTGACATACTTTGTGTAGGGTTGAGGGCTCACTACTTTGGCGTGTCTGTGGGTTCATGTTTGGTTCACAGTCATTCTGGTGAGACTTTGGGTGTGGCTTCTGACACAATCTCACAGCAAAATCTCTGCACCTCTGGCCCTTACAGTGCTCTGCCCTTCTTCTACAATATTCCTGAGACTTAAGTGCAGGAGTGTTTTGTAGATCTATTCCAGTCCAAAAAATGTGCAAACAACTAACATGGTACAGACTGAGCAGGTTGTATTTAGGATTATACATGTATGCACATAAATACACATATAAATACATGTATATAGGCCGGGCGGTGGTGGCTCACTCGGGAGGCAGAGGCAGGTGGATCTCTGTGAGTTCGAGGCCAGCCTGGGCTACCAAGTGAGTTCCAGGAAAGGCGCAAAGCTACACAGAGAAACCCTGTCTCAAAAAAAACCAAAAAATAAAATAAAATAAAATAAATACGTGTATATATCAACAATTAATGAAAAAGGAGACCATGAATTTGAGAGCAAGGAGGGGTATATGGGAGAATTTAGAGGAAGAAAAGGGAGGGAAAAGGGACATAATTATAATATGGTCTAAAAAATAAAAAAAAAATTAAGAAGAGAAGCTTGGTAAGCTTGATGTAATAGCCACTAAGAACTTTCTTTACCATAAATCATCAAAACAATCAAAATATTGTAAATAGTTATATCTAACAAGGGCTTGCATCTTAAATATTTAAAGAACCATAAAGAAATGAAAGAAAATAAGAGAAACAACTTAATTTTTTAAAAGAATCAAAATGTATAGGCAGTGGTTTCACAGAAGATACTAAATGGTAAATATGTACAGAAAGTAATTAGAGAATTGAAAATTAAAACTACACATGGATGTCACTAAGCATTGAGTAAAATGTCTAAGTAGTTCTGCAAGTATTCAAGAGTGCATTGTTCACATGTTTATAAACATCTTTTAAATCAACTGTTCTTCATCGGAAGGCTAGAAGGCCACCTCAGTCAGAAAACACAGTGGCGCAAAGCAATTGAAATGGCCAACACTGTTCTGCACGAATCCATATAAACAGGTACTGTCCAATGAAGAACAGAACAACCACACACGCCCAGTGAAATATGACACCTATTTTATCGTTTTTTGTACATAGTGTACTTTAAAAAGAGCATTTGAATTACACTTTGGGGGCTAAAGGTAGAAAAATAGACGCGAGGACATACATTACTTTTATGATATCTTATAGATGTAGGGATAAAAGAAATCAAACAACTTGAAACAAAACACTTTTAATGATGCTAAATTTTAGAGGTCATTGTACCCATTAGTCTTAGCAATGTTGTATGAGACTTTTTCATGATGTTTAAAAGCTAAATAAAGAGCTCATGTTGACAAGAGGTAGCAGAACAGAAAGATATTCTAAGAAATATTTGAAATCTGCCTTTTAGTTAGCTGTGAGAAAAAAAGATTTTACTGAAATTGTTCAAGTAAATTATACTGAAAAAAAAATGGTTAATTGTGGTACCCAAAATAAATAGACATTTTAGGGAGCCAGTGTTCAGTGGGAATTGAAGGCTGGTTGGAAGGGAACTGAATATACTGAACCAAATAGTAGCCACCACAAAAAGGCAAAACTTCAAGTGTTACATTAGCAGACTGGATGACAGAGAATGGCCAGGTTCTTAATGTTATTCCTGACATATGTGGACTAAGCCAAACTCTGATTCTGTCAGTTTGATATTTTGTTATTGTAAAGTTCAAAGATATGAAAGATATTCTTAAGATCACATACAATTCCTAATCCCCAGTAATCCTACATTATATTTATAAGGGGTCTCTTTCAGACTGTGTTGTAGAAAATATAAACATTATATGTATTTTATGTATACATAGGGTCTGGAATTCTGCTATTAGCTGTTTTGTGGAAAGGCTATATTTTGAGATTTCCCCCTACCCCAGAATTCATCTTTACAGATAGCTGACATCTTTGTTCTGGAACTTTGGCTGCATATCTGAATTTTCAGTGTGATTTTTTTTTTAAACTGCTGTGGCACAAGCCATGCACCAGATCATCTAAATCAGAGGCTGTGATTGTGAACCAGGTACAAATGTTGTTAGAGTTTATTAACTTTATCCAGTGCATGTATAGTTGAAAGGACTGACCTGGGAATTGGGTTCATGAGCAAACTGAGCTAACTTAATTGTTGTTTCAAGGAATATGAATATGGCTAACCCAACTTCTCCAAGTTTCTCTTTTCTTCTCATAGTAATAATTCTAAATTTTAAAACTGAGTCAAACATAAACAAGAACATGTGTCTACTATTTGGGAAAGTTACTATGATGTAAATGAATATTAGATTTAACTTAAGATGAATATCTTAATCTTCAGGAGGTGCTCTAACGTATGGACTGCCGAGCCCACACTTGGGATTGGCTTGTGTGCTCCTCACTCACGTGTGCTTGTTTTTCTAGTGCTCCCTGTGCATAGTCCTCATTCCTCCATTAGAGCAAAGTCACTTTTTAAAAAAAAAAAATTATAACTGCTTGGCCATTGCCTCAGTCTTACGACTGACTAGCTCTTACTCTTAAACTCAGCTCATTTTTGTTAATCTGTATGTTGCCACGTGTTCCGTGGCTTTACCTGTATGCCATTACATGCTGTTCCCTGGTCAGCAGGCTTGCATCACCTGACTCAGCCTTGCTCTTCTCAGAATCCTCCTTATCTGCTTATCCTGTCTATACTTCCTTCCTGGCTACTGGCCAATCAGCATTTTATTTATCAACCAATCAGAGCAACACATTCACAGCATACAGAGCGATATCCATAACATGCTTGTCTTATATAGTTGGCCATATTGTCTAGATTTCTTTTTTATACTATTTTTATTTTATAATTAACTTAATTTCACATATCAGCCACAGATTCCCCCATCCTCCCTCCTCCCAACCCTTAGGCCTACCCCCCAATCCACCCCCCATTTCTACCTCCTCCAAGGCAAGGTCTCCCCTGGGGAGTCAGCCCAGCCTAGCAGACTCAGCTGAGGCAGGTCCAGTCTCCTCCTCCCTACACCAAGGCTGAGCAAAGTGTCCCAGGATAGGCCCCAGGCTCCAAAAAGCCAGCCCATGCACCAAGGACAGGTCCTGGTCCCACTGCCTGGGGGCCTCCCAAACAGTTTAAGCTAATCAACTGTCTCACTCTCCAGAGGGCCTGGTCCAGTTCCATGGGGGTTCTTCCGCCATTGGTTCACAGTTCATGTGCTTTCACTAGTTTGGCTATTTGTCCCTGTGCTTCCTCCAACCATGGTCTCAACATCTCTTGCTCATACAATCCCTCCTCTTTCTTGTCAACTGGACTCCTGGAGCTCCACCTGGGTCTTGGCCATGGATCTCTGCATCTGCTTCCATCAGACACTGGATGAGAGTTCTATCATGACAGTTAGGTTGTTCAGCCATCTGATCACCAAAGTAGGTCAGCTCAGGCACTCTCTTGACCATTGCCAGTAGTCTATTGTGGAGGTATCATTGTGGATTTCTGGGGACCACTCTAACACTCTGCTTCTTCCTATTCCCCTGGGGTCTTCATTCATCATGGTATCTCCTTCCCCATTTTCCCAATCTGCTCCTGATCCAGCTGGGACCTCCCTCTCCTCTAAGCTCTCTTTCCCCCATCCTTGCCCTCCATTACCCCCTCCCCCACCCCCAGTTTGCTCATATAGATCTCATCTATTTCTCTGTCATTGGGCGATCCCTGTGTCTTTCTTAGGGTCCTCTTTACTAGGTAGCCTCCCTGGAGTCGTGAGTTGCAGTCTGGTTATCCTTTGCCTTACATCTAGTATCCACTTATGAGTGAGTACATACCATGTTTGTCTTTCTGAGTCTGGGTTACCTCACTTAGGACGATTTTTTTCTAGATCCATCCATTTGCCTTACAAACCTCATGATGTCATTGTTTTTCTCTGCTGAGTAGTACTCCATTATATATATGTACCACATTTTATTTATCCCTTCTTCAGTTGACGGGCATCTAGGTTGTTTCCAGGTTCTGGCTAGCAAAGTAACTTAAGAAACTAAAACTATCTGCATCAGACTGCATGTGGTATACAATACTGAGAGAATAAATAATTCAATTTAGGAGATATTTTTTATTATTATTCACTTATAAATCAGTGTATCTTCACTCCAGGGATCATGTCTTTTAGAAAAAGAATATTGAATTCATTTATTTCCTTGCCTCTTTGTTTCCTTCAGTTACTTTCTTGTCAGGGTGTTTTGGTAGACTTTGTGGGAAAAGCATGTGTAACTACAGACTGAAGTGGCCAAATCTCTCCATTCATGTGTTTTTTGTTTTATCTTGAGACACCAAACATCTAGTTAAGGAATTTTATTTTGTTTTCCAAACACATCCATGTGAAGATTTAAGAGGTATATACTCTCAACATAAAGCACATTCTTCCTGCCTGGCACTGTTTTATCTTCTCACTGGCAGCCATTTGTAATTCTCCATTGTCCATTTTCATCTTCTCATGCTTACTCATACGTACATGTAGGTTCTTTCTCTTTCTTTTTTCAACATCGAGTAGTATATGCTGAGTTTCTATACTGAATGACAAAACAAGTAGTTTTTCTAACTTCTGCTACATCATTCCCACCGTGCACTCACTATATACAAAGGACATTCAATATGTATAGCCATCATCAAATGCATACACAGCATACAATCTCTTAATATGTATAGCATAGGCAGCTTAGATTAATAATTAGACTTTATATTGTTATGAAAAGAAATGTTTCTTCTTTGAAATAGTAGTTACTCTTTCAAATCATTTTTATTTTATGATTGAGCTCGTATATTATGTTAACTTCCTAAAATATGTACTCAATTTTTCATTCCTACTTATAATCAAGAGTCAGGCTTTAGAAACCTAATTATAAGCTTTATGTGGCAGGATAATTGTTAATCGATAATTATGCATTCGTTGTAAAATGAAGTAAGAGAATTTTTCTTGGGATATCACCAATACTAATATATTTAAATATGTTCTGATAGATTTTATAGAGAAAGCTTTTACCTTTCTTGTGCACAAGGAGCAGACCTAGTTCCCAAAGCAAAAGAATGCAAGAGATTAGCAGAACTGCCAAATCAATTGTCAGGGAAATGGTCTCTAAACACAGTAAACGTCAGGGCAAAGCAAAATAAGTACAATGTGACCTGACAACATGATTCGGTCAATAAATGGGGTGTGGTGGTGAGGATGAGGTACAACTGGAATGCTGAGGAGGATCTAATGGGTACAGGAACTGGTATAAGCATGTTAGAAAGTGGTTTTTTAATATGTAGTAAGGAACATAAGCATACTCCGTTGCTTATAGATCCATATACCAATACAAATTATGTGTTGTATATACATATATTAATAAAATTACATTTGAGATGAAAAAAGAAGTGTTTTGATGTTGAGAAAAAGAATCTAGAATAAAAATGAATGTATAGTCTCCAATAACAGTTAATATAAAGTGTAAAAAAAGGGAGAAAAACCCACCTAATGTGCTAGAAATCAGGATAGTGAGCACTCTTAAGAGGAGAAAAGACAAAAATCAGTTTTGATTTGGACAGATTTGGTCTCCTATTCCTGTGACGATAAGAAGCTACCACAACTTTTTAAGCTTATTCAATTCACTGAAACTCGTATCAGTGAATGTACCCTGCAATAGTGACAGCGCCCCCTTCTGACAGTTCAGTTTATCAGAATTAAACTTAAATTAAATTAAATTAAATTAAATTAAACTTAAAATTAAATACGGAATTTCTTTACGAAATACAGGTTCTGAGGAAGGCTCATCAACCAAGTCTTGCCTGGGTGAAAGTCATAGATAATATGGGGCAATGTAACTTTTAAAAATATTTCAAGCAGGCCCTGCACCTGAGTGGGCAGCACAATAGAGCCAACCCCATTGGCGGAGATCGTGGGTGAACTAGTCTTGAGGTTGCGAACACTGAGAGCTGCCCCCATATACTCACTCATCTGTCATGTGACTACATGGGCAGGAGAGAGATGCCACACCACCTGCCTTCCCATCAACCCCTGAGACAGGTGAGAGAGCTGGTCTTGCCATCATTAGCTGCAGTATTCAGGAGAGTGGCCCCTACAAACCAAGCCTGGTCAACACAGTAGAGGTGACCCTGAAGGTGTAGGGGATCTGATCCTAAGGACATAAAAGCAGGAGAACGGGCTCTGTCCCTTGCTCATTGCTTTAAGGGGTGAACTCTCCAGGACAATGCAGGAGAGCTCACCCTGGTGGTGAGGACAAGAGAGAGCTGGCGAGCTGACACCAGGCCCAAAACCAAGATTATGTGTTGACCCATTAATGTGATCTGCTGGAGCATATGAAGGGACTGGTCCTGCAGACCCAAAGCTGTAGGATCTCCACAACACGGGGTAACAGCAGGATAACCAAGAGGAGTCCCAGGGAGGGCCCAGCATCGATAATGTAGCAGAAACCAGAGGCGTCGAAAAACATCAATGGCTCTCTGTAGTGAACACTTGCAAGTAAAGATATATGGATAAAAGGGTTTATTGAGTGACTCACTCTGTCATACTACAGCTTCCACGACGAATTGATTTTTCTTTCTCTTTTTTTTTCTCTTAATTTTTTTTGGGGGGGGCGGAGCTTGCCAGGGCAGAGGGTGGATACGAAGGGTAGAAGAAATGAATGGTATGGAGATGCATAATATAAAAGACGCAAAGAATAAATACAATTTTAAAAAGTATTTCAGTACCCAAATTCCATACTTCAGCCGGGATTTTTACAAGATCTGCCATGCTTAGAGATACTGACTTCAAAATAATAAACAATAAACTTAATTTTGAGACATTGCATAGCAGCTCTGTTATCTTTCAATTACTGGTTGAGAAAATGTGTCCTGTTAGATCCTTACAAGTGAGGTTGTCTGCCTGGATATAGACTGAAATCTTTATTTTAAAACCTGAAGAGAATATATGTTTCAGAGAAAGAAAGAAGTATGTGCTCTGAATCAATCCTGTTGCCTAAAACAAATAAGAAACAGACGAGCTGTAGAAACAAATGGGCTTTAGTGTTGTACATCACTCAGCAAAGGACAGGGGCCATAAAGAAAACTGAACAGCCCTTCCCTTTACTGCCCCAGTTTACTGCCTTAGGACAATGTGAAGGTCCTAACACAGGGGCAAGGAACTCAGGGAGAGCCCAGGGGTTCTGGGTTGAAGAGAAAGAGCTGATAACTGTATTATTTTAAATCAACAGGCAGTAAATTCTGATGGGTGTGAGCCAATTGCACTAAAATGGGGGGGGGCTGTATTTTGAATATTCATACTATAATTGGGCTGTTTCCAGTCTTCTGTAGAGTTGGAGCATGACTGATTTGTTTTTTCTTGGTAAGAACACTTGCAAAACCTTCAGGTCTTTTCAGCATCTGTTTTGTAAGAATGGGGAAAATAATGGCAAATACTTTACAGAGTTTCTTAAGAATAAAGGAATGAACAAATAGGAAATTCACAGAAAATAGATTGGTGTGTGTGAATAGAGACCAGAATTGGTTATGACTCACTAGATTGCTATCTAGGCACTTTGAGAGAACTGAGTCCACTATGAGACTCTAGAGATTATATAATGGATACTAGGTGAGATAATTGCATGACTGCAATATTTCCAAATCGTTGAGGATATTTCATGGTAACTTGCTAAATTTGTTTGGTACAAAATCAGATTATGATTAATCCCCAAAATTCTTAGAAGTAATATAACAATATTCTAGGTATTCACAGTATAAATGTTTTCTAGAATGTCATCAAAAATAGTATTTTTGGATTTTTTTCCTCTTACAGTCTAACACATCCTCATTACTTTTAAGAGAGCACAATTGTTATTACAAGGGGGGTATATTTTAAAGGAAATGACAATGAATGGCAGTTCCTTTTCTGCTGTTTTATGTTGACAAAAGAGCTAAGTGTAATTTTGTGAAAATAACTTAGCAGCTTTGTACTACCATTTTGATGTGTGTGTGTCTAGAAACCCTGAAGCCTGCCCCCCTTTTTAATTGTATGTTTTTGTGTTGAGTGCAGGAATGCTCCTGCCAGATGCGGATATGGAGGTAAAAGGACAACCTCCAATATAGACACTTACCCACTACCTTGTATGAAACTGGTTCTAGAAGTTAACAACGGCAACATGTGCCAGGCTTGATGGTCCTGGCTCAGGAGATTCTCTTGTCTCGGCATCCCATCTCCCACTGAAGTCACCCTGGGTTACACAAGTCTGTTGTTTGGATTCTGGGTCCAAACCCAGATCACTGGGCTCACATGACAAATGTTGAACCCTCTACATAGCTCAAAACCTTGGAATACTTTTTATATTTCAATTTATCTACTTAGTGTATGCATGTGCATGGATGCATGTGTGAAGAAATGATGCACAAGTGGAGGTCAGAAGTAACTTTCAGAAAGTGATTCTCTTCCGTCAGGTGGATCCCCAGGCCCCATTAATAGCCGAGTCATCTCACCAGCTCTGTTAAAATCAAGTGAACTTCATTCTAAAGTCTCAGCTGACCAGAAGGGACTAGTTGGTAGGGAAAGCCACGTAATAAACTTGTCTGGGAATCTAAGTGAATTGCAAATTATTAATTTCTTACACTTTAATATGAACTCCATCAGTACATAAAGTTGAATGCTTTACACAGAAAATATTTACCATGAGATTCACTGGAAAACATGACAGTGTATATGTGAATCTAAACTCTAGAACAGGGCATAAAAGACAGCCTTTCCTGCTCATCATTTCAGGAGAGAGCCAGATGGTCATATAATGCTTTAACCTGGTATTGCTGGTCAGTTGTTTAGATTTTTCAATTTGGAGCTGAGCCCTAATCCCTCGTGTCAACACAAGGGATTCTTTTATGTAATTACACTTATATATAATATTCAAATCTATTTATAATCTAAAGGATAAGAGCCTCTTAAAATTATTTTTAATACAGTAATTTTTTTACAATACAGTAATGACAGAAAAAGTTAGAATATATATGTTTTATGGAAAAATCTGTTTCAGCCTAATACTTCTAAATATATTTTTGTTTCATGCATCTATTTTAATGTGCTAGTGTAACCCTCCATAACTGTGTTTTGCTGATTTAATCAATTCTATTAGTGAAAAAGTCCTCAAGAGCAGACACAATCCCAGAGGTACTCATCTAAAAACACAGTTATTCTATTTAAAGAAAATGCTAAAGCATGAGCTCTGTACAGACACTCACCCACCTGAATTTGTGTGCATTGCAGGACACTCAGCATGTGGGACTCCATTCACTGACAGCAGGGACAGCTAGAGAAGCAGAGTCAAAGCTGTCACAACAGCAAGACTTACCCTATTCACACTAACCTCACTCACCCTGCAACAGAGTAATATATGTTCATTTTTATTTCTTCTCCATCCACCTGCTCTTCCTTCTGAACCTGATTCCTCCCTTAACCTCTACAAAAAAATTCTTGCCTGGTGGCCACTGGTAGGTTTTATTCCTACTGCTTGGTTAAACAGCTTTTCTTTATCATCTTTCATTTTCTGGGATGTATGTATATCATGTCCCTGGAAAGTGTCTTCTTCCCATTGTATGGTCCTCTACCATCCTGACAATAACTATTCTGATCATTCTCTCTATCTCGTTAAAAGATATTTGTTTTACTTTTCTTATTCCTTTACTCACTTATACACAGCGTTTCCACTATTTCTCACATTTCAGATTCTATGCAATAGGATCCAGTGTTTCTTTAAATCCTCTTTCTTTGGCCTTCAGGGCACTGGATTGCAGACATGGACTACCACTTCTAGATTGCCTCTTGTGTTTTTTATTTTTATGACATGAGTTGAAACTTGATCCTTTTTCTGGTATCAACAATGCCTAACATATTCTTACTTAGATTCCAAATATTAGACTCCTTTAGAAACAGTTAATGTTTGGAATACAATCTTTTATGGATATTTTCAAATTGCTGTATAGTCTGGGTTTTGTGAGTAAAGTACAGGTAATCTAGATTAAATAATAACTGAATGATAAAAATGCCTAAACAATTAAATATAAGGAATTATTGCCAGGTTCTGGCTATTACAATAATGCTGCTATGAACGCAGTTGAGCAAGTGTCCTTGTGGTAAGATTAAGCATCCTTTAGGTAGATGCCCAAGAGTGGTATAGCTGGGTCTTGAGGTAGATTGATTCTCATCTTCCTGAGGAACTACCATAATGATTTCCAAAGTGGCTGTACAAGTTTGCACTCCCATCAGCAATGGAGGAGTGTTCCCCTTGCTCCACATCCTCTCCTGCATGAGTTGTCACTTGCAGTTTTGATCTTAGCCATTCTGACAGGTGTGAGATGGAATCTCGGAGTTATTTTGATTTGCATTTCCCTGATGGCTAAGGATGTGGAACATTTCTTTAAGTGTCTCTTGGCCATTTGAGATTCTTTTTTTTTTTTCATTTACAAATAGAATTTTTTATTCAAATTGTCCCGCTTTCCTCCATCTTAAGATATCAATATATTTACATACTGAAAAGATATTTTATTGTTGTAATGTTTCAACTAATCTTATTTGAACATCATTAAGACAGCTAAGTGGGAAATGTCTGTGGTATGCAGCGCTAGAACATGACCTTGATATCCATATAAAGATGGCCCAAATTAGACCCCACAAAGTTGTCTTCTGGTCTCCACATATATGTCATGGCCTAAAAACCCATAATCACATCACATCACATACACCAGAATTTTTTTAAAGTAAATCTCATTGCTGTTACATTATTTGGCATCTCTAGATAATTCACCTAGAAGGCAGTATTTCAAGATAAAGTGCCAAATAGATAACTACTGTGTACAGGAAGAACCATGGAACATCAAATAATGTATGTATATCCATATCACATCAAGCAATGCTGTGAGATATACAGTAGATTACTATTTATCCTACTTTATTACATCTCTATCAGAGAGATGAAAATGCAGCGTTGGATACACACATGAGGTATTTATTGTTTCTTATATTCTCTTCTATTAAGCATTTTAACATTAACATTGTTAAAATGTATACACAAAACAGCGCACATTGCAGGTATATCTTCTATCCTTGGACTTGTACTCAAGAGGCTGACATAGGAGAATCAAGAGTTGAAATATATCTCTGACTAATTACTGACATTTAAGCCAGCTGGATAACAAACAATATCTCAAAGAAATTTGTAAAAATATGAATACAAAAACTGGGACAAAAACTCACCACCCTTTCACAGACACCCTTAGTTGAAAAGTATGATTACATACTGCCTGATGTTTAAATAAACAATGGACCACTTAGATTCAACCCATTCTATACATTGAAGCAGAAAAATACCTATAAACCAGGTAAAAATACAATAGAAGATGAATAGAAGCCACAGAAATAATATAAAAACCACCCAATAAAATTCAGTAAATGGATTAGCCACACATGGAGCAACCTTCAATACCTATTCCCAAATTTTCAAAATACAATCCACAAACACAATGGTTAACTTTACTATTACACTTGATTGAACACGGTAAATAATTTACTTTTTTCAGGCTCTGATGAAAAAGACTTTCTTGAAACTGTAGACAACCGTGAGGTTTAAAGTCTTTATCAAATTGTTTACATAAATAGGGTTTTCCTCTTGAATATGTTCTTCCCCACTTCCTAACATCAAGATGATAAATTAAAAGAAGTCATTTAATTTTCACTCATGAATATTTGTCTCATGTAAGCATTCATTCCTGTAACACAAGTGTTGAGGCATTTAAAGGCTTACTTACAGAGATTTTCTTCATCAGGAAATCTCTGTTCATGTAACAGAGAGCAAGCAAGTATGCTTGAAGTCAGAGAAATCAACCCTACTCAGTAGGTAGTATCATTTGGGAAGATTTAAAAAATGCTGCCCTGCTGGGAAAAAATATGCCACTGGGGTGGGCCTGAGAGTTACATCCACACACCACTTCCAGGTCCTACTCTCTGCTACATATTGCAGGCTCAGGAAGTGAATTCTTAGCTTCCTGCTTTAGCTGCCATGTCTGAAACTTGTTGCCATGCCATTTTCTTTCTTTCTTTTTTTCTTTCTTTTTGTACTGTACCCCACTTTATTGATGAATTGGGCAACCTCAAGTTGTCTTCCCAACATGTGACTCGTCTGAATAAATAAACATAAAATGAGAGCAAGTGACAAAGTACATAGTAGTATGGTGGTAGGTGGGAATGGGGGGTGGGCTGGGGGGAAGGGGAGGGGGGCAGGAGGGGGGAGAACAAGGGAATCCGTGGCTGATATGTACAACTGAATTGTATTATAAAATAAAATAAAAGGGGGAAAAAGAAATAAAATAGAAGAAGAAAAGCAGTTTAAGGAATAAGAAATAATAGAGATTAACTTAGAAAACATTTATGAGTGTAAGAAAAGTTAATCAATCTACTTTAAAACCAACTTTCTAATGAATTTATCACTGACATGAAAATTATGCTGGAAAAATAATTACCATTTGAACAAATAAGGATACAGCATTAGTAGTGCTTAAAAGTTAGATATGGATGTTAGATTACCATTTGCCAGGAATTGATTTCATGAACCATCTTGAATGAATTTTAAAGTGTGTAAAGTAAAGAGGAAAATGTGGAAGAGCGTAAATCAACAAATATGTCTATAAAATATCATAGACATTTAAATAACTCTTGATGTTGAATAAAAGGAAGTATATAACTTCACCCATAACAGATCTTTTCTTTACTGAAAATAAAGAAAATATAACATTAAAAAAAAAAGATTCCAATCCTGTGAAGGTTCTTTTTACTGAGGTTCCTAGCTGTGTGTGTTGACAACTTTTTATAGAAGTGCTTGCACTTTATTAAATATGAACCTTTCTAGTAAAATTTCCTCTGTACTTTGAGATTCTTTTATTGAGAATTCTGTTTAGATCTGTACCCCATCTTTAAATTAGATCATTTGGTTTGTTAATATCTACTTTCTTGACTTCTTTATATATTTTGGAAATGAGCCCTCTGTTGGATGTGGATCTGGTGAAGATCTTTTCCAATTCTATAGGCTGCCATCTTGTCCTATTGACAGTGTCTTTTGCCTTACAGAAACTTCAGTTTCATGAGGCCCCATTTATTAAGTATTGATCTCAGTGTCTCCACTGGAGAAGAACAAGGAGGAGAAGCTGTGACTGGGCTGTAAATTAAATCAATAAATTTAGTTTTAAAAATACTTTTTAAGCCGGGCGGTGGTGGCGCACGCCTTTAATCCCAGCACTCGGGAGGCAGAGGCAGGCGGATCTCTGTGAGTTTGAGGCCAGCCTGGGCTACCAAGTGAGTCCCAGGAAAGGCGCAAAGCTACACAGAGAAACCCTGTCTCGAAAAAACCAAAAAAAAAAAAAAAAAAAAAAAAAAAAAAAAAAAAAAAAAAAAAAAAAAAAAACTTTTTAAAAATGATACCCTATGGCTAACTTTATATGTAATACCTTAAAGACTTAGTGAACAAAACAAGCTTGTTTAATAAATTAGAGTAACAAACTTTAATTTAAAAAACAAGGATAATAAATTATACCTGAAATATTTAAAGGTATATATTGCTACATTATGAAGATTATTTCACCCAAATTATATATTGAAAAATAATCCTCCATTAGAAGTAAAAAGTAGGGTGATTAGGAGGTAATTTGTGAGTGTAGAGTGCTCATGGATGCCATTAGAGCTCTTTTAAAACAGGCAGGGGTGGGTGTCTGTGCTTCCTACCAAGCCAGGAGACCATAGGAATACATCATCTACAAAGAAAGATCCAGCCCACACCATGCATCAAATATGCGGGAACCTTTATCTTTAAAGGATTTTTCAGCCTTCAAAACTGTAAGAAATCTTTTTCTGTCACATATAAATTACCTAATTTAGCGCTTTTGCAATAGTAGCCAATAGGACTGGAGTATTTCTCAAAAGTATTTGCTTGTATCCTAAAGATTATAAAACATAAAACCCATGCGTTACCTTCTAATAGAGGCTTTCAGTGTTTCTAAGGCCCTTCATTGGAAGCAAACACTGCTGTTCACATGAATACCATGGAGTCAGCAGTGCGGCATTCCTAAGGCAATCTGCAAACACCTGTCCTCTGACACACGTTCATCCTTTCTGTTCAAATGAATATATTAATTAAACAAACAGCATGTTGAACAATCTTTAAGCAGTAGTGTTTACTTCTTTTCATAGAATGTCTGTGTGTAAAAATGCATAGTATTACATAAAGACATATTTGGTATACAAATACACGTATTCTTGTACCACTTCTCTTTCACAGTCCTCATTGTCCCTCAATATGATTAAATACCATAATTTGTCATCTTTGTTCCACAAATAAATAATATTTCCTGCTTTCCTGAGAAAGCTTAACTGTTTATTAAGCAATGTTGCAGTGGTAAGATAACTTTAAGGAAAACAACAGACTTTGAAATTCAACTCATATTGAGATGAGTTTAATATCTCAGAGAATTTAATGTAAATAATGAAACCTGGCTATGAAACATCTGAACACTGAGAGAAGGTATTCTCTTTTAATTCTCTAAATAAATGTTCAACAAACTTAAAATATTTTCTGATGTGTCCCATCTCTCTGGCACCTCCCATTTGTCTTTTGTTGACTGAGCCTCATTTCCTGTATGTATATTTATGCTTCCCTGAAAACATGAAAAATGTATCTGATGCATTTTAAGACCTCTGTGTGGGTTTAACCAGGAAACTCAACCCAAATGGATCAAGGACCTTGACAGAGGACAAGATACTCTGAACCTGATAGAAGAGAAAGTAGAAAATAGGTTTGAATTCATTGGCACAGAAAAGGACTTTCTGAACAGGACACATATATCACAGACATTCAGAATAATAATTAATAAATATATAAACTTTTGTCAGCAAAGGACACACCGTCATTTGAGCAGTGCAGCAGCCTATAGAATAAGGAAAAAGTCTAACAGTTATATTTCTGATAGAAACTTAACATCTAGAATACAAAAAAATGTAAAAAAAATTAACATAGGAAAAAATAATTAAAATGGGATATAGAATTAAACAGAGTTCTTGAAACATGAAACATAAATGACTGAGAAACATTCTTAAAATGTCCTATATCCTTACCACCATGGAAATGTGGATTAAATGACTGAGATTTCTTCTTACCCCATTCAGAATGGCTAAGATCATTAAAACAAATAACAGCACATGCTAGTGAGGATATGGAGAAAGTGGACACATTCATTGCTGATAGGAGAGCAAACCAGTATGGCCACTTTGGAAATTAGTGTAGAGGTTCGTCAAAAAGCTGAAAGTCAATTTGTCACAAGATCTAACTATACCACTCTTGGTCACATACCCAGAAGACTGCACCTTACTATAGAGATACTTGTTCATACATGTTTATTAGTGTTCTATTCATAACAGCCAGAAATGGGAAATGCCCTAGATGTTCATCAATTGGTGAATGAATAGTGAAAATGTGGTACATTTACATAATGTAATATGGTTCAGCTGTTAAAAAAATGAAATTTACAGACAAATGAATGGAGCTGGAAACAATTATCCCGAATCAGGTAACTCAGATCCCAAAAGACAAGTATTGAATGTTTTCTTTTATATGTGCATCTAAGCTTCTAAGTTTATGGGATGTGTGCTACAATCTGAATAGCCACAGAGGTTAGCTAGTTCTGGAGCAAGGCAAAGGTGATGATCATCTAAGAAGGGAAAATGAAACATAGTGTTATATAGAGACAACAAGGAAACAAAATTAGGAGAATTAAAGAGTGAGGAAGATGGGCGGACAGGGTAAATGGGGTAATACAACAAAAACAACTAACACTAAATAAAGGCTTTCTGAAAAGTCATACGGAAACTACTTCTTTTGAAATTTTCTAAAATATATGTGTGTATGAAAGGAATCAAAAATGGAGTTATTACATAACGAGGAAGTCAGTGCCTCAAGTACATATCTTATGCAGCCAAGTACAGTCTCCAGTTTCAGGAATGAATTACATCTTGTTGAGTCATTGGCCAAAGGAATCCCTAAATCCCCCCAAACATCACAGGCTATTGCCAAGACTATCAGCTTAACCTCACTGTGTTATTGAATATGGAGAAATAGAGTTGGTGCCCAACTAGGAGCTCCACTCTACTGACAAGTTCATGGTGCTGGTAAGAATTTTACACAGTACTGAGGGAAAAAAGCAATCATTATTATCACCCAGATACAAATCCTGTTACCTACAACAGCTCCCTGACTGCACAACATACTGGTGCCAGAGTGGAACAAATGTTATGGGTGTAACCAACCACTTCTTGATTGGATTGAAGGCTGATTCAATGAAATGGAGCCCATACATGACATTGTTAAAGTAGCAAAGATCCTAAGTAAGATAAGGCATGGACCTAGGGGAAAAGTTACTGCTATTATTCTGCTAAAGGAACATAGCAATAACATGACTCCAACTGCATATTGCTATACCCATAGATCAATGCATCACACAATCCTAATCAAAAAGCTTCTTCATGTAGTAGATGACAATTAAAAAACCCACAACTGGGCAATATTCAAAGAGTGAGAGAATTTGGAGTGCTGATTCTTAAAATCCTCCCCTTAAGGCTCAGGCATCTATTTGGAAAAGAAGGCAAAAAACTTTAAGAGCCAGAGGTGTCGGATAATTCTAAGGACACAGAACCATCCAGACACAACAGAATTAATACAGCATGAACTCACATAATCTGTGGCAGCATGCATAAAATCTGCACAAGTTCAAACAGGACAAAAAACTCCAGCACTGAGAAGAGGGAGTCAAAACAAAGTCCCACCCCTAAACAAGAAGCTGTCTGAGATTGATAATTCTGGAAAAAGGAATATCAATTTCCTCTAAAAGAATGTCACTGGATATATCAACAAAGCTCTAGGACATACCCCATATTCAAGAGCAGTATCTAACACAAAAACCACTCAATTTTTTTTGGAGGGGTGAATTTTTTTTGTCAATTGCTTTTGTTTGCTTGTTGTGACATTTTTCTTCTATTATTTTTTGAGAGAGCAAGAGAAAGAATATGAAGTTAGTTTGGTATGAGTTTGGGAAGGATCTGTGAGAAGCTGAGGGAGGGGAAAGAATATGATTGAAGTATATTGTTTGTAAAAATATTTTAAGTTAATTTTTTAAATAAAAAATAAAATCCTTGCCTGTGGCAAGCCATTTTTATTTAAGAGAAGAAAGAAAGAGAAAAAGAAAGAAAGAAAGAAAGAAAGAAAGAAAGAAAGAAAGAAAGAAAGAAAGAAAGAAAGAAAGAAAGAGAGCGGGGAGGGAGGGAGGAAGAGAGAGAGAAAAGAAAGAAAGAAAGAAAGAAAGAAAGAAAGAAAGAAAGAAAGAAAGAAAGAAAGGAAGGAAGGAAGGAAGGAAGGAAGGAAGGAAGGAAGGAAGGAAGAAAGAAAGAAAGAAAGAAAGAAAGAAAGAAAGAAAGAAAGAAAGAAAGAAAGAAAGAAAAAGGAGGGTGAGGAAAAAGGAAGGAAAGCAGGAAGGAAGGAAGGAAGGAAGGAAGGAAGGAAGGAAGGAAGGAAGGAAGAAAGGAAGGAAGGAAAAAAGAACTGCAACACTGAACATATAAGAGCAATATGATTTACAAGCAAAAGAAATGTTCCTGTGAAGAATCAGGAAGAAGATGACATCTGCAGGCCAAGGACAGAGATCTCAGTAGAAAGCAAACCCCATACACCTCAATCTTTGGGTCATATCTTCCAAAACATTGAGAAAATAAGCTTCTTTAGCTCAACTACCAGATCTCTAGTATCTTGTTATGGGATCACTAGAAAAGCTGTATCTAATGTCTGTTTTATTTTGAGATTTCAAGATCTTCATGACACAGCCACATTCTTTTTTTCAAGTTACATCATTGAATAAATATTAATTCCCAGGGAAGATGGGCCGGCATCAAGGCTGATTACCTGCTATAGAAAGTGGAGTGGCTCACTTAAAATTTGTGTGATAGCCATAAGGTGAACTATGTGGAAATAGAGGTTAATACATAGTCATGATCCTAAAGTTATTAAAGAGATCCCTAGCAGGCTGGGTTTTCCAGTTAAGAATTACCCTATTCATTCATCTCTTATAGATATATACCGTGAACATCTCTGCTGAAAATTCCATGGGTTATTCATGGTACCTCCAAGGCACCACTTGGATTCATATATCTAACAGCCCTGTTTCTATTTGATGGCTAGGACATATCACTTTAGTGTTTGCTTTAACTGGAGGTTCATGTGTCAATATCGTGATACAACTCTAGTTGGCTTTCTATCTTAAAATACCCTCTGAGATCAAGGTTATGTCAAGGTGCCTTGTAGACAAATTTCTAAACAGTCTTACTAAATAAGAAACACAGAGCCAAATACAGAGGTGCAAGCCATAGAGATCAGAGTAATAGCCTCCAACTAAATTTAGCTCACCACTTCACTGCAGCTTCCCAAGAGAGCCTCTTCCTGTCTAACCTGAGCCTTTATTGCCTTCCTGTTCTGCCTTCTCATTGGCTCTAAGCCCAGCCACATCACTTCCTCATCACTGCCTGTCTACACAGACCTCCAGGTTTCTATGGTTGGTACTGGGATTAAAGTCATGGGTCATCAGGCTTGGCTGTGTCCTTGAACACACAGAGACTCTGCCTGCCTCGTGATCAGATTAAGGGCATGTGCTACCACCACCTGACTTCTGTTTTTGGCTGACTATGACCTCTGATCTCCAGGCAAAGTTTATTTATTAACATTCAAATAAAATATCACATTTCAGCACAAATAAAATAAAACCACAGTGCCTTATTTGATGCAGGAAGCATGGTTTTTTTTCCCTTTAGTATAATTAAAAACAGACAGTACAAGGCAGCTCCTTATATCCTTTTAAAGTTCTTACTTTTGAAATAGCTAGTTGTTGTTTGTTCCACCAAAAGTGGTATTGCATTAGGCATTAATCTCTGTACAATAATGAGAAAATGAAGACCAAATATATTGAAGCAAGGTAGATGTATTATGGGTACTAACTGGACTTCTCATAATAATTCATGATAAATAAATATCATGGTTTCTTATTTCAGAAATATAACTATATATATTTTATTACTTTCCTTCTTGAATGCCTTAAGATCCATTTTTCTCCACTTATGTGTCTCTATTCACATACTAGCAGTTTATTAGTTTCTCAGTTTGATGATAAGGAAGTCATGATTGCCATTCATAGTGATATGATGTTCATATCATTATTATTAATCAATATTATCCAAATTCACCTGAATATATGTCCTAACTGGCTGGTTCATGACAACTCTTTGAAAGTGATTATGATTTGATTAATTAGAAGCATGGTTGCATTATAATACTACTTCCTTACTCATAAGCATATGTTTTATGTTCACTCATTAAAAGGCCATCTATCACCCTGGTGACTACTTATTAGTTTGCCTCTTATCCACATAGTTTCTTGTGTTTTTAAATGAATGGGTTTTGGCAAGCAAATCCTTCACCCCAAGGCACTTTGAAGCTAAGCATATAAGCTGCTTATTTTCTTGTTCTAAGCCCCTACTGAGCTTGCATTAGAATCTCTTTAAAGATAATTTATTGATTGTTGGTTGTTTCTCCTTCAGAAACTGTCATAACATTCTTCAGTTTATCATTTCACTCAAAAATTTTACTCGAAGTAGGTGCCTTTGGGCTAACCATCTGGTTTATTCGTATTGCCAGTACAAAGATACACTGTACTACTGCTGCCATCATGATCTATTTCCAACTGCAGGGAGTCAAAAAGATATGTGCATGACAAATGGTTTAGTCACTCTCAACTTGGCGATGTATGGATAAGGGAGAGTGATATCACAAATTCTGCTGGAATTCTGGCTCTTACGTTCAACTTTATAGACACTGAATTTTATTGTTGACTAATGCCAGCCTAGTGTTACCTAGTGTTCCTAGTGTTACCTTCAGTCCAAGGTTTATTGGCTACGTCATTAACAAAGTAAACTGGTGAAATAGGGAAGTTGAGTATGAAGTTCTACACATTATTCCCAAAATCAGTCGCATAATTCTACCACAAAAGTATAGTAACTTATCTAATAGAGACGTGTATTATTTTAACGTTATTTTATGAGTATGCATGTCTGTGTACCATTTGCATGTCTGGTGCCCATATATGCCAAAGAAGGGTTTTGAATTCCTGGAACAGGGAATGTAGTTATGAGCCACCATGTGAGTGCTGGGAACTGAAGATGGGTCTTCTGCAAGAGCAGCCAGTGCTCTAAACTTCTGAGACATCCCTTCAGCTTCAAGACATGTATTTTGTCTCTTCAACTGAAGTTGTAATCAGAACAAATATAGCTTTTCCATTATTTACAAACCCTCATCTAATTTCCTATTATTCCATTATTTTGAGAATCTCTAAGGGATATAATTCTGTGGAATGTATTCTTTCTTCATGTGTTACTATGATGAGGCAGGGTGGAGAAAGGAAATGATAAAGTAGGTCGAAGACAGGATCTTAGCCCTTTTTGGTCTGAGGATTTTAAGAGGTAAGAAGTCTCTGTGGCTACTATTCTGCTTCTCTGATCTTTCAGCTTTTACCCCGATATCTAAGTCCTGGTTTTTATTGATGAGATGAATTAGGATCATGCTTCATCTGGCATCCAACTTTTGGGGCATGATTCATGAAAAAGCACTTGCCCGTGGCTTTGCAGCCACCGGCATGCCAGATGTCGCCAGATGTAGCCTCTGACCACTGCACATGCTTCTTCCCTAGGACCCTTTTGTGCATTTTTCAGACAGCGGGCTCCCTCTCCTGGTGGGTTGTAGGCTTTCCCTGGACCCCCTCCTCAAGCTACTGCCACACTAGTTAGCTGCCTTGACACAGCATGGGCTTCTGCTGTTCTACACAGCAGCAGTCATCCTCACACTGCACCTTCATCTTCACTGTCATCAGCAGCAGATTTGGTGAAACAATTGGGAATTCTTAAAGGGGGGAATTAGGTTTGTTTTGTTTTGTTTTGTTTTGTTTTATAAAAAGAGCTTTGCCAGGTGATAGTGGTGCACGCCTTTAATCCCAGCACTCAGAAGGCAGGTAGATTTCTGTGAGTTCAAGGCCAACCTGGACTACAGAATAAGTTCCAGGACAGGCTCCAAAGCTACACAGAGAAACTCTGCCCCCCCCCAAAGAGCTCCCCCCAACACATTAAAAAAATGGGAAACACTATTTCAATGGAGGGAGTTAGGTTTCTGTATTATTACACAATGGATGGTTTAAAAATGGAACAATTAAATGAAGGGATAAACAACAACTTAACTGGGATTGACATAATGTTAATTACCATTTTGATAATTCTTGTTTTATCCCTAATAATGTTGGTTGATATGAGTGCCAAGACGCAAGTCTTGGAAAAACTTATTAAAACAGATTAGTGAGATATTCAGACACAGACAGAGGAATTTAAAGGCGAACCAAATACATTACATTATAAAATTAGAAAGGGACAGCCCAAGGTTATCAAATAACCAACCTTAATTTATCCAGTCATCTTGTGGGAGCAACTGCCAAATGACAAGTATCCCCAAGGCTATGTAAGAGCTGACTGGACTCCTGTAGAAATGCTAGATTTGAGGAGATTTAAGGAAGTGATAGTCTCATATAGTATGTATTCACCTTTTGTGAAGCAGATGTTAAATTCATGGTCAACTAGTAACAGAATTGTCCCAAAAGACTGGAGGGACTTGTTTACAGCAGTATTGGAACCTGGTCCTCAATTATAGTGGAGGAACTGGTGGAAAGATGAGTCTAGAGCCATTGAACAACAAAGTAGGTCTAGAGGTATGGAAATCTCCCAAGACCAACTTCATGGAGAAGGGAAATTATGCTAATGTACGAATACAGTCTCTATATGATGACCATACCCTGGCTCTATGCCATGCAGCAGCTTTGAATTCTTGGGACAGAACTGAAGAAGTCAGAAAAAGAACTGAGTCATTTACTGAAGTACAGGACCCAAAAGAAACCTTCACTGATTTTTTTTTTTTTTTACAAAGATTGACTTTAGCTGTAAATAGAATGATACCAAATTCAGAAGCTAGACAAATAATAGTTGAATCTTTGGCTTTTGAAAATGCTAATTCACAATGCAAAGGGGCAATTAGGTCTTTAAGGGCAAGATCAGCACATATAGAGGAATAGATCCAAGATACAATAAATATTGAATCTCATAACCATGATGATTATTGGATAGAAGAGGTGATTTCCAGGGGCTTGAAGAAAAACCAAAATGTCAGGTGTTTTAATTGTGGCAAACAAGATCACCTAAAAAGGGACTATAGACAGGGCATTCCTAGAAACAATGTTTTTTTTTCTAGGAATAATCCAAACAGAAGACCCCTGCCTCCTGGAGTATGCAAAACGTGTGGCAAAGGCTGACACTGGACCAATGAATACAGATCAACAAGGTACAGACAGGAGACAGGAAGTGATGAGGTGAGGTACAGACAGGAAGTGATAAAGCAGGGTGGTGATAGGATCTCATCCCTTTTCATTCTGAGGATTCAGAGAGGTATGAAGTCTTGGGTGGCTGCTGCTCTGCTTCTCTAATCTTTCAGCTTTTATCCCGATATGTAAGTCCTGGTTTTTATTGATAAGACTAATTAGATCATGCTTCATTACTGCATCATGTGGCAAGTGAAATGAGAGCCGTGACTTGATTAAATATGATAGGATAGTCAAATAATTCACAATTGTTTAGGTGTTTCATTGATAGTATTATCAGGATTGATTTCAGTCAGAAGTATTGCAGCATCAACTCTGGAATATATCATTAAATCTTGTCACTATCCTCATATCCACCAGAGACACAAACAGAAAATGCAATCTGCTTTCAAGCTATGTGCTAGACTGCCGTAGATGACATGTCCCATTGCGAAGAACAAATTACTGCCTTTCTTCTTGGCAATTGGGCCAATTTTCATTAATAATGTGTGAGTCAATAATCAATCATACATATCACTTATTTTCTCATCTCTGAATGCATTTTCCATCATGTTCACTTATTTTGTAGATTTAACCTACCACTTTCAAAGAAATAACTGAAGCAATGGTTATATTGATTCAAATACCAGATTTTGCCAGAGTACTTTAAGAACTTAAACATTTCCAGTTCAATTAAACTTCAAGTTTCTGGAAGCAATATCATATATGGGAGTCACTTTGTTGTTGTTGTTGTTATTATTATTATTATTATTATTGTACATTTATCTGTGGGCCATGTTCTAGGCCAAATTGCAGGAACTATTTGGATCTTCAAGACAACCTCAGAACCATGGAATGCAAACGAAGCTTCAGGGAGGTTGCATATATCCTTTTGTACATTTAGTTTCTTTTGTTTTATATAAGAAGACCCAGTGGAGGGTAGAACAATAACTCATTGTAATGCACACACTAGTCTTGCACTCAGCCTGTGTTTGGTTTCTAGAATCCACATCAGGTAGTTCACAACTACCTTCAACCTCAACTCCTGGAGGATCCATTACCTCTGGAATCTGAATGCACTGCATTCATGTGTACATACCCCACAAAGACAAATACACACAATTAAAAATAATGAAAGTAAATACTTGAAAACAGATCCCTAATTTCAGAGTCCTTAAGATGTCTTACTGAGATCAACTGAAATTTATCAATTCTATTATTCTTAAGCAACACTGAAAAGCTGATATAAAGTCCCTATAAATTTCATAGACCTGTAATTATAAAAAAAATAATTCATATAATGTTTTGACCAAAGAGCAGTACCTGGCAATTCCTTATTTAAGTAAAATGTTTTCAGGAAAAACTCAGCCTTGCTAGAATTATTGTTACAATCCAGCTGTTACACTAATGTCTTCTAATGTATCTGTAATGACCATGAACTCTAATATATTAATGTACCTGAACAACTTTACTGTCATAACAACTATAATAAGCAATTTGATTGATGCAAACTAAATTTAATGACAATCACTTAGGCATTGAAAATGAATATAAAATTTTATATATCTCTTCTCCATAGACTGCCCATTTTCTTTTGTGTGAGTGTTCATCATTTCATTATGGATAGTGGTAAGAAAATGGCCCTCCTCCATAGAGCATAACACTTTCTGTTTTTAAATGGTTGGATGAGACACGCCGAGAGCTGCATTTTCAAGGATATACAACTGTTTAGCATTTAATTTCTATTCTCAACTACTCTTCCTGGAATAATTGCTTTAAAATTCTTAATGGTACATACAAAATACTTTAAAACATTTTTATAAAAATATTTAGACCTCAGCATGTCTCCCATCCTGTTTAATTTCTTTCTTTAAAAAATAAAATAAAATAAACAAGAATTAAGAATACCAGGTCCTGACTCCAGCCAGCCAGACTAAAAGCATATCTTCATGAACTTCTATCTCCTCTCCTCCAAATCCAATCCTTTCCGCCTCAACCGAAGCTTCGTAGCCGACCACCTGCTGTGGGCTTACGTTATTCCATGCCCCCATCTCCAGTGGATTACACAGTTCTTTCTTTCACCTCACTCATGGCTTTACTCCTGTCCTCAACTCCACCAGGCATCTCCTGGGAACTCACAGGCCACCAAGGCCAGGGAAACTGATAGACAAACTGCAGATCTCCACCTCTTTTCCCTCTGCTCTAAATCAGTCCCCATTCTCACCCTGTCTCTGTAGCAGACCACTTGCTGTGGCTTCCTCCTCCTTCATGTCCCCATTCCCAGCTGATCACACACATCTTCTCCTCCAACCTTCTTCCCATTATTCCTGTTATCCTTGCCTCCAACTCCAGGAGGCTTGCTCTGAGAACCTGACAGCCAAGCCTGCCAAAGAAGCAAGTAGGCCATCAACACAGGCAGGAAGTCTTCAGATCTTCATCCTCCCTTGTCTCCTCCATGTCCGATCCTTGAGTCTCATCTCCAGCTCTGTAGCAGACTAAATGTTTTGGCCTCTGCTCACTCCTTGGTCTCATTCCCAGGAGACAAATAGATCTTGGTGGAACACCCTGCTTTCTTCCCTGCTTTGGACTCTCAGGCCCTGTCCAAGCCCATCACCTTTCTTAAGGGTCATCTCCCAATGCCTAGAAACACATTTTACCTGGAACCCCCAGGGGCCACACCTATCAGTGGTACATTTGCACAATCAGCTCTTTGAAAAAATGACATCATGAAATTTGCAAGCAAATGGATGAAACTAGAAAAAAAATCATCCAGTGTGAGTTAACCCAGATTCAGCAATACAAATGTGATACACATATATATTGCTTAGTTTTGTATATTAGCTGTTCAGTCAATGATAACCAAGCTATAACCACGGAGGTTAGTTTAGAGTAAGAGACTTGGGACTTGGGGACAGATAGATCTTTCTAGGAAATGGAAATCGAATAGATAGTTATGGATGGATTGGGGAGCTAATAGAATGGAAAGATCAATAGGTTCTGGAAGGAAAGAGGGGGAAGAGCCAGAGAATACTGGTAGAAACACCTAAGGGTCATTTGAGGGGCAACATGCGAACCTAGCACAGAAGAAGCTTCCTAAAATTTATATATATATGAAGACTCTGTAAATAAAATCACAAAATAATGGGGAAACAAAGCCCCAACTGGACATCTCTTGTCACTAAATAAAGATTCTGGTGCCAGGATTAGGTTACTTCTCATTGAGTGGTTGGCCAAGGGGAGTCCATGGGAACCCCCAAACAACTCGAACTGCTGCCAAGACTATAGGTTGCTCTTCACAAACTGATGGCCAGGCTTCATTGCTGAAGACAGCACCTATACATCTCATTGAACATAAAGAAGTTGAGCCAGTACCTGCCTAGAGCCTTAACCCCTATGTACTAGCATCTTTGGAACAGGAAGGCACTCTGCATGCTACAAAAAGAGAAACAAACATCAATATAGCCACAACCCTCTGATCTACAATGGAATGGTACTTGCAAGATATGCTAGTGCAATGGTTCCACAAGGTTTGTGGGAGGAGCCAACCAACATCCAATTTGACTTATGGACCACTCAGAGATGGAACTCATACCCAACACTGGGTGGGTGGTCAAGAACCTGAGACTAGAAAGCCCAGAGACCTAAGGGGAAGTCAAATACCACTATTCTAAAGGCAAATCAACAAAAATCCTAGAAAAAAAAACTCCTAATGACATTTTGCTGTTCTCTTAGATAAGTACCTTTGTCGGTCATCACCAGAGAAGCTTCATCCTTCAGGAATTGGAAAAAAAATACAGATACCTGACAATATGGAGAGACTGAGAAACCTTGGGACACACAATGCAAAAAGAGATGTCTCCATCAAATCCCTTCCCTCAGGGTTCAGGGAACCATGCAGAAGAGGAGGCAGAAAGTGTAAGAGCCAGAGGTGATGGAGGACACCAAGAAACCAAAGACCTCTAAATCAACAGGATTGATGTGTGTATAAACTCACAGGGACTGAGGCAGCATTCACTGGGCCTGCGTGGTCCTGCAACTCATAGGGACCTAAAACTGAAAGGAAAAGTGGACACATGTCCCCATCCCTAACCCTGAAGCTATCTGCACCTGCAAATGAATATTAGCTTCCTACAGTGAAGTGTCCCTTGAGAAACAAACCAGTCTTAGGGGTACGTCTCATGCCCAGTAGTAGATTGTTGATAGAAAACAAACTCAATAGCATCTTTGGAGGATCCTTCTCTTATAATGTCCTGTCATGCTTTATTTTTTCCCAATCTTATTTTTTATTTTTTATTTTATTTCATTTATATATTTTCTTTTATTTCCTTTTCTCTCTTTTGACCCTACAGGTCATCTGCACGTATATTATGGTCTCCCATTTAGTATTTCTATGGGATCCTGAGTGTGTAAACGAGGGGTCTCTGTATCTGTTTCTTGGACTTTTGCTTCTTTTTCTTTGTTTCATCCTATTCCAAACTGTTAGTCTTTGTTTCATCTTAATTTATTTTACTTTTTATTATTGTCCTTAGAAGCCTGTCTGTTTCCTAATGAGAAACAGAAAGGGGTGGATCCAGGCGGGAGGGGAGCTGTTGAGTTAGTAAATTAGGAAGAAGAAACTATAATCAAGATATAGAGTGAGGGAAAAAAAACTATTTTCAATAAAAGGGGGAAAAAAGAATTCTAGCTCCTTCTACATGGAAGAAACAGGATGAGCATGGTTTATTGGAAAGTGGAGTTTGACAACTAACTAATTAGATCCCTCAATTAGCCCCTGTTTTCTCTTAATTTAGAATACAGTCTACCCAAATTATTGCATACTAGGGAATTATTGTTAATGTCCTACTTAGGAATTATGTCTATTATTATGAAATGCATACTAAAGTTTTTAAAAGGTTGTTACTTATTTTAAAGTGGTTTAGCATATATAATATCACATGTTATAGATGTACACATATACTTATATTCATCTGGATAGATAAATAACTTTGTCATAATGCTCATTGTGAAATCTAGTAGTGGGCATATAGGTATTTCTTACAACATTTTCTGTGTGTTTGCATGTTTTATATGCAATGAAATGCATATAAAATGAAAAAAGCAGTATAATCACTTCTGATATCCAGTAAATGGCAACCGTGCTTCTGAAGCATGCCCTGTTAGATGTGTACATTCTTATGAATATTAGAACATTTAAAAATCTGAGTGAATCAAGCAGTCACCATAGTCTTGCCTTCAGTATTTGAATAGCTCATTTCAGTTCCTCTGTGGGTTTTTCTGTCTGTATCACCGTGTAGCGGATAATGGTAATCAAGGCCAGTCTGACTGGCCAGCTTCCTCTGTGAGTGCCCTGTGACTGCCGCACTCAGGCTGTGGGAGAGGATAATATGCCATTTCCAAAGACACATTTCGTTATCATGAAAAGTAAAGGAGAAGATTCTGGGGAGAAAAACGCATCCTTTCCACAGCTCTGCAAACAGTGAGATAGTAGTAGAGAGAATGTAGGAGTGGGCAGTGAGACATTTGCAGCAGGAACATTTTCAAATAAGTATTGAGATTTTTTTTTAAGTCTTCTAAGTACTAGGCTGGAACACCAATTTTCTAAGTTTGACTTAATCTCCCAAGAATTAATTTCTAAAGAAATAATGTCTTTGAAGCATATTACCCTGGAAAAAAAAATCCTGAAATAAAAACCCTGGTATAAAAATGAAACATTTTTGTTAAACTGAAAACACGATGGAAGTCGTGTTCTGCATAACAAACATCCCTTGCTCAGGCACCACTAACTTTCATTGAGCAAAGGGCAGAGTACAAGCTTAGTGGGGAGAGTCTCTGGAGCAGGGCGGGGTTGCTGGTGCTCCAGGAGAAAAGAGGATCTTATTTAAGTGCTCAAATGTACTTTCCTGTTCTTTGCCTAACCTCTCTGGTGAGTCATTAAGGGATCTGGCATGAATTTAAGCATGAGCTGAACTTAAATCTGTTGTGATGCAGCATTTAAACAATATTATTATCATTTAAGATAAATTTTATTTAATATAAATACTGTGCATTCAGAAGGATTTATAGCAATAGAGGAGAGAAGAAAATGTGTTGACTTTAAAGCAAATGTATAATCTGTTAATTTATAATCCGAATATTCTCCTCTGCTTGAGGACCAAAGCAGTAAAGCCTACTGGCTATGCACCAAAACCCGAGGTAAATAGAACCTTTCTTCTTTTAACTTGTTTATGGCAAGTATTATTAAAGTGACACAAAATTGCCTAACACATACAGTGAAATGTGTTACTGAGGCAGGTTAACTTCATGAAGAAAAGAAATCAATTTCACTCCCAGTTCAGGAGGTTGAGGGTGCATTTGGTGATGTCCTTCCTGCTGCAAGAGTCCCAGGCTGCACAAGACATCTCATGATAATAAGCAGATCATTCGTGTGTGTCTGTGCACTTTGATACTCTCTTTCTCTTATGCACTCAATAGTATTCTATCACGAGCATACATCCTGATGACTGTGTTCCCCTATTCACCTTCTAAGCGCTCCATCTGTAAGGAGTGTGGTGAGAGTAAGTTTCTAGTCTCTTACTATAGCAGGGTGGAGAAACTACAACAATTGACCATGAACATACCCTGGAGAGATAAGGAATGGAAACAGACAAGATACAACAAAATAGGTCCAGTTCTAAAAACCCAGTGAGAAACTCAAAGTATATCTTCAGCACAGGCTAATCTTATCGATGTGAATTTCAGACTATGCTAAACTAATTTTGTTATAATATTTTAAATTATTTAAAAATTTAATGACATTTAAAACCCTTTTAGTTCATTCGTTTTCACAGCTATTGTTCAATATTAAAAGTACTTGTTAGAGGGTACAACATAAGATGCATATATTTTCAAAGATGGAAATACATGAAATATCTTTATTTGATCACACTTGTCCTTCCTCAAATTTATATGTTGAATTTTCAAGAGTACCTCAAAGTAACTATATGTGTAGACTGTAGCAGGAATCTTAAAAGTTCTTATTAATAAAATCAAACCCGAGGTCAGTTATTGGGGTCCATGCTGGTAGATCAGAGAGACAGAACAAGCCACAGCTATCTCACCTCGCTGGATCCTCAGCTGGTCTTGTCTCCTCAGACTGGAAGCTTCTGAGTCCTCATCCCAATGGCTCTCAGCTGAATTGCTGCTCAAAAGCCTGAATGCTTAACCAGCCAAAATCTTCTAGTTTCTGGCCCCCACGCCTTATATATCTTTCTCCTTTCTACCACCACTCCCTGGGATTAAAGGCGTCACCATGCTTGGCTATTTCCAATGTGGCCTTGAACTCACAGAGATCCAGAGGGATTTCTATCTCTGGAATGCTAGGATTAAAGGTGTGAGTGCCACCATTTTCTAGCCTTTGTATCTAGTGGCTGTCTGTTCTCTGACCCCAGATAAATTTATTAGAGTACACAATATTTTGGGGAACACAATACCACCACAGTAGACAAAACATTTGTAGTGATTAAGTGAAATAAGACCATTTGTGTGGGCGTCCAATCTGACTTGTGTCATAGAAACAAAGGCTTAACACATGACCATGCACAGACAAAGTAAGAGTGGAAGGCTACACACATGACCATGCACAGACAAAGTAAGAGTGGAAGGCTACACACATGACCATGCACAGACAAAGTAAGAGTGGAAGGCTACACACATGACCATGTACAGACAAAGTAAGAGTGGAAGGCTACACATATGACCATGTACAGACAAAGTAAGAGTACAAGGCTACACACATGACCATGCACAGACAAAGTAAGAGTGTAAGGCTACACACATGACCATGCACAGACAAAATAAGAGTGGAAGGCTACACACATGACCATGCACAGACAAAGTAAGAATGTAAGGCTACACACATGACCATGCACAGACAAAGTAAGAATGTAAGGCTACACACATGACCATGCACAGACAAAGTAAGAATGTAAGGCTACACACATGACCATGCACAGGCAAAGAGTGTAAGGCTACACACATGACCATGCACAGACAAAGAGTGTAAGGCTACACACATGACCGTGCACAGACAAAGTAAGAGTGCAAGTCTACACACATGACCGTGCACAGACAAAGTAAGAGTGCAAGGCTACACACATGACCGTGCACAGACAAAGTAAGAGTGGGGCCAAGAATGTCTGGAAAATGGACTTCAGGAGAACTCAATACCATGGATACTTTAATCCTTGCTGCTCTAGTCTCCAGAACTGTGAGAAAACAAATTTCGCAGCTGTAAGCCTTTCCGTTTGCAATATTGTGCTGTGCAGCCCCAGCATAGTCAAATGCCCCCATTCTTCAGTTTCAAATGTCTGTGTCTTTTCTGCCCAGGAAAGCTGTCTATTCCACGGTGCCATCTGAATCTCTTCCTCCCATGCACCTGTGAGTAACCTCTTTCATTTTAATTCACAACATTCCCTGTCACTTTAATTTCTGCTTATAAATGCAATCTCCTTGAAAGCATGCCTACCTAAGCATCCAGTAAGATGCTTAAAACATTTTTGCTTTGTTGGTTGTTTATGACAGGTACCCTCTACATAGCTCAGGCTGGCCTCAAATGCACAATTTTCTTAACCACCCTTGTGGTGAATCTAGGAGTATGCCACCACATGCAGCTTAAAATATTTTCCTGATCTAGGAATACATGGTTATTGAACACTGAGGGCAGCAGAGCAGAAACGACAGGACTTCTTGTGCTAGAAGATGTGGTGACAGAGACAGCAGGTGCAGAAAGAATATGCCATAGCTATAATGCTTGATGAATAGCTTCATCTTCTATAGAACAGAAAGGGATATTTTTTGATATTGTTGGAGGAGGTGAAGGTAAACTTAAGGATCTGAAGTGAGGTGTGAAGAAATGCCGAATGGAATCTTTTCTTTTCTTTTTAGTCTGAAAGCTTGGCCTTAGCTTAGCATTGTTCCCAACTAGCTCTTAAAACTTAAATTAACCCATTTATATTAATCTATATCCTGCCACATGACTCATTACTTCTCCTTCATACTGTACATACTGTACTTCCTCCACATCTTGCTTGAGAATCTCTGACTCTCTGATTCCTTTTCAGAGTTCCTATCTCTGCCCAGAAATCCCAACTGTCCTCTCCTGCTTAACTATTGAATATTCAGCTCTTTATTAAACCAATCAGAAGGTGCCTTGACAAAGACGCATCTTTACAGTGTACAAGATTATCCCAAGAAGAATATCCCCCCTTTTGCTTAAATAAAAAGGAAAGGTTTTAACTATAACATAGTAAAACTATATATAATAAGAACAATTATCAGGTAAGAATTACATTTACAATGTCCAATCAATTTGTACTTGGCAAATTTGGAGAAAGTATTCTATTATCTATTCTATCTTAGTGAGTCCAAAGTTTTATACTTAAACCACTTTCTATCACAACTTGTATTATCAGCCTAAAAATATCCTTTCAGACCTTAAAACATTTTCTTAGATAAATAACTTAAGCTTTTATGTCTTTCAACATTTAAAAGATTTACATCTCTTCTGTGAGTTTCTTTTTTGAATTTGATAACAAAGAAAATAATAAAACTATAACGGTCTAGTCTTCAACCAACCCCATCAGAGTTCTGAGAGAGATATATTACCTGAGTAAACAGAAAGTGAAAAGCAAGCAACTGCCAGCATGCTGTCCAATTGAACAAGCAGGACACAAATGAAGTCGCCGGAAGAAGTTTGCCAAGACAAAGTAGGGCAGGCCTTCAAAATTCCTGCTTACAGAAATGTCTGTCAGATATTCCAGGCCTGTAGGCTGAAGATGGACGCTCCAGTGTTGCAGAGGAACCTTGGGTGACTGTCCAAGGCAGCCAGCTGTCTCTGTCATTTCTGAATGGATAATCCCCAGATGTGAGTGAATTGTTAAGAAGAGCCTGATGCTGAACTCAGTGGCTGAGCAACATTCTTTAGTGGCTGTGCTGTTCACTAGTTTTGGAATTCTATAATTTATTACATAGAAATGTTCAGCACCCCTTACCTTAGTAGTAAAGCCAGAGCTGCACAGTTCTGTAGACACATGAGGCTAAGGGAGGTTTTCCGATCATAAATGATCAGTTTCACAAAACTCCATATTGTGTCCTTTGTTGCAGCTGTAAGTTTAGATACTTTAAAAAAACAAACACTTGCAGAGTATATAAGTACTTACTGAGTATAGACATAGTGAGTGTAGAAAAAAGACACTTAGCTCTTAGGAGACATTGGAAAGAAGAAAATTTAATTTTTGAATAATATTTCCCATTGGATGTTATATAAAAATATGATCTCAATTTGACATATTACTTTACCTCAGCAGCATCTGAAGGGTAGGTAATGTAACTAGAGAGAGGATGACAGCAAGAAAGAGAAATGTTTAACTATCATCATTCTGAGGTAAATTATATAATTATATTGCCCTTTCTGAAAACCATTAGTGGTTGGGTTTAGAAATATATAACAAGTAATAAAAGGTAAATGGAGCATAATAAATTCTACCCACACAGAAAGATTTAAAAATGACCCTTGTATAAAGCGAGGTCAGTGGGTCAGTGTCTGTACATTCAAACAGATGAGGTACGATCCTGTATGAGATGTATCTGCAGTTATAAATCATGGACTACTACAAAGTATATCCCTTGAAAAATTAAAATTTTGGTTTAAAATCGGCTGCTCTCACTCATTTATGATTCTATGAGTGAGAAAAAATAATCAGAATAATGTTTCCTAAAGCATTAGGATCCTTGCGTATTCTAAGCATTCTCAGAGCTGTGTCATGTTGTCTACTAAATATATGTACCCTGTATTTTATTGCTTATGGAAATATGCATTCAGCTACATGTTTAATGTTGAACTAAGAGGTGCTTCTTTGTCTTCTGTGATTTCCACACGTAAATAATTTGGCATATATTTGACTTTTTTTGAAGAACATTATTTTCATGAAAATGTCTTTTATGTTAGCATTAAATTGATTTTGCTATTATTTTTCATTTTTTACTTGTATTTACATTGTAAATATGTGGTGGGTGGAGGGCTTGTGGAGCACTTGTTGGCATCAGAGGAAAGCATCAGGATTCAGTTCTCTTCTTCCGTCTGGAGAATTCTGATTATCAGTCTTGGTGACAAGGGCTTTTACCAGCTGAACAATCATTTTGGCAACACGATTTATTACTCTTATATTAAAATAGATTAGTAAGTATTTTGTGGTGTGTCTATGTGTGCACATGCACACACACATGATCTCATGCATGTGCAATTTTGGAGGCCAGAGGTGGAAGTCCAGTGTCTTCTAGAAGTTGTCTTGGCCTCTACTTCATGACTAATGAATCCTGTGCTAATAATCCACCACCACATAAAAGGGAGGTCTCATTGCTTTTTAAAATTAGACTCTCTGGTTTCTCAAAAATCAAGCAAAGCTTTAGCAAGTAAAAATAATAACATTATAGACATGAAAACAAAGTATCAATGCATTTCTCAAAGTGAAATCCTGGGGTATGTAGACTGTGAAGGTCTCAAGAAGTTTCCTTCCCTCTAGCTGAATTCATAGAGTATAGGCCATGGAAACAATTCACATAACACTCTCTTATGAGAAAAGTAAAATGAAAAAACTCTTACAGTGCACAGTTGTTACCTTATTCCTGCTAGCTGATTCATTTAACCAAAAGTGCTGAGAGAAAATTTCTCATATAAAATAGCTCTTACACTAATTTTGAAGTTATCATTTGTGGCCATCCATTAGATGGATGCTGCTTAACTGGAACATCTAGATTTTCCTTCCCATTCACATGGGAGACTTGCCCTAGCCACTTGCACATGGTCTCTCTTGACCTGTAACAGAAATAACTATGTAATGGTGTGTGGATTTCATGTAAATTAAATGGCAAAAGTAATAACAATGATTTCCCTAACAACTGCCTTGTGTATATCAGTTCTTAAAGGAGGAACTAAATGAATGTGTTTTTATCAAGGAAGTTTCACTTGTAACAAAAGCTCCATGTATATTAAACACCAATACATATAGACAATGTTATTGATTGGATTTTCATTCATGACTCATTAGTGATTTAATGGCTTCAAATGAAAGAGTATGCCAACAGAACAAAATTAAAGTTCTCTGTCCTTTGGGCCTTTTCTCGATGTATTTGTATGTGCATTGCTTATTTTATATAGTGTACATGTTGAAACCAGTAGCAAATATTTTTCTTTGACTCTCAATGACTCTATCAAGAGAGACACTTAATTGTGCGATATCATGATATTAAATTTTATTCTATTTTTCACTGCTGAAATATTTTGAAGAGAATATTTTTGTTGTTATTTTATTGGAATTTACTCTCCCATTTCAAATGTTGGGCAGGTTTGATTTTGGAGCCAAACATAGAAGCTTTTTCAGTCAACTTTCTCATAAAAGTTTAACTTGTTACCCCCATAAAAGTTTCTATTTTTCATTAAAAATGATTCAAATTTACTGAGAAGTTGAGACTGTTTGGGAAGTTGTTGTTGATGCTCAAAATGTATCTAGGGATCTGTGAAGGTCCCTGACCCTCTTGTCTATGTGTAACTGTCCATAACCATTCCCTTGAATAACGCCATGGAGGGGACTGTCCTCAGGTGGACATTAACTAGAGCATGTGCCTGTGTATTGCTGTGCTCCAGAGTTCCTGTTCCACAGCACAGTCATTTATGTAGAGGGGAGCTTGCATAAGCACACAACCTTGATCTTCTTTTAGGTAAATAGAGGAAAGGTATTTAAGAACCATTGCATTCATCAATCCAGAAGAAACTATATTAGTGGGTCTGAGAAGGTTCGTGAGAAAGAGGAAGTAAATCTCCTACCTGTTAGAGACTAGTTGCATCCAACTTTCTGATAATGTCTCTGGGAGGGGAGAGGATGGAAAGGGGATTAACACTGAGCTGTAAGTATTTATTCTAGTCCCGCTCAGAACTTTTGCTTTTAAAAAATAGACAGACTTGAGAGGTTATGATATATGACAATCATGTATTCAAGTGTAACACATTTTCTCATTTTTTTCAGGGAGTTGACACAGTTATGTAGTTATCCTATGACATCATTTTTCCTTGGGAAGACTTTTCTGTTTTTTGCCTCGGCTTGGACTGTGGGGGCTTCGGGGAGCCTGGTTCTGTCTTCTCAGATCGTAGTGTAGATGGGGGTAGCAACTAGCTTCAGATCTAAACTAGATGCTCCTCTCTGTGATTATAAATCTTGAGAAAGTGGGGCTGGAGAGATGACTCAGCCATTGAGAACACTCACTGCCCTTCCAGAGGACCTGGACCCAGCCCTCATGCAGAAGCTCACAACTGTCTGGAACTAGTTCCAGAAGACCCAACACTCTCTTCTGCATCAGCAAACACCAGGCGTGCAAGGAACACAGACACACGTACAGAACCGACATCCAGACACAATAAGGTTTTACAGCACAGAACTTGAACAAGTGACACCAGGGTAGAAGGAAAGTTTTAAGAGCTGTCACCATAGCGACTGTGCTGGCAGTGGTGGTGGCAGCAGATGTCCAAGCTGCTGTGCCTCCTGCTGCTTGCCTTTCAAGACTACCTTAATTTTTAATTTTCTAAAGCCCAGCTGTTCCAAATCCATGTCCTAATATTCTTTCTGAAAATTCTCCTCTGCTCAAGTCAGTTAGAATCTTTGTATAATATGTACATCCCTAAGGTCTGATAAAGGCCATTTTTAGTAAAGCACCTAACTCTCCAACCACTCAGACTAGATAGCTCTCAAAGTCGTGAAGACAGGACATGGAGCTAAATTCAATTTAATTTTTTATAGATGGCATATAAAATATCATCTATTAAACTAAAAACAATCTGCCAAGTTTTAGCAATTTGAAATGTATTATCAAGCATTAGTCATCTCTCCCAATGTATAATTTCTGCCTTACATGCTGTTTATTTGACGGCTCTCACTTGGGTATGTTATCTAGGACTGGAGGCTTGCAGCCGCAGAGTGCTGGCGAGGAGGTTTTGAACACGGGAGAAGGTGTTATCTTAAAGCTGGCAGGCTTTTTGCTTCCAGATGGAAAACAAAGTGTACCTGAGAGGAGGTTTCCATTTTCACTCTGAAAAAAAAATGGGACTCAGCTGGACTTATTGTATTAATGTAATGGATAGGGAATGACTTTAAGAGCTTGCCCATTCACAAATCATCCCTTTTCAACACTCTTTGAAGCTGGAGTGGTGGACATCAGATAGTGCCACAAGCAGCTGTGAAGTTGCAAAACAGAATACTCACCAAGACTAGCTTTGGTAGCATGCTGTCAGTAATGGATTCTGATACACACACACACACACACACACACACACACACACACACACACACAAAACTTTGGGCATTTTCTATAATTCCTCAGTTCATCAACCCTTAGTTTCACTTCATTTTATGTGTTACAGTTATCATAGCTGTCAGAGAAGTGTTTAAACATTATAGTTTTATGAGATATAAAAGCAATGTAGTGGAATCGTATTCACTCTCCATCATTCTCTCTTACCTTTCTGTCTCTCCTAATTATCTCCATCTTCTTCCCAAACAGGGACCTGCCTGCTTTCATACATTTGTGTGCAGTTCTGGTGCAGGGAGCCACAGCTATTGCACATTCACGATGACAATTTCAATGTCATACACAGAAGGCAGCAGGTTACAGTGCTCTTCATCTGTTGACTCTCACAGTCTTTCCACACCCTCTCTTGTAATGTTTCCAGAGCTCGGAGGCAGTGACATGGTTGTCTAATTAGGGGTGAACCTGCAACAGTCATGTATTTCTAGCACTTTATCAGTTACATATTTCTGCGTTAACCATCGTTAAAGTAAGAAAAGAAATAGAAGAAGAAGCTTTTTGATCAAAATTAGAACTGAACTTGTCTATAGCCATAAACATAAATAATTAGAAGGCACTTTGACTGCATGTCCATTTAGCACAACATCGGTAATAAACTGTTTCTTAGGTTCTTTGATCTCTTCAGCCACAGGCTTTTGCCCAGGGTTAAGGTATGAGGCATCTATTCCCTCTCATACAGGGGTCTTAAATATAACAAGAAAGCATGTGACATCTTCAACAGTACAGTCTTAACTGTAGTTTTGTTAGGCATGCAAGTGCAGTGGCAATAGACAGTATGATTTTGGAGCCTCTAGGGATACTATGGTCAATAACTCCCAGAGAAGTAAACCATGTCTTGCACTGGGTTAAAGGTACGTACTAAATAAGAGCATTTGGGTTTTTTGATGGTCTGGATTGAATTTCACTCTTGAGAAAGGGGATTGACATCTCTAAATGTGAATATCCAGAGGGTAAAAGGGGAGTCTAGCTGGTGATTATTAAAAAGTCATTAATTTAGTTGGCAATGATTCATAAAACAGAATTAGGAGATGTATTTTCTGCTTTCTCTATTTGATTTTTATTAATTGAAGGGGATCTTATGGGTTGAAGAGGTGGGTCAGAGGTTAAAATTACTGGCTGCTTTTCATGGGTTCAGCTCTCAGCACCCACATGGTGGCTAATAACTATAAATAACTCCAATCGCAGGGGATTGAACACCCTCTTCTGGACTCCAAGACTATGGCAAACACGTGAGCATAAACATACATGCAGACAAAAATAAAATAAAAATAAGCAGATCTCTTTTTAAAAAAGGAAGGGATCTCACTGAATACTTAGAAGGAAGCTGACTAGGTAGATACAGTTTGCACTGAAGTTCGTTAAAATTTTCTGGAAATTTCATAAAGAATAAAACATCACATGTTATTGATAAGGTTGAGTTGTTCTCTTCAAAACTAATTTCCTGATATTTTATATAGAAAATGCATTTGAATGACTCATGAAGAGGCAATTTGAAAGGAACAAAAAGGAGAAAAACGTCTTTGCTGAGATGAGTAGTGAATTTTGAAATTGAAAACACAGAAAGATAATAATGGCTTCTAAAAAAGGAAAATACGAGATTTGAAAACGCTAGAGTAAGATAGTTCTCAAATTTAGTAACTTCCTAAACTAAAGCAATTCAGTGTAATACATATGATTAAGAAAAGAAAACCAAAGTTTGGAAATATAAAGACTGGTTTATATTATAGTATATTTATGGTATTTTATCTTTGGATAGCTTTAATATTTTTCTCCTTGGAAATGTAAGATAAAGAGAATAATAGTATATAATATATATATATATATATATATATATATATATATATATATAACATAATTCTTTATTGATTTTTTTCAGAATTTCATATCATGCACCCCAATCCCTCTCAAGCCCAGTCCCTTCATATCCTCCCGTTACCCCTGCAGTGTCTCCCCAAAAGAACCCCACAAAACTAATTAAATATAAAACAAACAAACAAAAAAACATCTTGCTCCTCCATCTTTCCCATCTCCCCAACACTTCTTCATTCATCCTAGTGGCACTGGGAGCTGCGGTGTGTCACTCAGTATGTCCTTTTGCTCAATCAGCCCCCTGTAAACGTTCATTGCAGTGAGTCATGGTCTGGTTCAAGGCCTCTGGTACACCATCATCACTGGACCCTCAACATAACTCAGTTATCCTGCTGTTGCCTCAAGTCATGGAGATCCTGTGGCTATGGTTCTGCAGGACCAGCCCCTTTATGCATTCCAACAGGTCATGGACAGGGTAGAAGTTAGGATGGATCAACCCAAGGCTGAGGATGTGGGTCTAGGTGGTAGCTGAGCTGGTCAGTCTGGGGCACCAGGACCACCCTTTCAGGTAAGGGGCAGAGCCAGCTCTCTAGGCTCATGAAGTTGGTGCCAGGTCTCCCATGCCCGTGGTGAGGGTGGGACCATCTCTGCTGCTACAGTGTCCAGCGAGGGGCAGGGCCAGCTATTCCGGGACCCACGTGGCAAGAAGGCCGCTCACCTCAGCCTGTTCCTCACTGCCTTCACCTCTTCAGTTCCGCCTCTTTCCACAGCACATGAACCGTTCTGCTGCTCTTTCTCTCCCATTTCTCCACCATATATTTGCTCATCAAAACGGCACACCCACCCTTGTGATGTGGGGCAATCCTGTGGATGCCTGCAGCCAGCTAGGACTGTGAGGAAGACTCGGGCCCATTCATATCTTTCACCCACCTTGAGAACAACAGTATTTTAAATGTCTCTTGACCTCGATAGAATTTGATAAGAAGAAAGCATCTTAGGGATTTTAGTATTACTTATTTCCAAGAGTATTATCAATACAGTAATAAAGCATTTTAAAAACTGTCTTTGGAGAGTGGTTCACCAGAGAAGAGAGTCTCAATAAAACATCAACTTAGCCAGTACAGTCATATGTATCTATGCCATGAAAGTTGTGAATCTATTAAAACACCAACGGAAAATAACCACAAAATGACTAAAAAGAATGGAATTGCAGTCAGGTATGGTAGTACACACCTTTAATCCAAGCATTTAGGAGGTAGAGGTGGATATATCTATGTAAGATCAAGGCCAGCCTGGTTTACATAGTGAGTTTCAGCCTAGCCAAAACTACATAGTAACACCCTGTCTCAAAAGATAAAAAAAAAAAAAAAGAAAGAAAAAAAAGAAAAGAACTGAACTGCAGTGCTAGGTAAACTGTCTCTGTTAAGAGTGCAGCTTCTGACATTACTAGGATTCACTATCTCACAGCAAACTCTCTGTTTTCTGGCTTTTACAATCTTGCTGCCCCCTCTTCTAAAATGAACTCTGAGACTTAGATGCCAGAGTTGTATTGTAGATGTATCAGTTGGCAGTGGGATATAAGAACAACTCCTTATAGATAACTATAGTCTTCATACCAATTAAGGAAACTTCTCTGAAACAGATGGAGACCATTACAGAAAACTACAACCAATGAAAGTACACAGTTGTGGAATGGCAGCAGAATATACATTATTTTCAAACATGTATGAAACATTCCCCAAGGCAGATCAGACGTCGGCCCACAAATTTGGTCTCAGTCCTTTACAAGGATGTTGAAATCATTCAAAACTCTTCTATGATCACAATACAATGAAATTATAAATCAATACTAGAAATTAAGTAATTGATCAAAATAATAGATTCAAGTGAAAATCACAAGAAGTTATAAAATACTTTGAGATGAACAAAAAGAAGTATATGGCCTACCAAAGTTTATGTGATATAGCAAAATCAGTGTTGAGAGAAATATGTAGGAATAAGTGCATATACTAAAGAAAATCAAGTCCTCAAATCAAGGATCAAGTCTTCTACCTTAAATAAAGAACTAGGTAACAAAAGCAAACCAAAGTCACAGAAAGTAGAATAGCAGATGTATTAAAAACCAGAAGAATATATAATTATTATTTTTACAGGTTTCTCTCTACTAATATATACTAACACATGACCAGCTCTTGAGCAGAGCTCTAGTCCACTGAATTTTAAATTATAATATTCAATATATATGATAGAAAATACAACATAAAATCGAATTATATATCTGTTTCAATGTGTAGCTTTATAGAATACAATGATAAATTTTACATTTTAAGGAGTCATTCGTTTATTTTACGTGTATATTTTCTTGCTTGACTGAATATGTGCATCACATGCAGGCAAGTGCCTATGGAAGTCAAAAGAAAGATTCTTATATCCTGGAACTGGAGTTACAGAGGATTGTGAGCTGCATGTGTGGATTAGGAACCAAATTCAGGTCTTCTGAAAGAGCAGCATGTGCTTTTAATCACTGAACCATCTCTCCAGCCCCTAAATAATATTAGTAAGGAAATAGAGCTCTTCAAATGAAGATGACTCCCAAACTAGAAAAATATCAGTGAGATGGGAATAAGTATTAGATGCCAGAAAACAAAAATATCTGGGCTAATGACAGAGAACAAATAGCTCAATTTAAAGTGATGATCAATTAAACTACGTGTACAGCATAATAGAAGAAAAGTGTTGAAATTTTTTATGCCAGTAGCTCCAAGATAGGGTAGGGATTTGTTACCAGCTCCCATCTCCATGCTAGGAAGTGGTCTGATTGGAGTGTGCACAGGCCTTGTACATGCTATCATAGCCATTGTAAACTCATATGTGTAGCTTCTCTTCTGTGTCCACAAGACTCTGTTCCCTTGTCGTCATTTACTGCTTCTCGGGAGGAAAGGGTGTTGTGTGGATGCTCCATTTAGGGATGAGAATTTGTAATATTTTATTCTCTACCCCTTGGACATTTGTGTATCTCTGTGTGGATCATTATCAACTGCAAATAGAAGCTTCTAATATTAGGGTTGAGAGATGCATTGATCTATGAGTATAATGATAACTCATTAGCAGTCAGTTCAATTCTGTGTTCATTTATCAGAACAGTAGTAGTTGGTCTCTATCTTACGTCCTATGACCTGTCTAGCTATAAGGTTTTTTTTTTTTAACCCAATAATGGTGTCAGGTATGGGTTTCATCAAGAGTTAGAATGGAATAATGGAACCTAAAGGGTTAAATTAGCATGGAGGGGGGTGTGGTGGTAATCTAATTGTACTGAAATATTATTTTGGTTGTATGTTAATAAATAAAGTTGTCCAGGGGTCAGAGCTATTAGAGCCATAGCAAGAGTGTGGCGGTGGTGGCACACGCCTTTAATCCCATAGATCTCTGTGTGTTCAGGGATATAGCCAGCATTGGAGACATATGCCTTTAAGACTTAGGGGGCTGTACATTCAGACAGTGACGAGGCAGTCATGTGTTTGGGTTTACAACCAATGAGAAGGCAGAACAACATACTATAAAAAAACGAACAGACAGGAAGTAGGTCTCTTTTGGGAAGCTGGGACACCGCAGGCGGAAGGGTGAGATTTTAGCTCTGAGCTCTGACCTCTCGGCTTTCTCCTTTACATTGTTTCTGTGTTTCTTATTTAATAAGATGGTTAGTTACATCTATAGGGGGGGGGGTAGGGACCAGGGTAGAAGATGGAGTATGTTGAAGGATAAATAACACTAAAGACCTTTTGAAAGAAATATTTTGAAACCTATTGTTGTAGAGGCTTCTATATAACATATGTACATACAAAGAGAGAATTATAATGAAGTTACTGCAAAATGGGACAATAATGCCCCTACTAGATACTGGAGGCTAACAAATAAAAATCCCTTTGTCAATAATGGGTTACTTGTTGATCAATCAGGTTCTGTAGACTTCCAAACATCATAGACTACTTCCATTGCTCTTGATTATCTACAGAACTTGATGGTATTAAGTATTAAGTATTAAGAGACTATATACTTGGGTCAAAGAATATGGCAAAATCAAGTTGGTACATACCTGAAAGCTTCATACTTACTGGCTATCATTCATACTGTTGGAAGGTGCTGTGCATGCCACTAGAGGAAAAAATTATCCATAAATCTTACTCAGCTCTGAACCCTTCAAACAATATTTTAATGTCTGTCATGATAAGACATGTCCACTGGTACAATAGCGGCATGAACATCAGGAGAGTAACTTTCTGAATAAATTGTAAGTCCTGCTCCACAAGATAAAACAAGACTTCCTTAAGCCTGGTTCTAAAGGTGTTTCAGCTCCAAAATTGCTTGAAAGAGTTGTCTACTGGAGTGTAAAATGTTTTGCAGGATTTGTGACCTCTGTGTACTATCCTTTCCTATAGTGGTGACAATCAAAATAGCCTTTGGATTTTCTCAAATGTCTCCATGAGATAAAATAACCTTCATTTAAAAGATTATCTAGTTGCTTCTATTCTATTCAGTTTTTCACTATAATTACAGAGTATATCAATATGCAGTATCTCACAATTGGCTAGTTATCATCATCAGGAAGAAACAAGAGGCATATGTCAAATCAAGATAGGTACTATTAATTTTTAAAATGATTATAGGTCAGAAACTTGACATAAATTTAAGGCTTTTAGGGGGGAAAAGCCAAGTTTAATAGCTGGCAGAGAATCAGTTAGAAGATAACCCACATCCTGAATCTCAGGAATTGTTCCTTTGTATAAAAATATTTCAACTAGAAAAATTTAATGAGGTAGGAACAGTTTTAAATATGGGAATGTTTACATAGTAAGACTAGCAAGAAAACACATGCAAAGTTTTGGTTTGATATTTTAAAAGAGGTTCAGTCTCAATTTAGTAATAAGTTTGTAATAGTTATATTTTATGTACATTTCTTGCTGTTTAAAGCAAACAGAAACTGACAAAGTAATCAAACCAACCAAGCCAAATTTGCTATCAGAGTTCCAATGATTGAAGGCCTTTAAGTTTCTATTACTGATAGATATTTTTATAAGTCAAAATATCCCTCAAATAATGAATTAGTATACTGCAGAGATAGTTGCATAGCCATGTTTACTGGAGCAGTATTGACATCAGTTCAGTTATGAAATAAGCACATAAGTGCCCATCAATTACTTAATGAATAAAGAAAATTTCATATGTACATATATGTTAAATTAAATAAATGCATACATTAAATTAAATATAATTTATATTTTAAATTATATATAATTTTTCTTTACTTGTTTAAAGATAAATTCAGCCATTATTTCCCTGCATACAGGAAAATGTATGCGACTGTACACTAATGTATTTAGTCAAATAAGCCAGACTTAGAATGGCACTGTGCTTTCCTTCCTAGATTTCATATTTTATAAATGGAATCATTATATATAAATCATTTATATATACATGTGTATGATGTGAAAATAGAAACAAGATAATATGAGGAAATCCTGGCAGTCATGAGGACATGGAGAGAAAAGAGAGACTATAGAGGGGCTCCTGTGGTTAAAGTGAATGATATATTTAAACAAAAATTTATTAACTCTATAGAGTGTACAACAAATATACACCAATAAAATACCCTATGGAATTATCAACACATGTAAATCTATGATATTCATTTTAATAGTTACAAAGTATTCTAATGAATGAACATGTTATGCTTCATTTTGTTAGAGTGCTTTTGATGAGTGTTTTAATTGTTAACAACAAATTATTACTCAAATGCACAACTGAAAGAAACAGAGGTTTTCATTTCCTAGAACATTTGTATAAATTACATACATGTTATCTTCCCTGGCATCTTTTACATTATTTTATATCATTAAAAAATTCATCTTTTGGGGCTGGAGAGATGGCTCAGAGGTTAAGAGCACTGACTGTTCTTCCAAAGGTCCTGAGTTCAATTCCCAGCAACCACATGGTGGCTCACAGCCATCTGTAAGGAGATCTGGTGCCCTCTTATGGCCTGCAGTCATATATGCTGTATACATAATAAATAAATCTTTAAAAAAAAAAAAATTCATCTTTTGGCAATTCAGTGTTCATGGGCTATTCAGTTTGTTTTCTTTATTGGGGTTAGTGAGTAGTTTTTTTATGTGTTTAAATTTCATTTTTCATTACTTTGTATTTATACGCTCTTTCCATTTTCCTGTTGGCTTTTTGCCAGTCCATGCCTCAGTATTGAAATATGCTTGCATGTTTCCACTTTGAGGCTGACGGTCGTAAGCAAATGCTTTGGCACTTAGCAATTGTCTCAGGCTCTCAAAAAGGACTAAAGCAGTGAGCAGTAACATGATTTTTCCAGGTCATTACTAAAATTAGCATAAAAATTTAGATGAGAGCAAATCCTTTCCTCCTGCATCACTTACACATGTAAGTAGGGTTTGAGACATGCAAGAGTGGACATGTTGCTAAGGTTAAAGTAGATTTCTAAGAACATGTGTTTACAGAGCTAACCCCTGCAAATAAATGTCATGTTCTATCATGGTAAATGTCTATTTTGTCAGCAACAATTCTTGTTGGTTAAGAACTAATTAATGCTATCCCTTCCACTTGCACAAATGCATTGCTTTAAAGATTCCCAGTCAAAATCAGGAAATATTTCTTCAGCATGGTGACTACTGAAGAAGACTGTGGCTAGTTCTAATCCTTCAGTAAGTCTGTGAAGCACTTAGAACACTAATTAAAGGATCCTGAAAAGATAATTGGATCAATACTAATAGAGGTATATCATTACAAGACTGTCTTTGCTTGCCAAGGGACATTGTATTCATAAGATAGCACAATCAACTTTTAAGAATCTAAAATATACTTTCAGAGAGATAGTCTTCAGAATAACTAAAATAAATGTCAAAATAACTTTTCTGACAATTATATAGTATATTTCCTTTGTGACTAGGAAATTTTAGAGAATTTTCTTATATCTACCACTTTGATATAGTTACTTGAATGTAAGAGATTGCAATAAATGAATACATTATTAACCACTTTGAAAAATTATTTTATTAAAATCATGATTTCTCTATTCTTTTTTCTTCTGTGTATTTTTATTTATTTGGTTATTCTTCTTTTATACATTGTGTAGCAAGCTTTCTTATTAGACTATCTTTGAATCACCAACCTAAAAATAATAACCTAAAGACTTATTATTAATTAGGACAACTTGGCCTTAGCTTAGGCTTTTCCCCACCTAGCTCTTGTAACTTAATTAACCTATGTATACATTTTAATGTATGTTCTGCCATGTGGATCAGTTACCTCTCCTTAGTACTGCATACCTGACTTGCTCAAGGTCGGCAGGTGAAATCACATGCCTAGATTCCTCCTCATAGTTTCTCACTTTCTGCCCAGAAGTCCCTCCTATTCTCTCCTGCCTAGCCATTGGCCATTTAGCTTTTTATTAAACCAATCAGACACTGCATTAGGAAGAGACACATCTTTACAGTGTAAATAAATATTCTGAACATTTTCCCTTTTTGTCTAGTTAAAAAGAAGAGATTTTAACTCTAACATAGTAAAACTCTACCCAATAAGAACAATTATCGGGTAAGAATTATATTCACGATGTCCAGAGAAAGTACTGTGTTATCTATCCTTTGTTCATCCTCCCACCCCACCCCACATCCCAAGAGAGGGTTTCTCTGTGTAGCTTTGCACCTTCCCTGGAACTCACTCTGTAGCCCAGGCTGGCCTCGAACTCACAGACATCCACCTGCCTCTGCCTCCCGAGTGCTGGAATTAAAGGTGTGCACTACCAACACCTGGCTCAGCCTACTCCCTAATGATGACCAACAGCAACTTGCAACCAAGCCCCCTAATCAATGATAAACATCCATAATACATTAAATGACCAAAATGTTATGCAACCCACCTCTTGAGAATGTGAGTATCGTGTTCTCTAGTCTGTTTCCTGATGTCTTGGGGTAACAGCAGCTCTAGGGACCCCCATGAAAACTGGGACAATGGTCAAGTCCTGGGAGAGCTGGCTGTGTCATTTGTTGTTCACTATCTGTGTGATGGGAAAGCACAGGGTTTATCTGAAATCTTGGCTGGAGTAGTGGATGAGGCTGGACCATCCCAGCCAGCAGCTTTAAAGTTTCTGGATGCAGAATTTTGAGAAGCTGCAACAGAGGCATTCTGAGAGGCTGAATCACCAGGGCTATTGTCTTTATTGTTTTCTGGTCCCTTTGTTCTGAAAACATACAAACTTTAAAGATAATATACATATCTGCATTAACACAAGGAATGTGCAGTGTGGACAAGTTAGTTAGTGGACAAGTTAGTGGACAAGATGATTTTTTTGTTTTATGTTGAGCAGATAAAAGGCATCTGTCAACTTTACAAGTTCGTTCGGACTGCATAACCAAACTGTAATATACATCTCTATCCATGCCATATGAAAGGATGGCGTGTAATAATAAACCACGAGGGCTCTGTAACCAAGAGGATTGATCATGTCTCAGGCGCTCTTAGTGCTGTTCCCATGTTGAGGGATCAGCATATTTGCCACCTGTCCTGTGGTCTTTTCTGGCTTCCTCCCTCATGTCTACAGCCAAGATCCCCAGGAGGCCAGGCCTTCCCTGCTACAGCAGACATTTCTACCTAGTCTCCTGCCAATGAGTAGCACACCACTCACTGCTCATAAATCCCATTCAAGTGCTTGGTAACAAGGCCTCTTAAAAGAGCCGTACTGCTGTAGCTGTGAGCACTGAGCCTACCTGAACTTTTTTTTTAAAAGCTTTTCCAGCTTAAATATGTGGCTTTACATGTCCCATGTTGGGTACCAAATGTAGCAAGTTTTCTTGTATGGTTATCTTTGGACCGCCAGCCCACAAATAATGACCTGGAGACTTAATTATGAAAGTTTGGCCTTAGCTTAGGCTTTTTCCCAAGTAGCTCTTATAACTTAATTAACCCATATATATTTTTAATATATATTCTGGCATGTTCCTTGGTTACCTCTTCTTAGTACTACACATCTGACTTGCTCCAAGTTTGCTGGTGGAATCATGCACCTAGATTCCTCTTCCTGCTTTCTCTCTCTCTGCCTGGAAGTCCCAAGTCCCACCTATTCTCTCCTGCCTACCTATTGGCCATTTAGCTCTCTATTAAAACAGTCAGATGGTGCTTTAGGCAGAAACACATCTTTACAGTGTAAATAAATATTCCACAACAACATTGTATCCCAATTGCTGTTTCCTCAACCTCTTAATTCAGTTTGATGGCTGGTTCCTTATCTAATCCGTAGATATTTGATATCTAATTATCAACATAATTGCAAGCATGTAAAATGTTGTATAATCAGCTAGTAGTATGCTATTGTAATGTGTTGAAATATTCTATTTTGCATTGGCCTATATCATATTTTAATCAGACAGGAACAAAGTATGCACTATGAGAGACGCTATTAAGTTAGAACATAACCATAGTATTTAATGAAAAAAATTTGGATATTTGAGTATTATTATTTAAATCTTGTGTGTGTGAACTATGCTTGTATGTACATATATGTTTGTAGCACTCTTGCCTGTGTACATGCCCAGCAGAAAAGCAGGCATGCCACTGGGACAAAAGCTGAGAACTTACATCTTGGTTCACAGCCATGAAGCAGAGAGAAAGAGACTGAGATCGGTATGGGCTTTTGAAAGCTAAAAGCTGCCTCCTTGCCATAACCCCTCCAATAAGGCCCCACATTTAAATACTTCACAAAGAGGACCACCAACTAGGAGGCAAGTAGTCAGCTCTGAGTGTATGGAGGTCATCCTCATTCAAACCCCCAAAGTCTTCCATTGAATCTGGAGTTTCCAAGTCAACTTGACCGGCTGGCCAAGTTTTACCTACTCCTGTCTCCACATACCAGGACTGGGAACACAGACACAAATTCCACACTGGCTCTCACATGAGTATAGGGCTACAAGCACTTTGCCCACCGAGCTGTTTCCCCAGCCCCCTGTTTGAATATTTTATTTGCAACTAATCCTATCCCTTTACAAAACTAACCCTACTAAAACCTCACTAAGACAGAAGAAAACCTTGGACTCAAGGGAAGGGAGGAATGATGCAATTATACTATAATCTCAATTTTTTTCAAAACTTGAGTGAAGTGGAGAGAAAACATGGCTGTACTGTGTATAGAAAATACATAAACAAATCGATGCTGTGGTTGTTGCTCTGTCATGGAAATCTTTTCAGAAAACACATTTTATAATTGCACATTCTCTGCTGGGGAAATAACAACACTGAAATCTGGAGCAGGAGAGAAGGTTGAACAGTTAGGAGAGTTGGCAGCTCTTGCTGAGATCTGGGTCCAACTCTCAGCACTCATCTTGTGGCTCGCGATTATCACTGACTTCAGTTTCAGGTGATCCAGCTCCCTCTTCTGATGTCTGTACACATCCAGCATACATGAAGCACACATAACATATGCACATGCAGGCCAAAAAAACCAAACACATAATTATTTAAAAAGAACACTGAAATCCATGGGTCTAAGAATGGTAAGAGTGGAAGGAAATATATGTTGATTGTTTGCTACCTAGCCTTTCCTCATTAGGAGTCAGGGGTCCTTTGGGGAATGTGTCAATTATACAAATTTCTCGTTGCATTTACCAAAGGACAAGGCAATTGCAGAGTTTCAGTAGGAATAAATTCACCTTGATGCTGGGAGCAGAATATCTCTCCCAATGAAAAGATATATTTTGGTTATCCAAGACCAAATTGTCAGAATAGATCTTAAGACTTTAGCCAGCAATATCATAATGTGGATATGTGTTTCATTTCAACTGTGTGAAGCTTAGAATTGCATCAGGCATGTCGCCATCATGAGATAAGCCTCCCATGGTCAGAGCTGGTAAAGATGAGTGCCCCCCAAGGAGTCATCACAGTGAGTTGTTAGCAGAGCCCCATTAATGAATACCACAGCCCTGTTAACAAACAGCCCACTTGCTTCGGAACTTTAGAGTGTCTGTTTTGAGAATCCACTTAGAATTTCAATGAATTTGGCTAGTGTTTTCTATTTTTCTCTCTCTTTTTGGAAGTATCTTTATAGATATTTAAAACTAGTAGGAAGGCAAATAGTAGGCAGAGGAGTTAGAGTTGAACTTTTCTTTTTGTATGCCTTTGATTAATTAGAAATTCTCTAACTTTTCAATATAATTCTTTTTTTTGTTTTTGTTTTTTGAGACAGGGTTTCTCTGAGTAATAGTGCTGGCTGTTCTGGATTTCACTCTGTAGACCAGGCTGGCCTGGAACTCACAGAGATCCACTTGCCTCCCAAGTGCTAGGACTAATGGTGTGCACCACCACCACCCGGCTTCAGTAGAATTCTTTTGAGGAGGTAAAACTTAACACAGTTGTGTTGGCATTCCTCTTTGGAATTGCATCTACACCTATGCTTATCACTATTCTCCCTCATAACTTCCTCCCGTGCCCATGTCTCTATTCCTACAGTTCTTTGTAACTTTCCTTCATATTATGTGTGTTCCATAATGGAGATACCTCTGCCATCCTATCAGATGCTACCTTTCTTTTAAGTTGGATCACCTTTAAGTCTCCAATATTATTTAAAACTTTGTAGCTATTTATTCCAGTCTATAGTCACTAGCTAGATCAGAGTTACTATGGGATCAAGAAATCAATCAGAATTGGATAACATCTGTGCTCAGTTCTGCTATTCAGTGAACTCCTAAAATTTGAATCATAAAGATAGCCATGTATACTTAACATGGTTGTATACACCACTAATCCAAACACTGGGGAGGCAAAAGTAGGTTGATCTCTATGATTTTGAACCTAGTCTGGACTACATAGATAGAGACCATCCATGGCTATATAGTAAAACTCTGTGTTAAAATAAGAGACAGAAATACACACACGAACACACACACACACACACACACACACACACACACACACACACACACAGAGAGAGAGAGAGAGAGAGAGAGAGAGAGAGAGAGAGAGAGAGAGAGAGAGAGAGAGATTGATTATAATATAGTGTTGAATGGAGAGAACACTGAATATTTAAATTAAGATTTTTCAAACCATGTTCATAGCCCCTTTCACTTTTAGATACTTCTTGTTTATAGGTTGAATAAGAAAGCCTATTAATGATAGTATGTAAATATAAGGAAAACTATAAAAAGATGAATAATTTTGCTCATGTTATAAGAATATTGGCAGAATAAGAAATTGAGTTTTATTAGAAGTTGAGTCTTCATTCATCCAATTTTCCTTCCAGGAAAGTATTCTCATTTTTTAATTAACACTTTATATTTTTGAGAATTTCATTCATGATTACTATATTCACATCATTTCCACCTCTCCCTTTTATCCCCTCCAACTTGTTCCTGCTTCTCACTCTCTTTCAAATTTATGACCACCTCCTTTTTAATTAATCATTTGTACACATATGTGTATACTTATGTGTGTATATTGTATGTATATGTGTGTCCATACACACACACATAATATACTGAGTTCATTTACTGTTACACACACACACACACACACACACACACACACACCACACACATATATTTAAGGCTAACCACTTGGGTTTGGCTAACTTATTAGGAAACTTGTCCCTGGAGAATAGTGATTCTCTCTCTTTCAGCAGCCATTTATTACTTGTAGCCATTCATCTGAGGGTAGAGCCCTATAATATTTCTCTTATCTGCATTGGCTTGTAAATTGCTGTTGTCATTATGCAGATCTTGTTCAAATGACCATATTTTTGAGATAGCATAAGTGCAACTTCCCTATCATATACAGAAGACACATCTTGAAGCAGATGCCATTGACCTCTGTCTTAGACTCTTTCTGCCCCTTCTTCCAGGATGCTTCCTGAGCCTTAGAGTAGGGGTTGCACTGTGAATTTATCAGTTGGGGATGGGCAGCCTACAGTTGGTTCTGCTGGCCACAGGTGAAACATGGGTAGATGTGACAATGTATCCAGCTAAAACAGCACAGTCATTTTGTGTGTTCACGTGTAACTGGGAACAACATCCACTCACGCATATAGAACTTTTTAAAACATTTATTCTTCTCATATATTACATCCTGACCACAGTTTCCTCTCTCTCCTCTCCTCCCAACCCTTCCCCTCCCACCTTCCCTCTATCCCAAATCAACTCCTCCTCTGTTTCCCTTTAAAAAAAAATTTAAAAAGCAGGCTTCCCAGGGATATCAAATGAACATGGCCTAACAAGATACAATAAGAGTGGGCACAAACCCTCATATCAAGGCTGGACCTGGTAACTCAAAGGAGGGAAAAGATCCCAAGCACAGGCAAGAGAGTCAGAGACATACCCCCACCCAATGTTTGAAGTCCCACAAGAACACCAAGCTACACAACTGTAAGGAATATACAAAGGACCTATCTCAGACCCATGTAGGCTCTGTGACTGTCACTTCAGTTTCTGTGAGCCCCTAAATTTTATAAGTAGCACTTTGTACTTGGAGCTGCAGATTTTATGTGATTTACAGCTTTGCTCGTCAGCTGAACGTTTTACAGTGAGTTTGGTCTGTTAAACATCTTCTGTTAATCTCCACTAAGGAGCACATCCTCATAAACAGAGCGGCTGTGAGATCTAGCCCTCTTATCCCTCATTTACTTGTATATACAGCAGAAGGGGGTAGAGGACTATGAAATGGCAGTCATGAGTGAATGCTGGGGTAGCTGGGATGTTCACGGCTGTGAACAGGTTGCTAGGAATCTGTGACTGTTCTCTCACTGCAAATTAGTCACACACACACACCCCCAGTGGATCAGAGAACAGCCTGGCTGGGATGAGGAGGGGCTTTGCATTCCTAGGCATATTTGATCACCAGGGATAGCCTTTCTTACCATCCTATCCTGTCCTGTGAGATACTGTCATATAAAATTACAGAAAGGATCATTTCACAAAGGAAGAAAACCCCTCCCACAGCTTCCTCATTCCTTTTAGCATTGTTTTAGAATGTGACTTTTTTCTCTCAGAATCCATTACCCAGAAGTATTTCTTATCTTATCTTTTCTTTTCTTTTCTTTTTCTTTTAAATCTCTCACCCAAGAAAGGTGTCTGTAATCGAGTCAAGACTATTCCATTTAAGCCTCAGGGCTGCTCCTGGTGTTGAGCAGGTGAGTCACAGAGTGGTCCTCTAATCTTAGCAGGAGGGGCAATGCTGCTTGCTCTGCCCTCTGCTTCCACAGCTCATTCTCAGGAAAAGAGAAAGGTAGCATGGGGGAAGGATTCGGAGAAATACGCAGTACCACAGGAACGGAAGACACCGTGCTGTGCTGGCTGCCCTTCGCAATCCAGTCAGTCTAGGCTGCAGCACTCATCCATAGACGCTTCTGCTGTGATCGAAGGGACTTTCGGAAGGAGAACTACATCCCTGGAAATGTGGAACAGGTGAGCAAGAAATTGAAACTTTTAAATTCGTTTGATTTTAGCTTATTTAAATTTAAAAGAGCACAGACAGCTAGTGGCCACCATATTACACAGAATAGCCCAAGACATTAATTTGATTACAGACTTCCTCATACTCCCAGATAATCAGCCACCCACTAAATATCTGAGTAGAATTGATTAGAGTTAATGAGACAAAGTCTATGCTTCTCCAGGGTAGACTATGTTCAAAATAGCTCAGATTAAGAGAGTAACTTGGAGATAACTATACTGTGAATGACAGTATTTTGTAACTATACTGTTTTTTAACTCTTTACAACTGTTTACATAGGACTCACATTACAAAAGTCCATATCCACTAATTCATCAATGCTGCTCAGTCCAAAGAGCACGTTCTGTCAGGTTCAGTGACTGTGGACTTCACTGGGAATAAGAAATCTCAAGAGCTAGGTCTTGCCTCTGAAGCCTGTTGACTGATCCTGGACAACTTACTCTTCTCAGCACGTTGTTCCTGTCAGAAAGGAGACAGCACAACTCTTCAGCAAAGTCTTCAGAATCCAACGCCTTCTCTTCCCTTCTCTGCCCGTCCATCCTTCTGTGAAGAGCCATATACAACTCACCAATTTTTGTATCTTTTACATATTAAATACATGCCAGGAACCTATTGTATATAAAACAATTTTCTAACTTCCAAGGACCATGATGAGCCTTGGACTGCCACTTGGACTGATTACACAGTACTTAGAAATATTGGGAAAATATAATTATTTACTTTTATAATTATTATATAATACCATGATTGTACAATCCTAATTTGGGATCATACGACAATTAAAAAGTGTGATTGGAAGAGTAACACTGGGGTTTAGACTTTTCGTGGAGGGTTAAACTTCTCTGGGTTTGCAGCATCCATGCAGGATAAGAAACAGCATATCTTAATAATGGTGTTGTTGCTGCCCCTTCTCATCTTCATAGTAAACTCCTATTTGTTCCTTCAAACTCATATGCTACTTGCTTTTGGGAAAGCAAAAACAAAGAAACAAGATGCTCCCTGAGAAGACAGCTCTCGCACAGCTACACGCTCTGATGTACCACAGTTACCTGCATTTCTCTGACCCTCTTCCCTATCCCCCAAATCCTGCTGGTGACACAGTCTTCATATTTTTATCCTCTAGCATTTGCATATTGTAGGGGTCGGAATAACATTGAAGGTTCCAGGGATGAATGGCAGGAGCTTCCTTCTCTTTAAGCATCCAACTGAGCAGGGGAAGGGGAATATCAAAAACCATTTTTCTTCATCTTGACCCAGGCAACCTTAACGGCCTCCCAAGATGCAATGGGTAAGGAAATGATAACTCGGGGAAAGAAAAAGTGAAAGAATGGAGAGAAGTGAGCAAACACATATTGGGTGCAGTAGGACAAATTCAAGTTTGTGGTTATTGTTCAAGATAATTACCAGAGTAAAGATTGGTAAAGACAGCTCAAATTCAGTAAGTCACAGGAAGTGGCAAGGAGAGGTGAGCAAGAATCCAACCCATGGAAGCAAAGCCACTGTGGATGCTGGGGTGGCCATCAAAGAGAGCCTTCAGCTTCTGTTAACAGTTTACAGCATCAGCAATTGTTCTTTGTCAAAAAAAAAAAAAAAAATGCAGAGCTTAGGTGGATATGAGCAGTATTTTCTGAAAGGTCTGCCACCTTTGAAGTGCTAATACTCAAAAATGATTTTCAGACCTCTGATTTAAAGACTCAGTAGGTTTTTAAGTATACATACAAGAATATACCATAGACTAATAAGTAATATGGCTTGCTCAAGGATCCCCTTATATTTTTCCTCAAATCTACTCGAGACTAGAAACCTTCACATCATGTGTGTGTGTGATAACTTATGGTAGCAGGTGAGAAGAGAAAATGATAGGCTATTAAGAAGTAGAATAGCCGGCTTTGGAACATGTGGTCCAGGAATACCCCTCAGATCAGAAATGTGATGTGAAGGAGACAACTGAATCATGAAGGGTCTGGAAACAGGAAGCAGTATGTGCCAATCTCCTAAGGATGAAATTAACTTTGTTCATTCATTTTATGTGTGTGAAATCTGGGGTAAGTTGAGTCTGGAGGTAGAGTATGGTGACATTTTATTTGTGCTGAGATGTGATTTTATTTGTATGTTAATAAATAAAGTTGCCTGGGAATTAGAGCTAAGAACAAGCCATTAAGCAGAAGTCTGGTAGTGGTAGCACACGCCCTTAATCTGATCACATGGCAGGCAGAATCTCTGTGTTCAAGGACACAGCCAGCATGGAGACACACGCCTTTAATCCCAGTACAAACCATAGAAGACCTGGAGGTCTGTACAGACAGGCAGTGATGAGGAAGTCATGTGGTTGGGTTTACAGCCAATGAGAAGGCAGAAAAGAAAGGCAATAAAAAGACAGGACACGGGAAGAAGGTCTCTCTCTCTCTGGGAAGGGCAGCAGCAGTGGTAAGATAAGGCGGTCTTAACTCTTGGCTATTGCTCGATCTCTGGGCTTTTAACTCTTTATTTGGCTCTGTGTTTCTTATTTAACAAGTCCATTTAGAATTACATCTACAGTAGAGAGAGGATCAGAGCAATCAGAGTGCAGAGGCAGACAGACCCGCGCACTGAGGCACAGCCGCTGTGTTCATGGCTAATCAATGCACGCTTCCTTTGTTGAGAAAGGCTGGATGAGAGAGTGTCAGCAGGGTTACACGGTAGACTTAGGGAACGATTGATCCCCTCTGTCGCCAGCATTCGATGTCATGGCAAATCCATAGAAACAGCTCACTGTGTGGTACTCAGAGTAAGTCCAGAAGCTTAAATTACATTCTGAAAGGAATGGAGAGACACTGAGTATATTTAAACAAAAACGTGACATTCAATATGCAAAGTCTGTGACTGTGATAAAAGCCAAAAATAGGTGGTTCTGCCCTGGCGTTGGGTACCTTTGCAAGCAAAAATGTCATGCTGCCCAATTCTGACGCCCAGTAGGAAGGACATGCTTTTGCTCAGCTTACAGGTCCTAGCCGTAGCTTTGCCCTTCATTTGTATCTGTTCTACCTGCAGGTGGATTGCAAAGGTTGTCTGGGCCGGATCTGCATTGAAATTATTTTAAAGAATGGACTTTAATTCCTGTGCTTCTTGTAACTTTGAGTTTAGAAAGTTATTTTCCATCTGCGTTTTTTTTTTTTTTTTTTTTTATTGCTTTCCACTTTCCTGGAAGCAAAACACTAGTGTTGAAGATATGCTGTAATTTTTTTCCTAGGGAGGAATAGCGCATTTAGAACTGTGTGGCGCCATCTGGTGGGAAAAGAAGTAATCGCTCTGGATGAGGCTAGGGCACATAACAGCCTGATGCTCTTGTCAGCTCACACGTAATTGAGAGGATTTATGAAGGGGATGTTTTACTTTGTTCTGTTGTGAAATGTAATTTTAAATGTAAGACAGCAAGCTTTAAATTATTCAACACCAATAATGCTACTCAGAAAGCTGCATCTTCTTTCTACAAAAAAACAAACAAACAAACAAACAAAAAACCAAAAGCAAACAAATAAGAAGGTTAATCAATGCACGGGTAACACAGAGGCTACATGGCTCGCTTCAGTACTTAGATTCTCCCCAGGGTAAGGCTTCTAGACACAGAATCATAATTACTGAAACCTTTCCTTATGAGTAAGTTATGAAACAATTCTCTTCATTTTAATGCACAATTCATAATTTGCACAGTCATGTTCAGCTCAACACATGCACAGTTTTAGATGAATCTCCTCATTGCATACATTCAAAGACAGGTGATAATTCAGTTATCTGCTTACTCTTATCTGCTTACTCTGCTGCTTTTGCATATTTGTATAGAGAACATATGCAAAAGCAGCAGGAAGGCTTTGAATGGAAGACTAGGTGAATATTTTCTTTTTTAAACGGTAGTGTCCATCCACTGTTATTGAATGTGTGCATGGTGTGAAGCATGGTGTTCAGATCTGGCTGTTTTAATCACAGTGTTCTCAGTCTGTTCTAACACTTGACTGAATCAGATGGAGTAGGTCATGCACCCAGCTCAGTAAGTACCACAGTGAGGATACTCCAGAGTGAAGAGCGGCTTGAGAAGACACGAACTGTGACTGAGGAAGCAGGGAGGGACCCCAGCATTTCTCGAGCTCCAGCTCCTCTCAGACATCTCCACATGATGCAATTGTTAAAGAACTGCAAAGCATCAGCCCAGGAATCTCGGCTGAGAAGCAGCTGTTGAAGATCCATGACACCGAGACGAAGCAAGGACGTACGAAAGTACAGACGTGCTTAGCACTGACACACTGAGCTGCAGCCTGAAGTGCTGTCTACCGTTCAATAGACAACTAAATGTTGTGATTTACAGTTTTTCCTGAATAAATGTTTTCATTATCTAAATATCCGAAGAAGACATTAGAGGAAACTTCAGAAATAATATGGGCTTTAAAAAGAGAATGTAGGTCTTAAAATCAAGGAAACATGAATGAATGTCAAACTATTACAAACATAAATCCCCTGGACTCTGATTAGTTCTTCTAGACTCAGAATAAAGAAATGCATGTATTGAAAACTCCTCAATTTCTGATCTATTTGTAGGATGGAATTTTCCTCTACAAATAAAAGTAGGCTCTGCTACAAGAACAGAACAAAAGAGCTCGCTTTTCTAAAGAATTGCTTACTTACAAAGTCTTTTGATAATTCAGACATCTGGACAGCTGTGTTCAATCTGTGCTTAGCTTGACTCCACTTGCATTCTAATTTTCTCCAAAACATTCCAGTGTAAACCACACATACACATTTTCATATTTTAAAAATTAAATGCTGTAATGAATCAGCTAATTTAAACACACAAGCTGGAACCTGGGACTAACTTCCGGAAATGCTCTAGGCACGTCATGGCTTCTGCAAGAAGAAACATTAACCTGCTGCCCATGTTTTAACCAAGCTATTAAACATTAACACCATGGCTGAGAGTTGCTTCAAAGGAGAGTAAAATTGAGTACATTGTGCAAGTTTGGGATAGAAAGATCCATTTTTTGCTGACATTCCCATGTAATGCAATTTTTAAAAAGCTTCTTTGGTTTATTTTTTAATTGTTCATACTTGTATATGTGGTAGACAAATTTCTAAACAGTCTTATTAATAGAAAACACAGAGACAGATATGGGGGTGAAAACCTGAAAGAGATCAGAGGAATGGGAACAGCCACATGCTAACTTCACCTCACCAACTCCACAACTTCCAAAAGAGAGATACTTCCTTTCTACCCATACCTATATACCTTGCTGTTCTGCCATCTGATTTGCTCTGTCAAGCTATATCACTTCCTTTTCTTGCCCAACTCTGTCACTTCCATTCTGTCTGTACAGACCTCCAGACCTCCATGGTTCACTGGTGTTGGAATTTAAGGTGTGTGCCACCCCACTTGGCTGTTTCCAGTGTCCTTGAACTCACAGAGATCCAAACACATCCCTACCTGCCAAATGATAGGATTAAGGGTGTGTGCTACTGTTGCCTGACTTCTGTGTTTACTTATAATGGCTGGCCTTTTCCTCTGATCTCCAGACAAGCTTTATTTATTAAAGCACAAATAAAAATATCACCACATGTATAATGTGTGTGTGTGTGTTATATGTAGGGTATGTCTGTGTGTGTGTGTGTGTGTGTGTGTGTGTGTGTGTGTGTGTGTGTGTGTAGTTCAGATTTCAGGAATTAGTTTAGTTCTCTTCTACTGTGGGTTCTGGGAATGAACTTAAGTCTTGATGCTTGCACAGCCAGTATTTATACACCCTCGGAACTACCTTGCTGGTCCACACATAATATAATTTTTAAAGAACTGCAAACCATGGGCCCAAGTGATCTTAGTTAGAAACATACTGTTGAAGATCCATTATTTTTAGGCTAATGACATCTCATAAGGTGTGCCTGTGGTTAGCCTGAGCATATTGAGCTGAGTGTAATGTTTAGCACTGTATGAAAGCTAATACATATTATTTTATTATTTATATATAAAACATTTTATGTATAGATACTTCTATAAGCTGATTTTCAGTTGTAAGAGTGTCTGCTCACAGGCTATGCTGAAGATCATCCTGAGATGGGATGAATGCACCCATTTAATTTAAATATGTTTAAGACTATGTGCTCATCATACATCAATTAATTATTAACATACAAGGAACAATAGGGAAACGATTTACTGTGAGGATTAGTAAAAGAAGAATTCTAGCATTCATGTCTTCCATCCCATTGCTAAGAAGATTCAAGGAGTTGCTTTACAGAAGTTCCCAGCTGTAAATAAATGGTATCGTTGTAGAGCACAGCTTTTCTGCCTCTTTGGGGTCTTCACATTGAGCACCTGCAGCACCGCCGATGTCCTCACCATAAAGAGATGGCTGGACTTAAAATGTGTCTGCTGAAGGACCAAGGACCATCTGCAGTCTGGCCAGACAGATAGAAACTGAATCTGATCAAGATAAACTGGAGACACAGCTGCCTGTTTCCAAGAAATAGTTCCAAGAGGGACTATCAGTCTGACAAAACTGACCATGAGCTTCTAATCCATAAAAACTGAGTGTAAGAAATCGTGGGAGCAGTTGGTCCAGGATCTTTCCCAGATAAGTTGTAAATAAATGAAAGGAGAGAAAGCAGTGGGGACAAAACCAGTGAAAGTTCAGTCTGCTTGTATCAGCAAGGCTGAAATGTACCCTTAGGTGGGCACATTGCCGTGGGAGGACCGTAGCAGATGTAAGAAAAAGATTACTGTCGTAAACAAGATGCAGTGTATGAGGGGCACAGGGCACTTGTTCAGCTTGTCATTGAGGTGGACAGAAGGACATTCTTGCTAGAAATGCTGTTGTGTGTACAGTGTGGCATATTTCTTGAACGTATACTAGTGTGGGTGCACATGTGTGTGCACATGTGTGTGCTGACATGCTTGTGTACCCGGAGGCCAGGAATCAACATTGAATATCTTCCTTGATTGCTTTCCTCCTTGTTTGTGACAGGGGAATCTCACTGATCCTGGAGCTCAACAATTGACTAGGATGGCTGGTGAGCTCTGGTGACCTGTCTGTTTCTTCTCCACCCTCCTCATGTTCTGGAGTTGCAGTTACTTCATGTTACAATACCCGCTATTATGTGAGTACTGGGGATGTGAACGCTAGTCAGCCACATGCGGAGCAGCACGTTACTGACTGGGCCATCTCCCCAGTCCCTGGAAAGTTCCATTTCTTAACCCAGTTGCTGATTACAGGAATGTATCTTTTAAAGTAATCCACTCAACTGTATATTTATTTATATCCTTGGTACTGTTTCTGTATGTCCCTTAGTGTATATGCTAACATAAAGACAGTGTCTATTTCTCCTCAATGATTTTATTATAACTATGAGCATTTTTGTGTTTGAATTATAAAAGTAAGTTATATTTCTAAGTTCATCCAATCTGGGCAATACTGTTAATTATTCTAATTTTTATTTCTTCCTGATACAATTATAATTCATCTATTGTCATCCACAATAACTCACATGAAAACATATTTATTACTGTGCAGTTTTATTAAACAGGTTGACATCTCAATTGCCTACCCTCCTGACCCTCCCTAGATTTTAATTAAAATAACAATGAAACACCAAGACAACTTAGAGTTTCTTCATACTTATTGCTTCCCCCTGCAATGGAGTCTCCAGTCTAATAACTGGTCCAAGTTTGGGCTATAGACTTTAGGAGTAGGGCATTCATTTATTTTTTTTTTAGCATATTCCACCCACTCTGTCCAAGCCAGCAATGGCTGAAGGGTCCAGTGTAATGAATCTCAGCTCTTGCTGGTCACATATGTCAACTGGAAGACCTATTACCTATTAGAACACCAGTACCTGTCCTGTCCTAGACTAATTAAAATATAATCACGTCTCTGTGGGTGATCATATGTATTTTTTCAAAGAGGGTTTTGTGTGATTTTGGATTGTGAACTACAAGACTAATTAGTTGTAAGAAACTTAGTTAATATATGGAATCCTCGAGGGGAGTAATACATTGATTTTTAAGAAGTTAAGTAGTATATTATCTGTGTCTACATTTTCCCACTCATTATTCTTAAAGGGAGGCATCTATTAATGCACCTATGCATGTTAAGATGAAGAGGGTGAATGAGAAAAACAAGAGAATAGTGTTAACTGTCTTATGGCTAAGATTAAATTTAATTATTGCCTGCTAAGTAAAGCTCCTGAAATAATAGGAGAAGACTGTTTAGAACAACTCCATTTAGTTCGTATACTCCCTCCTACTACTAAGGGTTGAAACAATCTTATTTCTTCATGCATCACGTGATCACAGCAACTGATCAGCGCTGCAAAACCATAGCAAGGAGGTGAGTCTAGAGAGCATTTTCTTTGTGTTTTATTTCCTTGTCATATTTTAGGCAGTTGCTTTGAAAAGTGGGGAAGTCACCTCCGAATGCTGACAGGCAGTTTAGAGCTCCCGATGACAATTTGACACAAGTAAATAGGACTGAAGTTGACCCATTTAAGATGCAATCAATAGAAAATGACATGTTTGACTAGAAGTGACTTAAGCCACTTGGCCGAGGGAAGTCTTCACCTCTCCCTCTTCTCCAAACCCAGGCTCCTTTTGAACCCCCAGCTCTGTAGCAGACCACCCGCTGCAGCCTCCCAGCCCTCCCTGTACCTACCATCAACTGATTATGAATCTCCAAACCCCAACTCTAGCAGGCTTTTTCTGGGACGCCTCCAGTCAAGCCTGCCAGAGGAGCAAATAGGCCAGCTAAGTAGGCACTAAAGCTTCAGATCTCCATTCTCCCTCCTGCACTGTCCAGTCCCCTACTCTCATCCCCAGTCTGTCCTCTCCTTACACTCTGCTCCCATTCCAAGAGGACTAAGCAGATCCTAGTGGACACCATCTTCTAGCGGCCTCCCTTCTGTGGACCCCCTCAGCCCCTGCCACCAGCCCATTCTCATTCTTAAGTGTCAGCTCCCAAGACTTAGGAATGCATTTTACCCAGAACCTACAGTGGCCATACTTATCAGGATCTGAGAAGAATTTTCTACCACAGCATCCTAAGAATCAACAGAAACCAAGGAACAAAACCCCCATCCAACAAAGACAAGATCAGATATCAGCATCTAGATTTAAAATCTTTCCAAACACAGATGACTAGACACCAACATAATCAGTAACAGCCAGAAGGACAGATCTCCACTAGAGGCCAGCAGCCCTACCACAGCAGGCCTTGAGCACTGAAACAGCTGAGGAAGAAGACAAAGACCTTAAAATATCCTTTATGAATGAAATAGAGACCCTTAAAGAAGAAATGAATGAATCCCTTAAAGAAATCCAGGTAGCCGGGCGGTGGTGGCGCACGCCTTTAATCCCAGCACTCGGGAGGCAGAGGCAGGCGGATCTCTGTGAGTTCGAGGCCAGCCTGGGCTACCAAGTGAGTCCCAGGAAAGGCGCAAAGCTACACAGAGAAACCCTGTCTCGAAAAACCAAAAAAAAAAAAAAAAAAAAAAAGAAAAAAAAGAAATCCAGGTAAACACAAACAGTGGAAGGAAATTAATGAAACAGTTCAAGACCTAAAAGTGGAATAGAATCAACAAAGAAAACTCAAACTGAGGAAAGTCTGGAAATGAAAAATTTAGGAAGTGAACAAGAACCTCAGAGGCAAGCATTGCAAACAGAATATAAGAGATGGAAGAGAGAATCTCGGGTATTGAAGATACAATAGAAGGACTGGATACCTAGGTCAAAGAAAATGTTAAATGCAAAAAACTCCTGGCACAAAACCACCAGAAAATCTGGGACACTGTGAAAAAAAAAACCAAGTCTAAGAATAATAGGAATAGAGCTTAAAGTCACAGAATTATATTCGACAAAATCACAGTCGGAGATTTCCCTAACCTAAACAAGGAGATGACTATCATGTTACCAGAAGAGTGTAAAATACCAAACAGACTGGACCAGAAAAGAAAGTCCCCTTGGAACATAATAATGAAAACACTAAATGTATGTAGCAAAGAGAGAATATAGAAAGCTACAAAGGAAAAATATCAAGTAACATATAAAGGCAGAGCTATTAGAATAATTCCTGATGTCTCAAAGAAGACTCTAAGCCAGAAGGGCATGGACAGACTCTGTTCTACAGACTCTAAGAAGCCAAAGATACCAGCCTAGACTTCTATAACCAGTAGGGTAGTTTGGATGTAATTGACCCCATAAGCTCACAGGGAGTGTCACTATTAGGAGGTATAGCTTTGTTTGAGTAGGTATGGCCTTGTTCGAGGAAGTGTGTCACTGTGGGGACAGGCTTTGAGGTTTCCTATTCTCAAGACTATTGTCTCAGTCTACTTCCTGCTGCCTTCTGATCAAGATGTAGCCAGCACCATATCTGCCCTCACACTGCCATGCTCCCTGCCATGATGATAATGGACTGAACCTCTGAAACTGTAAGTGAGTCACCCCAATTAAATGTTTTCATTATAAGAGAGTTGTTGTAGTCATGGTGCCTTTTCACAGCAATAGAAGCCCTAACTGAGAAAGAAGTTGGTACCAGGGACTGGGGTATTGCTGCAGTAGGCCTAATCATGTTCTGTTTAAAGGACTTTAGACTTTGGTGCTTTGGATTAAGAAAGCTGTGGAATATTTTAAGCACTACTTAATGGGCCATACTAGCAGGAGCATAGACGACAGTGGTGCTGAGGGTGATTTGATGAACTGCTCCAGAGGTTACAGAGGAGAAGAATATAAACGTGTGGCCTAGAGATTGTTCTTGTGATATTTTGATAAAGAATGTGGCTGTATTTGCCCTAATCTGAAGAGTCTGCTTAAGGCTATATGAAGAGTTTTGGGTTAATTCTGTTAGCAGGGGAAATCTCAAAACAGCCTAGTATAGAGTCTGTCATGTGGTTTTTAGTGGTAACTCTAATTTATATATAATTTTCATTTATAATGAAAAGAGCAAAATGAGCAAGGTAAAGTACAAAATGTACAGATTGAGAAAAGGGGCACCAGGAAGTGAAATAGAGCCAAATCCTGTGTTCAAGGAGTTAAACAGATTAAGAAGTGGAATCTCAGGCCAAGATCCCACCCAGCTAATTCTCCAACTTGTGGAAAGAAATTAAAGGAAAGCTTAGAGGTGGGTGTTGTGGCGCACGCCTTTAATCCCAGCACTTAGAAGGCAGAGGCAGGTGGATCTCTGAGTTTGAGGCCAACCTGGTTTAAAGATCCAGTTTCATGACAGCCAAGCTTAGGCAGTGAAGGACAGAAAGCTGGTGAAGATGTAATTGAACAAGGATGGCATTTTCCAGCCTCAGTAAGAAGCAGAACTTGGCAGCTTCAGCCATGTGGTTCTGGAGTTAAGGATAGAAGAAAGGGGCTATGGAATTTGCCCCTAGGACTAAGGAAAGCTGCTGAGACCAGGCATATGTCAGGTGTGTCCTTGAATGGAGGTCTAGAGAGGCCATTTCATGAAGTTGTAAAGTTAAAACATGGATTGCCTTAGTGACCCCAAGATGTTGGAGATACCAGAGTCATGGGATACCTGCTGAGGAGAGCTGTTAACAGGGAGTGGAATCAGCCCAAAAAATAGAAGTGTGTTGCAGTAACAAAGCAAAAAGGAGTTGGAGATCTGAAGAACATTTTGACATCAGGCTTAGAGATGCAGAGTTTGGAGTTTGCCCAACTGGTTGTCAGTTTTGCTTTGGTCCAATATTTCCTCACTATGTTTCCCTCCCTACATTTTAGAATAGTAATGTATATTCAGTGCCATTATATGCTGAAAGTATGTGATCTGCTTTTTTGTTTTGATTTTGCAGGGGATTACAGGTAAGAGATTGCATGAATCTCAGAAGAGACTTTAAACTTTGGACTTCTAAATATTGTTCAGACTGTGATAGACTTTTAAGTTGGACTAAATGCATTTTGCATTGTGATGCTGTTATAAGCTTATGGGGGCCAAGGAGTGGAATGTGGTAGTTTGAATGTAATTGGCCCCCATAAGCTCACAAGAAGTGGCACTATTGGAAGGTGTAGATTTGTTGAAGTAGGTGTGGCCTTGTTGAAGGAAGTGTGTCTCTGTGGAGCAGGTTTTGAGGTCTCTTTTGCTTAAGCTTTACTCAGTGTCACAGTCCACTTCCTTTGCCTTCTGATCAAGATGTAGCCAGCACCATGTCTGTCTGGACATGACCATGCTCCCCACCATGATAACAATGGACTGAATCTCTGAACTATAAGCTGTCACCTCAATGAAATGTTTTCTTTTATAAAAGCTGCCATGGTCATGGTGTCTCCTCACAGCAATAGAAACTCAAACTAAAACAATACCTAAACAAAAAAAGCAATTTACACCAATCCCATAGCCAACATCAACTTAAATAGAGAATTCATTTATTCTACTAAAATCAGAAACAAGAGAAGTGTGTCCACTCTCTCTAAACTTATTCAATACAGTAACCGAAGTCTTAGATGTAGCAATAAGACAACCAAAAGTGATCAAAGGGATACAAACTGGAAAGGAAGAAGTCAAAATGTTTTTACTGGCAGATGATATGATAGTATATTTACTTGACCCTAAAAATTCCACCAGGAAACTTCTACCTCCTAGAGCTGAAAACACTTTCAGCAAAGTAGCTGGATACAAAATTAACTCATGAAACTCAGTAGCCCTCCTATATACCAATGACAAATGGACCAAGAATAAATCAGAGAAACACATATTTCACAATAGCCTCAAATAATATAAAATATCTTGGGTGACTCTAAGCATGTAAAAGTCTTGTGTGGTAAAAATTTCAAGGTATTGAAGAAAAAAATTAGAGGAGATATCAGAAGATGGAAAGATCTCCCATGCTCATGGATCAGTAGGATTAATATAGTAAAAATGATCATCTTACCAAAAGCAATCTACAGATTCAATTCTCATCTTCAGCTTCATATGAAAACACACACACACACACACACACACACACACACACACACACACACACACACACCAAACAATAAACAAAAACGAAGTAGCAAAAAACATCCTGAATAAGTTGTACTAGATGGTATTGACACAGAAAACAGACATGTCAATCAATGGAACAGAACTGAAGACCTTGACAGAAATCTACATACCTATGTACACCTGAATTTTTATGAAAAACCAGAAATACATATTCGAGGGATGGGGGGAGGCAACAGCATCTTCAGCAAACAGTGCTGGTCAAACTAGAAGGCTGCATGAAGAAAGTTCCAAATAGATCTCTATCACCCAGCATAAAACTCAAATCCAAATGGATCGAAGTCCATAACATAACATCTGATGCACTGAATCTGAAAGGAGAAAGTGGGAAATAGCCCTGAACTAATTGGCACAGGAAGGCTTTTGAAAAGGTCCCCTTTTCAGTGTAGTGTTTTTATGGGATTCCTTAGTGTGCATACTTGTGCCTTCTCTTGGGCTCTTTCCCTTCTATTTATTTGTTTTGTCCAATTCTAATGTGTTAGTTTTGTTTTGTTTTACCATATTTTATTTTAATATTTTATTAATATAGAAGCCTGTTTGTTTTCTGATGAGTGATAGAAAGGGGATGAATCAAGATGGAAGGAGAGGTGGGGAGGAGCTGTGATGGCTGGGAACTATAATGAGGATATATCATGTGTGAAAATGTATTTTCAATAAAAAGAAGAAGAGAAAAAGTAACCTAAGCAATAGAAGTTTCTGACTGACATATAAATGCAGAGTGGGTAGTATAAATGGAATCAGTGATGTCTTGCTCCTGAACTGACTTCTCTGCCTCATTCTAATGTCCACAGATGTGTATGAAAGTACCAGCACTTACATGGTAAGTAAGAAAAATGACAGCCTAAAGAATGGGAAAAGATCTTCACCAATCCCACATATGACAGCAGGCTGATCTCAAAAATATATAAAGAATTCAAGAAGCTAGACATCAAAATACCAAACAATCCAATTAAAAAATGGGCTACAGAGCTAAACAGAGATCTCAACAGAAGAATCTCAAATGGCTGAAAGACTTTTAAGGAATTGCTCAACATCCTTAGTCACCAGGGAAATGCAAATCAAAATGACTCTGAGATTCCATCTTACACCTGTCAGAATGGCTAAAATCAAAAACACTGATAACTGCTTATATTGGAGAGGATGTGGAGCAAGGGAAACACTCTTCCACTCTTGGTGGGAGTGCAAACATGTATAGCCACTCTGGAAATCAGTATGGTGGCTCCTCAGAAAACTGGGAATCAATCTTCCTCAAGACCCAGCTGTACCACTCTTGGGCATATACCCAAAGAATGCTCAATTATACCACAAGAGCACTTGCTCACACTTGCTCACCTATGTTCATAGCAGCATTATTCATAATAGCCAGAACCTGCTAGATGCCCCTCAACTGAAGAATGAATAAAGAAAATGTGGTACATATACAAAATGGTGTATTACTCAGCAGTAAAACAAAAAACAAAAAACAAAAAACAAACAAACAAACAATGATATCATGAAATTTACAGGCAAATGGATGGAATAAGAAAATATCATCCTGGATGACATAACCCAGACTCAGAAGGACAAACATGCTATGTACTCACTCATAAGTGGATATTAGATGTAAAGCAAAGGATAAACAGACTACAACCCACAGCTCCAGAGAAGCTAGTTAACAAGGGGAGACCCAAGGAGGGACACATGGATCATTCTGGGAAGAGAATAGATGAGCTCTCCATGAGTAAACTGGGGATGGGGGGGCAATGGAGAGTAGGGGATGGAGGATGAGAACATAAAGGAACAGGATGGTTGAGCTGGAACAGGGATGGAATGAGAGAGCAATGAAAGAGATACCATGGTGGAGGGAGACATCATGGGGATAGGGATAAACTGGGTGTTAGGGAAGTTCCCAGGAATCCTCAAGGGTGACCCCAGCTTAGACTGCTAGCAATAGTGGTGAGGGTGTCTGAACTGGCCTACCCCAGTGATCAGATTGGTGAACACCCTAACTGTCATCACAGAGCCTTCATCCTGTAACTGATGGAAGCAGATGCAGAGATCCACAGCCAAACACCAGGCTGAGCTCCAGGAGTCCAGTTGAAGAGAGAGAAGAAAGATTCTATGAGCAAGGAGCATCAAGATAATAATGGTGAAATCTACAGAGACAACCAAACCAAACTAGTGGGAACTCACAAAATTTAGACCAACACCTATGGAGCTTCCATGGGACTGGACTAGGCCCTCTGCATAAACAAGACGGTTGTATAGCTTGACCTGTTTAAAGGGCCCCCTGGCAGTAGGATCAGGATCTATCCATGGTGCATGAGCTGGCTTTTTGGAGCCCACTTCTGTGATGGGACACCTTGCACAGCCTTGAGGCAGGGGGAGGGGCTTGAACCTGCCTCTACTGAATGCACAAGGTTCTGCTGACTCCCCATGAGAGGCCTTGTCTTTTTGTAGGAGAGAATGGGGGGTAGTGCTGTGGATATCATTCTATATAAATAAAACACTGATGGCCAGTGACCAGGCAGGAAGTAGGTGGCCAGGCAGGAAGTAGGTGGGACAAGGAGAGAGGAGAATTCTGGGAAGTGGAAGGCTGAGGGAGAGACACTGCAGCCACCGCCAGGACAAGCAGCATGTGAAGACTCTGGTAAGCCACCAGCCACGTGGCAAGGTATAGATTTATAGAAATGGGTTAATTTAAGATATAAGAACAGTTAGCAAGAAGCCTGCCACGGCCATACAGTTTATAAGTGATATAAGCGTCTGAGTGATTATTTTATAAGTGGATTGTGGGACTGCGGGGCTTGGGGAACCTGGAGAGAAGCCCTCCAGCAACAAATGGCGCCCAACGGCTCGAGTTTCCACCTTAAACCTGAGAATATTTAATAACCAATTCTAAACAGAGCCAAAACCAGGTTCCTGCTTCTTGTCTCATACGGGCAGCTAGACGCAGCAAAACGCGGGTTTGAACACTGGCGGGTTCCTGGCGTGTGCGTTTGACCGGCAGTATGGCGGAAATGAGGCGTCTGCCAGCGGCACATTAAGCTGTGTGGTAGATTTAGTCTTTACTATTATTTAAAAAAAAAAAAAAAAAGGTTTCTGGGCTACACGCTGCTTTGATAAAAACTTAGACCCACTATTTCTGAGACTTGATGACTCCCAGAGCTGGCGGAAAACGTACCACTGCCATGTTGGGACGCTGAAGTGGGCAGAGCCAGCAGCCACAGCGCCATTTCAGTCTTAGAATGGTGCAGTTTAAAGCAATAGGCTCAAGGCTCAAGGTAATATAAAAAACAAGCCACGTAAGGATGGCTACCACACAGAGAATCTGGATTATGTTGTCTTTGATATTCGTAACTGAAGAAAAACATTTGATTGCAAAAGCTGTTGAGTTATGCCAAAATGTATATTTTAAAGGTACCTTGACTTCAAAATTTGGATTTAAGGATATGTTGCTTTGGAAAAGAGGTTCTGCTTTTGTTTCCACAGAAAGCCAGAGGCTATGGATTTGTTCCAGATTAAGATACATCAGGTTTCACCAGCCAAGACCCCCTGAAAGGTCTCCGATGACACCATGGCCCAGATGATCCAACATCCAGAGCAGTTTCAAGGCAACTGGTTCAAACAATACAGCCTCACGGACTACCCCATAGGTCTAAAATTTTCTTTGCATCTCCATAAGATACAGCGCCCCCCTCCAGCAGGAAGTAGTAAGAGATGCTACGCCCAAATTCCCAAATATACCAAGCTGGCTTTAGAGGTGGAATTGGCTCACTCCCCCTCTAAACCCAGACATATTGCTTTAAAAAAAAAATGGTTAAGCGATTCTTCTGTCCCAAATCAGAAGAGCCCTCTGGTGTGGGACAGAGAAAAACCAATATTTTTATTTAAAACAGGTTGATTATAAATGTGATCTCTTTCTAAAAAAGAAAAGGGGATATAATATAGATATATAGGAGGATATAGAGATGATAAGATAAAAGGATAGATTAATCAACCTACTTTTAAAGAACAACTTGTTTAAAATGTTTTACATTGGTATAGATTTTAGTTTATGTTTAAAATGTTTTACATTGGTGTGGATTTTGGTTTATTGATACAAACTTGAAGTTAATATTGTTATACTGTGTATATATATATTTCTATTCTTGTTTGAGGTATTGTGTTTATGTAACTCATTTAAAATTGTAATGGATAATTAAAAAATAGATTAAAAATTAGTCATCTATGATAATCATATCTGTAGCCATGTTAGTTAAGTTTTCTAGGTATACATAGATATATTTCAGATAGATAGGTAATCTTCAAACACTTCATAGACCTAGAGAATATGGCATTTAAATAACTTAAAATTCTGTTGACGTGAGACACAATTGCTCCTGGCTGCACCAATTGATCCCGAGAGAATGTTGGGCTTCTAAGACATTTCCATTTGGAAGTTTGTCTTCTTGGCACAAAATGGCCTACTGGGCAAAGAACTGCCCTTGCCTTGATGGCTGACAGTACAAATGCAATGCTGTCCTTTCTGGACAAGCAGGACACAAGGAAAGCGACCACTGTACTCTGCCAAGACAGGGTAAGATGGTCTCTCAGAATTCCTGCTTCTAAAAATGGTTTGTCAGATACTCTAGGCCTGTAGCCAATTTAAATGCACCAACAATGCTAAAAAACATTAGGTGACTGTCCAGGCTGCCAGCTGTCTTGGTCTACTCTTGCAAGATTCCCGAAAGTTGCTTACATCCATCTACCATTTCTCAGGTACCATTATGTTCCTTCTCAGGTCTTTGATGTGGTTGAAAACTAGATAGTTGTAATTTCCTCAGTTATGATAAAAGATAAGTTAGATATAAAACCTTAAACTCACAAATATAAGATAGATAGGACATCTTTAATATTGTAACTGTAATTCTTGCTCGGTAATTGTTTTGTTATATGTAATTTTACCATGTTAAAGTTAAAACCTTACTTTTTAAAAAAAGAAAAAAAGGGGAAATGCTGTGGATATCATTCTATATAAATTAAACACTGATGGCCAGTGACCAGGCAGGAAGTAGGTGGCCAGGCAGGAAGTAGGTGGGACAAGGAGAGAGGAGAATTCTGGGAGGCGGAAGGCTGAGGGGAGAGACACTGCAGCCACCGCCAGGATAAACAGCATGTGAAGACGCCGGTAAGCCACCAGCCACATGACAAGGTATAGATTTATAGAAATGGGTTAATTTAAGATAAAAGAACAGTTAGCAAGAAGCCTGCCACGGCCATACAGTTTATAAGTGATATAAGCGTCTGAGTGATTATTTTATAAGTGGATTGTGGGGCTGCGGGGCTTGGGGAACCTGGAGAGAAGCCCTCCAGCTACAGGGTAGGTTGGGTGGTGAAGACTGGAGGGGTGGAAGGAGGAAACGGGGATCTGTGATGGTGTATAAAATAAATAAAAAAAATTCTTAATTAAGAAAAAAAGAAAGAAAATACCAGAACTTATGGGAAAGCATTCCCAGGAGGTAAAAACAGTACAAGCTCCTTATCAGGTTGTTGCACCACAGAAGGCACTGTCCAACAAAAGTCTCTAGTTCCCTCATCCAAATCAGGCTAAGCACACAGGAAGGGGCATCTCCCGGTGCTCAGTGTTTAAGCAAGGCAGTGATCTCCACCTTCAAGGAATCCATATAACTGAAGTAGTGTTCAATATGTAGTGGTATCTGTCCATAAAATAGTCTTTACTAGCCCAACTATATAAATTAGGTAGATGATGTTTTGCAAATTATAAAAATACAAAGAGGAAATTTAAAGTATAGCCTCCCATTTGATGTCTTTCCTTTCTGTATGACAGTGACTCTTTAAAGTCAATATGCATTAAATGTCAGAGTACTAGGGGCTGAGTTCAATTAAGGCCCTATTTTACGGAACATTCTACACTTGTAGCTGTAACTGTTCCTAAATGTGTTTTAGTTTTTCACCTGTGTATCCATTTGCAGAACCATCTAGAATTGTGTTTATTCTATATCAAACAGCCCTGACAATGGTTTCTACTTGTCCCAAAACTGTGCACAATCAGTTAATATACTGAATGATGGAGACTCACCCATCCTATTCAGTTCATTCTCTTGAGCTTGGCCACTGGCCCTTGAGCATGTCTGCTTTAATGCCTTTATATTGTAATAGAAAGGGCCCTCTTCTTCACTCTCCCACTCATTTTAATTAATTGAAAACTCCACAGTCACCAGGAAGTTATACACTCAGCATGTTCCTGTGACAGGCCAACTTATCAAATTACCCTCTTCCTCTGCTAAGTGAATGCTACGTATTACTAAATTATTTCCTATCCTTCCTCCAAATGCCATGTTCTTTTCTGTACTCTACTTGATTCAAGAAGGCTAAAGAGCTCATATCTTTTTAATTAACATCATCAACATAGTGAATGGCTTTTGCTATTCTAATGAAACACATTTTTTCTTGTGGTGATCAAATAAAAACACACCACCAACTTAACACTTGATTTGACAAAGATGCTATAAAGCCCATTTCCAGGCTCTTGTTATACTCATAGCTTCCAGCTCAGTGTCATCTGCTTTTCCCTTTATCCTGAAATGAGAGCTCCTCATCCATAATCTACAGGTAAAAATAAATATGTAATGCCTCATACTCCCAGAAAAGATTGTTGCAAAAAGAAAAATATTTTAATGATATAAACCCATAAGCAAGATTTTCTTTTATGGATTCCTGATGGCATGTTGATTCCATCATTGATATGTACCATTGTGTTTGCAATATCTTCTTGGTGTTTCTAGCTTTTGTTCTGTGCACACATGAGAGAGAGCAGCAACTACTATATTCATCTCTGTAGGATAATGGAGAGCACGTTGCCTCCCATTTAAATAGGCACTCGTAAGTGATCTTCCATTTGTCTCAAAATGCAAAGCTACTACACATAATAGCACATACTATAAATATTCTTGACTCACCTGGTCTTAGCTCTGTTCTGACTCAGACAAAAAGAGGAGAATCATTTTACAGAAATAACCCAATATTACAGTGACAAAAGATTCAATTTTACCCAGTTGACTTTATTTGTGATGAATTATGCAATTGATTTACTGTTCACAATTCAGTTTGCCAAAATTAACTCATCATAATGAACTTGAACTGTCAAATTCAAATGAGTTTCTTTTAGTTTCTAACAGTCTTGACTTTGTCATCACAGGATTTTCTCTACATAGCTTTCATATTTAAACATAATATTCTCATTTGGGTGATGACCAAGAAAATGAAGTGTTACTCATCCATGACAATGCTGTTGTTCTCTGTCAGAGGCTTTCAAAATGTGTTTCATAGACTAGTCATAGAAGAATTCAACAGAACAGAAGTTAAGGGAATAAAATATAAAGTAGATTTTCAGCAGGCCAAAAAAAAAAAAAAACAAAACCTGCAGGACTTCTTTGTTTAAAACATTCTGATGTACATTTTGATATTCTAATGTGGATTAAGAGGGTGGGTGTGGAAGGGCTAATTGTCTCATAAGCAGCACATGTGAATGATTAGTCTATAAATTACATCTTGTTCTACACAAAAACTTCTTCAGTTTTGTTTCATGATGGAAAAATAGTTGGCAGGACACTTGGAGTTGGAGGGAAGTGGTAGTAGATGGCGGTGATCAATGTACATTGTACAAGTGTATGGACTTTTCAAAGAACAAAAATATTACTTGTATGTATTTCTAAGGAGATTTTTTTTTTACAAGTAATGGCAAATCTGAAATAAATGACGTAAAGCAGCAGAAACTAGAAATAGGATATGATGTTGCTGCAGATTTTACTTTGGGTTAAATATCACAGTGTTGGAAACTCAAGAGATACAAAATACAACAGTGAAACCTTTCCTATTCTTTCTTTGTCAATTCTTCCTTTTGATGGAAGCATTACAGATTTTTTAAAATCTCAGAGACATTTTTATGTATAGTACTTTATTATTTCTAGAAAATATGTATCAATACACATATACATACATAAACACACACATACATATATATATATTCTTCCTAAACAAGTATTTATATGTTGCTCTGAATCTCATGTGTAGCCTTTAAACCAAGTCAACTAACTAACAATATTTAATCATAAGCACACATACTGTAAGATCTATAAACACAATAAAATATTTTTAAAAAATTTCTCTATACTTGATTTCCCCGATATTATTGAATATTTATTGGCAATAACAACTTTCTTACTCAGAATCATTAATAAATTTTCAAGAAGTACTCAAATTTCTGAAAATTTCTTCTTTACCTGAGTCTAAGAATAAAACTCAATTTCTAGTAAAATTATTTTTCTATGGCTCTTTTCTGGCAAAAAAAAAAATCAACATAATAAAGACAGGAGGTTGGAGAGAGGAATCAGCAATTAAGTGTACTGGCGGCTCCTCTAGAGGATCCGGGTTCAAATCCCAGTGTTAACGCGGTGGCTCACAGTCATCTGTAATTCCACTTCCAGAGGATTCTGACCACTGAGGGTACCTGGCACACATGAGTTGCACATATGTACATGTCAGCAAAACACTCATACAAATAAACTAACTAACTCATTTAAATTTTTTAAAAGACATGAGAACTTTTGACATATGAATCCTTTTACTACTCCAATATTGTAACTTTGCTGTGCTTATTTGTGTCCGTTTGCCTTTCTTTCTCTAATAGAGGATGTTTTACAAGTTCCAACATATGTCCTTATTACTTTCTCCAAACCTATATGCCCACCAGAATCAGTACTTATGGCTAGAACAGTAATATTAACCTCAAAAAGTGTTAATATCTCCAGATGCTTATGAACCCTTTTTGTCCAGCTTCACATCCTCTGCTGTCCACTTTTTCCGAATTTTGTTACATTGAATGTCCCCTGAACTAGCTAGTGGACATGTTCTCATCTTTAAGAGTGTGCACAGAACTCTTGTAATGTCATTGACTCCACATTGACTTCATCACAGTCCAACAGAACACCAAATTCTATTACTATGTCCAGAGCAACTTGTCCCTGGGTCTTCACTGACTTCATCTGTTTTCAGCATTTTTTCAGGAAATGTGCGCACAGCTCACCTGTCTTCATTCTGTCTGTAAGCATTGCAGCTTGGTTGGAAAGGGATCCTGACAGTAAGGAGTACCACAGAGTCACCATAAGCATAGCAGCCTAGAGGCTTCCCCAGTGTAAGGACGCTGCTCTGCTCCGGCAGGGGAGGGTTTCCCCAGGGAAGCTGTTACAGTTCCGTTCAGGTCTCCTGGAGTATAAAGACTGCTCCTCTGGGGGAAGCTTTTTCCAGCAAAAGTGTAGCAGTTCTGCTCTGCTCCACTCCAGTGAAAGAAGGTCTCACCCAAACCTCATTCAAAAGATTTATTGAGAAAGAAGAATCCAGAAGGGTGGCTGCCTCTACCATGGTGGAAAAAGGCAGCTCCTAACTGAACAGGTACAGGGCTTATATAGGGCTTCTCAGGAGCAGGGTTTTTCCAGAGAGAAGATTTTTCAGGATTGGCAGATTTTGTGCTCAGGGATTGGTTCGTTTTGCTGTTCAAGGACTAGTTTGGTTTATGTGCTGAGTTGGTCAGGGGCAGAGTGTTCAGGGCCAAAGTATGTTTCTTTCACTGGCCTCTTTTAGCCTTTTGGCTCTGGTTTCAGGGTCAGGGTGTGTTTCTTTGACTGGCTCTTTTACCCTACAATATTGCAAAATTCACAAGACATTATCTTTCCCTGGAATATTATTTCTTGATCTATTTTTACTAAAACATTATTCTTTTTTCTTATAGGTCATCTTCCTTGTGGAATCTATGTAAGTGACTTGATTTCTCTCTCTCTCTCTCTCTCTCTCTCTCTCTCTCTCTCTCTCTCTCTCTCTCGGTTATCTGAAAAAATTTATTTTTATTCTGTCATTAATCCAAATACAAGTCTCAAATTCCCATATTTCCATACTTGCTTACATCTTCCCAGAATGCAGACTCCATGAGAAGATAAGGGTCATCTGATAAATACTAGATGAATGAATCGTTTATAGATCTGCATCTTAGGTGATGTCTGAGAAAGCCATATTCTTATTACTCACCTTTCTGTTTATATAACTGGCATGGACACCATTGCATGTAAAACCTAGAACAACACAAATGAGATTCATTTTCAATCACATGCGGAAATTTATAAAACTGGTTTCTCTTCTAAAACCTTTTTCATAAACTGAAGTTGAGCTTATATATATTGAAAGTCCATAAATAAGTAAATCTGGAATTAGCGTTTTTTGTTTTATTTTGCCTTTTTTGTGTTTATTTGCTTGAACAGAGATCAGTAGAATCTATATTTAGCCTTCCAAATAAGATTTGTAGTAAATCTGCAAAAAATTGAAGCAAACTAAGTCTTTGTTGAGATTCTATTGTCCTCACAGAACAAGGATTCTAGCTCTTGAGGCTGACCTCTGGCCTTCACATCAGGCATACAGATGGATACACACATGGGCACCTAATACACACATCACAACTCGCATACACACATAAAAAGTTCCCTGTGATGAAAAGCAATGAAAGCTTTTCTGAGAATTAGAGAATATTGGCATAACAACAGATGTCTAAATAGGTATGCACAAATCAAAATTTTACAGTCTTTTCAGATATAGAATAATTCTAATTTGCACTATATAAACTTCATGTATTTAGCAGAGATATGGTACATGAAAGGAAGTAAACATCATCTACTTAGAGCAGTGATTGTAGCCAGGCCAATTGTTTTCTGATGCAACATCCAGAATGAAACAATTTATACATGGAGCATACACGTGTATAGGTGCCCTTCCCCCAGTGTTTGTATTATTTCATAACGAAGAGGAAGTGAGACTGAAAAGCACATTGAATATTATAGTTTAAACTATTCATAAATATCAGTATCTTGTGCACAGGAAAAAATAGAAGGAAAACATGAATAGTGACAGCATTTTGGTCATGAGGATGGCAGTAATGATCTTTCTTTTAAGCGTTTCCTCCAGTCTCAAGCTTTCCACAGTACCTTGCATACATCTTTATTTCATAACAGAAAAAATGAATCATTACATACGTAGCAAAGGGGAAAATACTGTTTATATGCAGCAACCTTTACATGCTTGTTCATGGAGATAGTACTCAGAACAGCCAAAAAAACTGTAAAGATTTTCTATCTCCTTCAGTGAGGGGAGACTTACGGTAGACATGAGCTCTAATACCAAGATGATCTTCCTAATGAAAAGCAGAGTGTCAGGCAGGAGTGCAGCTCAGTAGCAAAGTGCTTTCATAGCATGCTGAAGACCTGGGATTCAATCCCAATTCTTGCTATAGATAGATAGATAGATAGATAGATAGATAGATAGATAGATAGATAGATAAATGGTTATTCATTGTAGGGTAGGATGAGTCCATCTATATAACCATCCAACACCAGAAGAGATCTAGAGGGATGGAGAGCAAGCACGGTTGCCTGTGGCTGAGATGGCCATCTGGAGTGTGACAATGAGTTACAGCAGGAGGGGAAGCTGCCGTGGTGCTCTGCAGTGGGGGCACGGCTCTGTATCTTGACCAGGGTGAGAGTTACACAAATTCACACTTGACCTGTGACATAGACCTGTATGCACACACTGCACTATTGCTAGTTTCTTGAGCTTATTTATAAGACTAAGATTATATAAAATTTAAACATTGGAGAAAATTGGATAAAGAATATATGAGATCCCTATGCTCTATCATTGCAATATCTTGTTTCTAATTGGTGGCTAGGAAGAAGGGAGAGCCACTTCTTAGGAGTGTGGTTACTGGTGAATTCCCCAGACCCTAGTGAATGAAGTCATGCCCATGTGCATATGGCAGCACTAATTGGATTCAATGGACTAAAAAATTAAAATTATAAAAGGAGGACATAAAATTTGGGAGAAAAGATGATAGGAAACCTTAGATGTTATAGGGGGTAGAATTGAAAGATAATATGATCAGGATACAGTAGATAGATAGATAGATAGATAGATAGATAGATAGATAGATAGATGTAGATAATATAATTTTCAAGAATAAATTTTAAAAAGGGAAAAATTGTACAAATATTTTATGGTTTTCTCCTTCCAATTTATTGAATAACTAGATGTTATTCAATACAAGTGAAACTGAGATTAATTTTACATTTTCATAATGGGCCACCAGGCATGGTGGCACATGCCTTCAATTCCAGCACTTGGGAGACAGAGGCAGACAAATCACTGAGTTTCTAGCAAGAAGATAGAACTACAGCTTGAGACCCTGTCCAGAAAAAAAAGATTGAAAAATATATCATGTTTCTTTGTACAGTGGGCAGAGGTTAACATAAACATTCACAACTGGTGCAGAGAATAAGTGTCTGTGGTGCTCTCAGTCCTCACCAAAAAAACAAGCCATCTCTGAAAGGATAAACGGCGCTGGTCTTGGTGCTGGTTACTGTTGTGTTCAGATCGTGACCTCCAGAGAGACCACCAGGGACGAGCATGCTGGAATACAAAGGCAAGGATTAATTCTGGATATCCAAAAGCAATACAAGCCTAGGCAGGGACTTCATCCAATACATCCAACGCAGTTGAGGCTGGAGGAAGTGCCCACCTATTTGCAAGCTCAGCTTTTAAAGGGAAAAATCACAAGGTTACATTATTTAGGGGTGCTAGTACAGGTACAATTCTGATTGGCTCGCTTCTAGGGGCTTTCTAGAAATCATGGCTTAATCTTACTTCTAAGGGAGTGGTTACCCACCACCATTTCTCACTGGCTGTCTTCAGGTGGGGACACTTCTGTGGTCAGCTACCCTGGAAACCAGGGAGAGGACATTCCATAGTCTGGTAGTCATTACCTCGTGACTACCTTGTGACTCTGTACTTTTACACTTCCTGGTTTCTGGAATCTGGACTGACTTGTTTCAGTAACTATTGGCCTATTCCTAGAAGGAGAAATCTTAGGCCTTAGTTTTTGGGTGAAAGCATTTTGGTCTTATTTCTAAGATGGCTCATTTTGGTCTCATAGTTACCACATGGAAAGGTCACATCACGACAGAACCCAGTGGTACCTTTTAGAGCTTTATTAGGAGAGAGAGAGAGAGAGAGAGAGAGAGAGAGAGAGAGAGAGAGAGAGAGAGAGAGAGAGAGAGAGAGAGAGAGAACTTATAAAGGCCAGGACACACCTGCGCACACAGGCCCACATGCAGAGATCACACGGTCATGTCCATGCAACTATGTAATGGCGTAACCATGGGGCATGGGTCACGTAGGAAATGACCTGGAAATGACTAGGGGGAGATGGCAAAGTGTTCTGCTGGGCATGCATGACAATGGGGAATGGTTGGAATTCCTATCAATCTCTACCACTGAAATCCTCACTCTTCAGTTCAGCAACATCACTGAAGAGGAGGCAAAAAACAGTAAGAGGCAGAGATTGTGAAGACAAGTGAAATAGTGTCTTCTGGACATGTCAGGACCCTGCACTGAGGGATTAGAGGGCACTTTAAGCCCAAGTCACAGAATCCCCCAGAGACCGTCAAGGAATCCAAATCTATATGCAAAAGCGGAGTCTTTATTCAAGCTCCAGCTTGGGTTCCCTGCTCCCTGTCTGTCCAATACAGCAGTGAGAGGAGAGGGTGCCAAGCCCAGGCAGCGTAGGTTTTTTTTTTTTTTTTTTTTTTTTTTTTTTTTTTTTTTTATCATAGTAGAAGTTGTGGGGGAGGAGATTTCCAGGGTTCAGGACCCTGGTTGACTGACATTTGTCTAGGGGTGTCTGGGTGAAAGAATAGGTGTGTGTTGTGCTCAGGGACACCTGGCAATCTAATCTAATCTTATCTAATGGTTGGAATGTTTGTAATGTCAGATAATTCCCTTTAGATGCTGGCCTATTCCTGAGTGGTGCCAGGATGGTGTCAGTTTGTGGCCTTTCCTGGAACCAGGTGTTGCCTTAGAGTAAACCAAAACTTAGGCCTATTATCTGGCTGGTCTCTATGGGTCCTGTCACGGCAACAGCATAGCTAAGCTGCTGCCTAGGTCCCACACTCACAACAGCTGTGGTTGGCTACATGATCTTAGTCAGCATTCAGTATGCCGGGAAGAAGGCCCAGGAGCCCCCATCTCTACTGAAGATCCACTCACAGTTGACGGCTGCTGAGGAATGTAGAGTCAGCTTTAAGGGTGTAGCCCCCTGTAGGTCTACAGTACTTCAGTGGATGGCATCATATCCTGGAACGTGTATGGGCAGCAAAAATTGGACTTGGTGGGTTATTGAACAAAAAAGAGGGAGAAGTGGGGTTGTGGAATGGATCTGGGAGGAGCTGGGGGAGTGAAAAGATTACTTTTCAGTTTTATTATTATTCTACAACAAAATTCTACTACTTTACTTTGGTTTTGTGCTTCAAATAGCTCTCACAAAGAAAGAAAAGTAAAAAGGTAAAAAGTAAAAGGTGGTACTTGCATGGATTTCAGTGATGTTATCCAACCTAAGATAGCCATCAATAGTGTAAATAAAATGAATTTTCTATTGTGTGTGCCGAGTTAGAGCCTAGGTCTGCTCATTCCTGCTTGAGCCCGCAGCCTTCAGCATGTGTTGTGGCCACTCAGTCATCCACCCTTGGAACTGGAATCTAGCCTTACAATATATCACTAGGCTCAAAAGCATTGTTTACTCAGCTTCTGATTTAAAGTGATAAGACTCTTTCAGACTGAGCTTGAGCAGCAGCACTTAAAAGTAATGGGCCCTTGTCCTTCCTCCTGCTAAGGTACATTTTTCTCAATGAAAACTATGGGCCTATTGCACAGCCCTCTTCAACATGTGGAGCAACAGGAGCAGTTCAGAATCAATAAACCTGAAGCAGTCCATGAGTCTGGAGTAACCGCCTGACCATTATTCATGACAGAATTATAAGCCTCACAGCTTCTGAGGCTTGCTTCATGGCAGAATCACATATTTTGGAGATTCTGTTTGCAGGATGCTGTAGCTTTTATACAGATACCAGCTCTATTCCTTATCTAACCCATGATAAACTGTACTAAGAAGGAAAATACATTGGAGGACAGTAAGTTGTAGGAGTAAGGAGATGGACTGTGAAAAATTAAGGGGAGGAACTGAGGATGCATACGATCAAAATGTATTTGTTTAAAAATCTTAGTATGGGAGAATATAATGCTCAAAAATGTGGTCCAGAAGTATTTAATCTCCACCTTGAATTTTTTTAGCCTATTAGGGTTAAACTACTTTTTATTTTTGAGATTTTTATAGACAACTGCTGTCTTGTTATATAATAAAGATGTTAGAGGGGCAGTTTTGTACCTTGCTCTAAAAGCACTTTGAGAACATTGCTAATGGAACAAAAAAGCCCCTATGAGGGTAGATGTTCCCTTTGGTGCAACAGTGGTTCAGCTGTTAAGGGCAACTAACCACTTTCAGATTGGATTTGAGGCTTCCTTCATAGTGGCAGTTTTATGCCTGGTACTATACCATAATGCAAACATACATTCAGTTCAACTTCAAAAGTCCCTGTAGACTTTCATAGTTTCAAGACTGTTTAAAGCCCAAAGTCCAGAGTCCTTTCTGAGACCCCAGGTAATCTCTTAATTGTAACCACCTATAAAATTAAAATCAAAAGCAAATTACATATTCTCAACATATAATGGCATAGACTATACATTACCATTCCAAAAGGGAGCAAAGGGGATATGGTGAGGCTATCGTGAGGCAATACTGGACCAAAGCAAGACTGAAACCTAGCAGGGTAAACTCTAAATTCTGCAGCCATATGTCTAATATCCAAAAGTTTAGACGAGTCTTCAGATCTCCACTCCTCTCGGCTTTGCTGGATGTAACACACTTGTTTCTGGGGCTGGCTTCACACCCTGTCTGAAGCTCTCCTTGGCAGGTATCCCGCAGCTCTGGCATCTCCAACATCTTGGCATTTCCAATGCAATCCAGGCTTCACCTTCACAGCTTCATGAAGTGATCACTCCAAGCCTTCACACAGAGAGTCTCCTGCCACACATCTAGCCTCAAATACTTTCCTTAGCCACATAGAAGTTTCAACAACCCTTTTAATCCTGTATCTTTCTTGACAAAGCCAGAGCCAGCTGTGAGTTCTTCTGCCTTTTGGGGCTGGAATTTGGGCCCATCCTTGAATCGCATTTGCATAAGCTTTGACTTGTTGATGTTTTTTAGGTGGAAGAAATTCCTCTGGGACCCTTTCCTTTCCTGTGTTACTGGATTAAATGAGTGGGGTCTTGTCTTGAAGGCATCACACAGTGTATTCCATTTAGCAGCAGGCCTTGCTTTAATTGCCTTGTCCCTTTGAACAAAAGACATTACATTCCCTGGAGCTCTTTTTCTCCTTAAGCTGTACATTTTGTATTTCTTTTTTACTACCCATGTTCTCTTTTATCATAGGTCTATATATGAGTGATCACTAATAAGCACATGAGAGTCAATATAAGGCTGTTTTGAAATCTCCTTTGCATTAGTACAAAAGATTTTCAGTTTATCCTCAAGCAGATTTTAGGACAAGGCCAGAAAGCAACCACTTTCTTTGCCAAAATATCACAGGGATGGTCTCCAGACCAGTTGTTTGTTTTGTTAACCTCTAAAACCTCTTCACTGAGCCTCCACAGTCCACACTGCTACTAGCACTACTGTAAGCTCCTGTTAGCTCATTTAATCCCTGCTTACAGAATCTAACTGCTTTTCTATTCCAAAGTCCCAAAAAGCAGCATGGTCAGACCTGTCACAGAAACACCCTACTCCTGGTACCAACTTCTGTCTTAGTTACTTATCTACTACTGTGAAGAGACACAATGACCTCGGCAACTTATAAGAAATTATTTAGTTGAGAGCTGGTTTATAGTTTCAGCGGGTGACTCAATGGCCATTGTGGCAATTATAGCAGCAGGTAGGCAGGCTTGGCACTAGAGCACCAGCTGAGAGCTTACATCCTCATCTGCAGACAGGAAGGAGAGAGAGAGAGGTCTGGAGTGGGCTTTTGAAACCTCAAAGCCCACCCCCAGTGGCATACCTCTTCTAAGAAAGCCACACCTCCTAATTCTTCCTAAACAGTCCACCACTAAGTAGGAATCAAACATTCAAATATATGAACCTGTGAGGGTCATTCTCATCCAAACCATCATATACATATAATTTAAAAAGAAAATAATTAAAAATAAATGTTAAGACCTAAAAAATGTGGAAGAGTGAATGATGTGAAATATTGTCTTCTGGACCTAACATGGCTATTTCACTCATGAACTCACAGTAGATATGGTTACCCGAAAAAGACCTGCACAACACCAAGTCCGTCAAATCACCAGTGTATGCTGGAGAGATGCTCTCCAGGCCCCATTTCTTACTGAGGAGCAATTAGCCCTTGATAGCTGCTGGGAAAGGGACAATCATGCTTCTTTGAGGGTGTGACCCTAGTAGGTTTCCCATGTTCCAGTGGATATCTGCACTAAGATCAAAGAAGACTTGAAGTTGGGAGGGGAGTTGGTAAAATTAGAGGGGGAGTGTGGGGGTATATTTGATTTATTTCATTATATGTATGTATAAAATTCTCAAAGGATAAAAATTGCAATTAAATAAAGAAAATATATAAGCAAAAGCAAACTAGGAACACAAAGCTACAAGTAGAAGGTCCACTCACAGCTACTCTTACTCTGTTCTACAAACCCTACAGCCATTTTTATGCTTCTCTAGTATAGCAGTTTTCCTTGCCTATAATGCATTGCTGCTGCGAGATTGGCAGCATCCTCCCTAAGGGGTAGACTATACTTTCTAAAATTAGCCACCTTCATAAAATATGCATGTATACATTCCAAAATAACATTATGCCCTCTATAGTCTGTTTGAAAATAATTGGATGTGAAATAATTTTACAGTATCAGCATTTCTATAAGAATTACTATTTTAGCAGTGATTTCAAATATAAATCTAGGAAATAATCTTCAGTCTCATAGATGATCTGTAGGCTGTTGGGCAGAGCAATTCAAGTAAAATATTAATCTATACAGCTAAGGTATTTAACACCAGTACTTTTAAGGACAAACTCGGAACAGTCTATGAAACTCACTTTAGCACTGATTTGAAATGCTGCCTCTTCCCTGCTGTGCAGCTACTTAATGATCAGTTATGGTCAGTTTACAGAATACAGCCTCGCTGTTCAGAGAAGACACAGACAGCCCTGTTTTATAGGCTTTTAAAACTTACATTTCAAGCTAAGGACAATTTAAAGTCCAGTGACTACAGACCAAAAATAGCTTACTCAGACTCATAAAAAGATGTATTGACTCACGGCAGCATGAGGCCACAGGAACAGGAAATAGGTCTTTTGGGGGTCAGACTGCTCTGGGGTTATTCTGAAGAAGGATAAAGAAAATGAGCCCAAGTTATGGACTAGAGTCTATCAAACATTGGAACAATTTATGTTATGAGGTGGGAGAAGAAGAGGGATGAAGGGCTATTGTTTAGAAGAAAGATGACTACTCACAAGAAAACATTACTTATTTTGTGCTTGGGATGTGGCCTGCTCTCTTGCCCTGAGCTTTGTGTCCTTCTGGATCCCCTGCTGGTAGACTCTTAAGAATATTATAATCTCTACAATTACCATGTTGCAAAACAAGCCATTTTTATCAAAGCTCTTCTTCACCATCCTTCATGAGTCACAAAATTGTAGCAAGAAAAATACTGTCAATTACGAGTTACATAAATGGCTTTTGAAAATCAGTAAATAAAATGTTTCTTAATATTAAAGCCAATCCTGTCAGTACGTCATTTGCACAAAATGATTTGAAAAAGTTCTTTTGTAACAGCCCTGGCCTGACCAGAAGAAAATCACTTCTCTTCCATTTCATAAGCCTGTCGATCTTAGTCATACTCCTAGGGGCTAAAATAAAATTACAAAAATCAAAGTCACAAAAGGCTAAATACCCAAGGAGTAGACTGTTCCTTTAAATATAATTAGGAGTGATGAGTGTTCACTTTGGGGTATAAAAACTTTGGGGTATATTAGTATGTATTAGTTCATCCAATACTCACTGTTGTTTCATGAGAGGCCAAGTTCCTTGCAAGTCATAAGCTGATGTGGTGTGTAGACCTGAGATGCCTATTTCCCGGGTCCCTGCTTTTGAAGCAGGCATGGATGAAATAGATCTTATAAAAAGTTTCTGCCATTATAGTTGATCCCAGTGAGAGACATGGTGCCAAAGTCTAAGGTCAACCCTAGCTTTTAAGCAGTGTAGAGAAATCTCTAGCTATTTGCACAGACTCAGTTATGTGTATGTGTAAGAATATCAATCACAGTTTCTCCTATACACAAAGTTATAGAGTTGGTGCTTCATTAAAACGTTTTTGGACATTGGAGGTATAGTATATGAATAGAAGTAAATAGTGGATTTATTTTAATCATAGTATTCTCTCTATAATATTTCTTTGGATATAATTTCATAAATGTTGTTGTAATTACATTCTCTTAAAACATAATTCCAAATAACATGATAATCAATAAATGTAGTTTTCATTTGCCCTTTTATTGTCACTCAAATTTTAACATATAAATATTTTTAAAAATTGGGATAGTAGTTGTTCTTTCCTAACAAGTGCCTTTCAGATGTCCTACAAGGGTTCTAGATTGTTAAGGTTTATAGAGAAAGTTCAAAGTACACTCAACTCTCACACAGGCTCATGGGCACACAGAGGTTACAAGCATGCATGATAATAAATTATATATTTTCTATTTAGAGGAAAAATAAGGAACACTAGTAATGGTCTTAATCCATCTGTGTTTCCAATAACAAATACATCAGACCACACAAAAAGAAAGTCCTTTTCTCTCACAGGACCGAGGGAGAGTAGTCAGGCATTACAGTCTGGTAAGGTTCCATATCCTCACCAATTTCGCCTTTTCGTGGTGGGTGTGTCCATGTGTGGTGAAAGGGGCAGGACGCCACCACGGAATGGCACCACTGAAGAACTGGAAGAGCACTGTGACAAGTCTGGAGAGGAAAGAAAACTGGTTCCTGTCGGAGAACGACTTTGGCTGAGGCCAGGAGGCCTCTGACCGCTGGGTACCAGCAATGGGGAGACCAAAGAGGGTTAAATGACATATGACACATCCCTCTTCTCTAGAGGTGACTGTAAAATATTCCTGCACAGCAAAGTGGCATTTCTCCATTACCCTGAGTGTTGTTATTGCTTCTTTAAAGCTCCAGTTCAGTTCTCAGAAGTCCAGTCACAGCAGTTGAGATTGGCCCCCGAGGAGCACTCCCATTGGCCCCCGAGGAGCACTCCCATTGGCTACTGAGGAGCACTCCCATTGGCTACTGAGGAGCACTCCCATTGGCCCCCGAGGAGCACTCCCATTGGCCCCCGAGGAGCACTCCCATTGGCCCCCGAGGAGCATTCTGATTGGCCCCTGAGGAGCACTCCCATTGGCTACTAAGGAGCACTCCCATTGGGCCCTGAGGAGCACTCCATTGGGCCCTGAGGAGCACTCCCATTGGCTACTAAGGAGCACTCCCATTGGGCCCTGAGGAGCACTCCCATTGGGCCCTGAGGAGCACTCCCATTGGCCCCTGAGGAGCACTCCATTGGGCCCTGAGGAGCACTCCCATTGGGCCCTGAGGAGCACTCCCATTGGCCCCTGAGGAGCACTCCCATTGGGCCCTGAGGAGCACTCCCATTGGCCCCTGAGGAGCACTCCCATTGGCCCCTGAGGAGCACTCCCATTGGGCCCTGAGGAGCACTCCCATTGGTCTCTGAGGAAAACTGCTGTCACTGAGCATTATTGACAATGTTGCCATTAACACTAAGTAGTGTTGACAGTGGATATTCTAAGGTCCTTAAATATGTCCGCATATAGCATGCAGGAAAAGAGCTACTAATTTTCACATTTACTTTTTGCTTTGTGATGAAAGAGATAATTTATAAATTAAACTCAAAATATTTTGTAGTATTTGCACAATAACCATAATCTCTTATATTTTTTGGTTGTGAGCCTAGCCCTTAATGGCTGAGCCATCTCTCTATCCCACAATAACAATATTTTCTAATACCAAAAACGCTTCAGTGTGACTAACAAATGTCAAGTATCATTTCCAAACTCAAATTTTATCATGAAAAAATTTTAAATGGTGCCATTGTCAATGTTCTTCCCTGTGAAGCTAATGGAACTTATTTAACAAAATTTATGACTTTTGATAAATGTTAGATTTGAAGGTATTGTGAGAAATGCAAACAAAATATATTTTTCTGTCAATGGGTTAAATAACATAAAGCTCCATTAAAAAAAAAATATATAAGAAGCCATTCAGCAGAAATTCAAGTCCCTGAGGGTCAGCGCTTCTTAAAATCAAAATATCTGCCCAAGGTTGCAGCCTGTTCTCAAAAGTTGTACTTTGCTTATTAGCCTCACCACTGTAAGTAAGGACCCCCCAAGCACGTGAGACCAAGCCCTGACCACTCCAGGGAGGCAAAGGGCCCCTCTGTGTTAGGAGTAAAAAGGGGGGCAGCTTTGTGCTCTTGCAGGCTTGATTTGACATGGCTATGCAGCCCTTCTGCAAAAAGTAAAGATTTTTGCCTTGCTGAGACACTTTTGGATTGTGTTATCATTTTCATGGAGCCCCCAGAACCATTTCTAAAAATACTTGCAATAAAATATAAATTGTTGAAAAGGTAATCACAACATATTTTCTGAAATAAACATAAAATAATACCTGCATTACATACACATATATTTCTATTTTATTGCTTAGCAAAACATTACATCTGGATCATAAAAAAAAACTAGACATGTATAAAAATAAGTTAATAGTTCTTGATGTTTTTATGACTTTAGGTTGAACTTTTTAAAAAATAGGGAGAAATATTCTTATGAATCTATACTAATAAAGCATTTTAGAATTCATTAGATTGTATCTTCTGAGTGTTTGAAATATAGATCTCCAACTTTATTCAAGAGCTGCCTTCCAGAGACTCTTATGTTACTGCCTGTGATCATTGCTTATATTATCACAAATTAGAATTACCTCAATAGGGACCCTCCGCAGAGGGACTGTCTTGATAACCTAATTGATATGGGAGAACCAAATCCATAGGTGCATGGCCCCTTCTGGTAGCAGTCATGTTTTAAGGGTGTGGTGCACACAGCAGAAAGAAGATTATTTTTCTTCTGCTAGCTTGCTTGAGTTGCATGACCATATTGCTGCTGCTGTTCCTGGGCCTCCCTCATTGATATCAGAATCAGTTTCCCAGGCTTTTATCATGGACTAAGAATTAGTAGTTCTCCAGGAACCTTCCAGTTTGTGTACTGCTGAGGCACCAAGCCTCAAAGAGTGAGCAACTTCTGTGTTGTGTGAGACAGCCATTGTGGAATTTCTGTGGCTGCTGATGTGCCCTGCCTGAAGGACCTAGCAACTGCTGGAGTCTCAGCCTCTCTGGTGTGAGACAACTGCTTGTCCTATCATAATGTAAGCTGATTTTAATAAGGTGTGTGTGTGTGTGTATATGACATGCCCAAACTTTCTTGTAAGATATACTCTTTTCAAGGAAGGTAATTATTTGCATACCAAACAAAAATATGGATGGGCTTTACATTTTTAGTAAAAAAACTTGCAAACATATCTTCTGTTTAGAGAAACTTTCTTTCTAGTCATGAAGAGAACTGATTTCATTAAATATTACTCACATGTGTGCCTGTAGAACAATTTTATGCATTCTGAGGAGTTAAACATCATATAAAAGTATTATTATGAAATTATTTGAAATACAATAAGGTTTACAGGAATTAATGTCTACTAAAAAGTCATCACTTTCCAAGGCACCTGATAAAGTAAGGGAGGTGCAGTCAATATTGCTAGAAGTCAAGAATTGGAACAATTATTCTGAATTTACTTAGAAAATGGTTGTGCATTGATTATTAAAGACATTGGATTGAAATAAATAAGAGACTGAAGGGACGTCGATGTTTTGTAGAGAATTTCAGGTGACAGGGATTTTGTGAAAAATTTCTAATAAAAGAGTCCCACAAAAGTTCAGGTGTTCTAAAAGCTAGATAAATTGCCAAACTATGTCAACCAACAGGACTCGCTCATACTCTCCACCATGACTAAGTTACACCATGCTGTCTAGATATCCCTGGATGAAAGCATTGCTCCTTAAATGCCAAGGTGTTCTTGCCTAGTCCGTCCAAGAGTCTAGCCTTCTGTCTATACTTGTATTTACCCTGCATGTTCACACTCTTCACCCCCATTCCAAGGACAGAAACCATCCTGTAGAGGTCTCAGATGTCGGGTGTTGAGAGAACTTCTCTCGCAGCACCCAATGCAGCCACTGAGATCTTCTGCAAGTTTGCCTCTGGATGGGGAATGCTTCACAGATATGCAGGCAACCCTGACTTCTCCTTAATTCACACCTCCTCAAATAAAGAACGGACTCCTTCCTTTAGTGTAAAATACCCTTCCATAAATATTCAGGTTTTGTCCATCCCCCAATGTTGTTTACTGAATTAGTCTTACTCACTCTGTTTTTTTCTACTCCATCTATGAATGTTAAAAGAACCCATTTTTCTGCTATAAAATTCCTTATTTCTCCTTTTGTTTTTATCTTCTTGGGTTATTCATCTGCTTTTATGACCTTAAATGGAAACAGATCAATTCTAACTGAACATGACCAAAAATCTAAATTTTAAAATTAATTTAAATTAGTTTATGTTGAGATAAACTAAAATTTTAAATTGAAATAGAGAAATATCTAAATATGGAATATAAATTTAATTTTAAAATGTGTCAATTTTATTTAAAGTAAATGAAATTAAAATTCAGAAGCCTGTTAAATGAGTCATCTATAGGATAAACATTTATTTCATATATAAAATGCAAAAGGATTAGCTCCTAGCAAGTTGCAATCAGGCTCTCCCAATTTAGTGTCGATCTGTAGAACGGTTTTACCTAAAAGTTAAAGCATCCACAGAGAACATGATAAAAGTAAGATGGGCGGCAGGAAACAGAACACACGATTGACACCTCAAATCAGGCTTGCATTATTTCCAAATGTGAAGTTGTGTTTGTGAAAAGGAATCAGTGCAAGATTACTCTATTGAAATGATACCAATAGAGCTATTTAAGGAATATCTTTCTGGATGTTTCCATTAGTCCAACTGCCCTTCCATGAGCTAAACTTTCTCTTCCACTACAGTGGGCTGATGGCCAGTGACTGAACCAAGTGTAACATCCACCTTCATACTGCTGGGAATTTCTCAAGAGGAGTATTCTTGGAAGTTTCTGTTAGAACCATTTGCTTTCCCCCTTTTCATGATACCAGGAAGTTCTACCAAGCTTTATGCTTCTATTTAAGTCAGTCACTTACAGAAAGTTCATCCTTCAGTTCTCCCCCCAACTTCATCCCTATATTCCTGTATTGATTCCATTGAAAGCCCAACACATTAACCTCTCAGTTTCCTAGTCCTTTATGTACTTTGTCCTAAACAAAATACCAAACAATCAAACATTTGCTTGATACAGAATTATCTGTTGCTTTGAGAGAGTCCTAGTCCAAAGGGCTAGAAATAGTAAGAGGATGACCAGCCTTGGAGATTGAAAACTATCATAACCTCCTAATGCTCAGGGCATAGGGATATTTATGGTCTTGATGCTTAATTATCCTGTCCTGCCTAAAATGCTAAAAGTGTTGATCAAGCAACAGTGTGGGACTTTATAGTGAGTGAAGATTTGTCTTCCCAACATCTTTTTATATACTTTTTGATGTTAGTGGTGGTGGTAGCTGTCGTGGTGCTGATAATGGTGATGTTTATTTCATTTCCAGTGCTATTTGGTATAGCATAGAATTTTGCTTTTTTGTGCTACTATGATTTGTACACATACCCCAAACAGCACAAAAGTTCATGCACTGTGAGTTTCATTTCCAGTATGGAGGTACTGAGATGGTAGAATTTTTAAGAAGTTTGGACTGATAGGTGGTATTACTGATGGTGCCTTCATAAAGGATTAAAGTAGCTAACAGGGTCCATGGTCAATTACTACAAGAATTGATTGTGATACATGCCAGCCTGGTCATTGAGTCCCTCTCTGCATTCCAGGCACGCCATGTAACCTATTCCTTATGAATACAGCTCCACTAAGGTATTGCCTAGCATGTTTGATGTAGACAGAAGTCTTTTATTAGAACCAAGCATGTTCCAGTGCTATACTTTTGAGGCTCAGAAGTATGAGCTAAATACATATGCTTTTATTCTGTCCAGAGTACCCAGCTTTCTGCCTAGAGTACCAGGTACAGTTTTAGCACTGAAAAACAGACTAAGACACTTGCTCTACATGAATTATTTCTCAGTCCCATTTTTAACAGAGGTTTTTTGTTGATTCTTTGGGAATTTCACATCATAGGCACCACAGTCCTGCTCACTTTCCAGTCCCTTCGTGTCTGCCCCCATCCCTGTAGCATTCCTCCCAAAAAAGAAAATTAAAAATGTATTAATTAAAAACAAAACAAACAAACATAGCACTTCAATTCTCCATCTTTCCCACTTCTCCAACACCTCTTCATTTCTCATAATGGCATTGGGAGCTGTGGTATGTCATACAGTATACCCTTTTGTCCACTCAGCTTTTCTTGAAAATGTTTATCTCAATGAGTTGTTGGTCTGGTTCAAGGCCTCTGGCTTCTGCTACACCATCAATACTGGACCCTCACTGAAATTCCTCTCAGATATCCTGCTGTTACCCTGAGTTATGAAGATACTGGTTCTGTAGGACCAATTCCTTCATGTGCTCCAGCAGGTCATAGCCAGCTCTTCTATGCCCATGCCATAGGGGTCAGCTCTCCCACACCCATGGTGAGGAGTGGGTCATCTTTCCTGAGTGTGGGGCCAGTTTTCCTGTGAGGGGCAGGGCCTGCTCTCCCAGGGCCAGTGAAGGGCAGTGCTGGCTCATCATGACCCTCTGATTTCAACACTCATGGTTCCTCTGGCCCCTGTGGTAACATGGACCACAGAGATCAACATAGACCCCAGCTACAGGCCACTCAGACCTGTATGGCTTAGGCTGTGGCATGACCCTCAGACACTAATATGGCCTCAGGTGATAGCCTAGACCCTAAGCATCTTCACAGTCCTTGGTAGCAACAGGAGCCAGAGACATCAACACAGACCCTAGCCACAGCAGTGCCATGGACCCAGACACAGTCCCCAGTTGAAGCCTGGCCCTGACGCCACCATGACCCCAGGTGTCAGGGCAGATCACTCAGATCTGTATAACCCCAGCTGCAGCATGGCCCTCAGACACCAACCTGGCCTCAGATGGTGACCCAGATTCTGGGCTTCCATGTGACCTTAGGTGGCAACATGGGCCATGGATGTCAATAGAGACGGAGGCCATGGTAGAATCACCATGGATTATGACATGGCCCTTGGCAGCATCCTGGACCCAGACATCACCATGGTCCCGGGTGGCAAGCAGGCCACTCATATCAGCCTGTTCCTAACCTCCTTTACTTCTTCAGTTCTGCCTCTTTCCACAGCACATGAACTACCTACTTCTCTTTTTTGCCATTTCTCCACCACATATTTGGTCATCATAATGGTGCTTACACACCCAGCACCACAAGGCTCTGGGAAGGTCTGAGGATGTCTTTTACCTGCCTGGGCCATGAGGACCCAGGCAGACCTGTCTCACTCTAATTTTGAAACAAACAAACAGCACCAACAAAGTAATTCCTTTGAGCGTACTTCTAGCACTGGATTGTACCACATTTTATGTTTGGTTGGCTGGCTGGCTGTGCTAGACTGAACCTAGACCCTCCCTGGTGGTAGGCAAGTGCTTTACCACTGAGCTGCATCTCCAGCCCATGTCTAGAATTGTTTATTCGACACTTTCCATCCAGTGAAACTGCCTGTAGAACAACATAAGGATATTCAGTTCCTTGATCTCACGGCCGATGGATCTTTCAAACCCATTTCTACTTACCATTTGTATTGTCACTAGACTTCGTCATTTCAACTCCCCAGTGCCTCAGTAACTGCTCACAGTTGCAATCTCAACACCACACACCCCTGCCATTGAGTCCTATCCTCTTAGGTCCGTTTCCCTGGGCCCCTTTCAAGCCTGCCTCTTCAAGCTGCCCTTGAAAATAAGATCTGTTTTGGAAGCTCCAATTTCCTACACCCCGCCATACTTTCCCTTATGAGAGAACAGCATGCTTTTGTACATTCAATTAAAGAATAGCTTACCTTTTGCCTACCTTACTATGGTCCATTGGCCTGAAAAGAAAAATCCCTGATACAGCTTAGAAAGAGACAAAATAATGTTCCAATCTAGGAATCATAACCATACCTTTCCACCTGTCTCCAGAAGGGACTGGGTGAGTTTCAGATTCTACTAGGTATATTTAAAAGGATGATATTATTATTACTTCTTTTTGAAGCTTCTATATTTACCATATTATAAAATTCCACCTTACACTTAAAATGTATGAGGATTCACAATATTTATAAAATAAAATAAATATGGTTCTCACGGGCAGAAGTTTTGAAGATTCCTAACACATTCTAAGAATCTTACCCAGAAATGTCCCTGAAAATGAGCATCAGACAGACTCCTTTAAGGAAGACAAATATTAACAGGGATTTGTGTTTATTAATGACTTATTGTGCATTTAAATTATAAACTAAAGTTCATTAAGCCTATCAAGACAAGAGAAATATAACTCTAATGAGTGTATTATCCTCCTTTGAAAATAAAAAGGAAGTATACAAGGGCATGTAAAGCCTACCCAGTACAGCTGAACAGTAGCTGTGAGAATCTCAGTTGGGAAACAAGTCTATTTCCCCACTGATGAACATTGGGACTGAGGACTCTCATAAAGAATAACCCTGTGTTCTATTGTGGAGATTAAAGTAAGGGAGATAAGACAGGGAAATAAAGTAGGAAGAGATGAAACGTGGCATTTACTGCTGATGACCTTAGCTTTGAACCTGCAGTACAAAGTCAACTGTACCTTGTGTAGTGTTAGAGAAGAAAGCAGAACCACATCCACACATTCTTTAGAAAAACAGATCCCTGGGGAACGGGAGGGCGTGGCCTGTGCCAACTTGTAGACCAACTCCTGAGGCTAATTTTGCAGATCAGTTCATTTGCATCTCAAGCAGAGATGCATTGAACTGGCTCTTTCTTTCCTGGACAAAGCCCCAACAGGACAGTGAAGTCACTCTGCAGAACACTCGATTCAAGCTCATCACTCCTCTAAAATTTCCACGTTTTTGATTAGACTCCAGAGCCCAGGGTAACTTTTTTATATGTCTTGTACAAAGTTCAGAGCTGTTATTTGCCAGAGGGTTTATTTTTGGAGTCTCACACTATTCAGCTATTTATGAACTTTAAACTCACTTAGAAGTGATAGTCCTTAGGCAATCAGAAAGTGCTCCCTGACTGGCAAGATATTTCTTTTAAGAAAGTGCTTGGTACTCAAGAGAGGACTGGAGTTTAATCCCAGTGCCACATATAAAGGCCAGGAAGGTGGTACTCACTTATAGTTCATAATATTATTAAATTGTAGCAAATACAGCAACTTCTTTCTGTGTTTATGACCGTAAAGGAAATCATTTTAATTTATAGTTCTTTGATGGTGACTTTTGTGGGTAGCTTTGTGTGGGTTTTTCTAGTTTGTGATATTATGTATGTTTTAGCTTGTTAAAAGAGTTATTCATGGACAGATGTTCATAGATTATCATCAGGTATTGTGCTAGTTTAGTAAATTAGAGGTTGTAGACTCTCCTCCAGTAATCATGACTTCACTGCCACTGAGTAGATAGGTAGGTTTCCAGTACCAAACATGATGTCCCTCTTGTTAAGTGGGTCTTAAGTCAAACTAGAGAGCTGTAGGATCCCAGGCCCAAAGTATACATCTGCAAAACTTGAAAGGACCAAGCAGATGCCATAACAGGCTGCTCAGTCTTCTCTCAGAGATCAGGCCTCAATTTCAGTTTCCTGAGACTTGAGCAAGCAGTTTCTGGGAGGGCCATGAACAAAAGACATAGTCCTTGCAGTAGCTCCCTTTCTCCACGTACTCTGACTGCTCAAGGTTCAGCCAGATGTTTACAGTCTAGGACCCCTCACCAACTTAGAGTTATGTGCATGAGTCAAGGACAGAGCCTAGACCACTGAGCCAGCCCCCACAGTTAGTACGTGCTAGGCCAGCCAGCCCACATGGCAGCTCAAGGACAAAGCCTTGGACTTGTCCCAGACAGCCCCCAAAATGATAATTGTAAACCCCAACAAGTAAAATCAAAGGTTGCATACCCTCACCCAATTAAAAGAGAACAGAGATAAAAATAAACCAATTGGAGTTGCACCCGTGCCAAACCCCCCCAACCCCCCTTAAAGGCTTGTAGTTTTTGCCTTTAAATACCTAGCCTCACAAAGAAAGAGCAACTCCTCCCTGCCTCATTGTATTGGGTGTAGGAATGAGTTCCCTGTCTAGACTTGTATCTACAGAATAAACCTTGCTATTGCATTCTGGACATCCAAGGTCTTTGGTGGTCTCTTTGGGGTCACAATCTGGGCATAACAAACTCTCCTACACCTGAGGACAGAGGACAGTGGGGGGAAATGGAGCAGAAAAACTGTAGGAACCTGAAGATCAGGGACTTTGCTGTGAGATTGTCTCCCAGTAACATAAGAAGCTACCCCCATAAAGTCTCACCAACATGACCACTCAAACATGAGCTGAAAAAGGATGACCTCAATGGCCATACCAAAGTGGATGGGGAAAATCTCACAGGTTTCAACCCTACATGAAGAACTACAAGCCACTGGGGAAAGCTGGGAGCAGGAGAGGGGGGCTCCTCCAAGGAAGAGCACACCAATTATTTGTCCAGTGCCAAGTAATGGTCATCCCTGAAAAATAATACAGACAAATAACATTATAAGGATTGAGCAGGTTATATTTAGGAATATACATGCACATGTGCATATTAGTATGTGCATGCAATAACAATTATTGAAAACAAAAAGGCCATACATTTGAAGGAGAATAGGGAGAGGTGTATGGGAGGGCTCAAGGTGGGAAAGGAAAGGAGAAATGTACAAATTCTATTGTAATCTCAATTTTTTTAATCACAAAAAAGTTACAGACAAGTCATGAAGGTTATATATGACCAACTCAGCAATACTTACTACAATTCATTTTTCCCTCTAATCTAATAGTGTGACAAATTACAGTAATATAATTTCAATGTTAATTCTTCATCCTTTGGGATGTTATCCTTACATTGCTCTTGTCTAAAGTTTACTTCAAGTGTTAAAGTTCATTCTGTTCATAATCTACTGTATTTTGGTTTGCTGGCTTTCTCTCTTAGGATACAATTAACCATGTGTGCCTCTTATCCTTCTGTGGTAGTGAGCATAGTACATGACTGTGAGAGGAAAGGAGGTGAGAGGTTAACATGAGGAGTCCATCCATCTTTTTTATTTTTTGCCACATTCACTCTGAAATTAATAGGGAGAACTGGAGTGTTCCTGATTCATGAGGTCTGCACAGGATGTTTTTATCTGCCTTAGAATTCCAGAAGCCTGGAGACAATTTGTCCTCCTTTTTGTGTGTGTTTTCTGTTTCACCATGCACAAAATTGAGTGTTGCTGCCCTGAGGGAGATGCCCTCCTTCAGATAAAAGCTTGGTGTCTGTATTCTGATTAAATAGAATGTCTCCTCTCCTCTTTCCAGCCATTCAGGGAAGAAAGACAAAAAAAAAAAAAAAAAAAAAAAAAAAAAAAAAAAAAAAAAAAAAAAAAACCACCCTGTGTCCTGGAGACTAATGGCTTAGAAATTTTTGTTAGGAAAGAAAGTAATCAGGTTGCTAGGAGGTTGGGGTAAGGCAGGGCTTTATTTACAACCTCCTTGCTTTATGAAATATTCCCTAAGAAGGCAGGAAACAATGAACCACGAAGAAAGCTTTTCTGTTCCTGCTCTCACTTCCTTATGTAAGCTGGTCCTTCCGGGATACCTGCTGGGCAATGATTAGACTAGTCTGAGTGCTGTGTGATGATGTAACTATAATTTTAAAGGGTCCAGTTGAAAGACCAAAGATTTGGCAGGGGCAGGATCTCTAGACAAGACAGAATTCTAAATGAGGAGTTGAAGATGGTGAGTGTTTCAGGGATACGGAGCGCAGGGACAGCAGACAGTACTCACTTGGGAAACAGCAATGGACAATGTGACTTTGAGGCTGTTCTGTCACTAGGGGACAGAGGGTCCCTTTGCAACTTAGTAGTACTGATGAAAGAACTTTAAAATGGACACTGAAGAGACCTTAAGGATAGTTTTGTTGGAATTCCAGAGAGCAAACAGCACAGTAGGCAGGCTGGAGGTCTTGGCAGCTGTCTGGAGAGAGATGGAAAGAGGAGAAAGAAAAGTGATTTTGCTGTCAGTGGAATAAAGTAAGAAGATAAACCTTGGAGGAGCAGGACAAGTGAATGAACTGAAGACTCGGGCCTTCATCCCTGTAGTCTCTTTTAAAGGGGTGATGACTTACTCTACTCCCAGGACGATGCTGTCTCTGGCTGTGAAAACAGCACTGCATGTTTTTGAGAAAATCCAGTGTTCTGGTGGGATCCCCACCTCTCTGCCCAGAGCCCGCCCCTCAGAAAGTCCCACCAAACACGGCTCCGCCCCCAGCCATGCTCAAGACCACTCCCACAGGGTATTTAAACTGCCCCCCCCCGCCCCGAAAACAGACAAGTGATTTTTCCATGTCTTCCCCTTCTCCTCTCTGGGGGGCTGGAGAATCACCCAGGAATGCTTTACCTATTAAACAGGGGCTTTTTCTAATTTGGTCTGATTTGGATTGCTGCATCGGCAGAGAGGCTTATCGAGGTGCAAAAACTTTTTACCTGGAAGGATATAGTCAACCTCAGTATTGTTTAGATTAATCTTGTAGTCCGCTAAGAGTGACTGTGCAGCCTAGAACTCATATGTCTGAGGCAAGAAGGAATCGTAACTACTGGGGCCAGCTACCTGTTAGCTTCATTAACTCTGGACAGGGTGTTCACAGCTAATTCTGTTTACTCTCATCATTTAGCCTTTAGCTTTGTGGGTAGTTGAAAGCCACTGCCACCTGCTCCACCTGCTCACCGCCAGCCTTCCAGTTAGCTCTGACAGTCAGTGCTGGCTTGTTCTTTATTTAGCCACAGAAGGGTAGCCCTCGGAATTGTGCTACTGGCAGCTTGGAGAGTTTGCATTATAGCATTCCAAATTTTCCTCCTTCTGGTTCTTAAATTCTCTATCTGCAGGCATATATTGATCATTGACCAAGCCACTTGTCTCCAGGAAGGCAAATAGGCATGCCTCAGATGATGCCTGAAAGGCCCCAGCTGCACAGGGCCCTTCCATCCCTTCCCTTGTCTGCATCTCCTGGCATCTACAACGTGAACTGAAGGTTTGGAGGAATAAGGACAGCAGGAGCTAACCTATAGTGTCACATTTCCTGGTGGTAAGGCAAAGAATTTGCTAGATAATTCCAAAAAAAACCTGTGTTCTAATAATGTACTTTTAAAGAATTTAATTCCCCTCACCAAATTTTCAAAGGAGAGATTATTTCTAGGAAAAACATGTAAGGAAAAGATAATGAACATTGCTTCCTGGAAACCAAGTTGTAAGTGGAAAAATGCAGTGGAAAGAATTACTCTTTTGTTTGCTTTAAAGGGAAAACATGGAAATAGCATACCAGCCTCACACAGCCAACCAGAAGTAGGAATTCACGATTCAGAGAAAAGCCCGGAATTAGAACAAGACTCAGCTAAGCAAACCCAAAACTCTTCGACCAAACAATCATCTCTGAGTGGTTGGGAGATTTTTGTTAACTCCTGGAATTTAAATAAGTTTCTTTTATCAGAAATAAATATCATAAAACCGAAAGACTTAATGGATTTTGACTCACATTTCATTTCCTTTTTCCTCTTTCCAGGGCTGAGGCCCATGCACATGCTTGGTGAGTGCTCTCCATGACTGACCTGGATCCCCAGACCCTTTCTGTATTTCCACTTATTTAAGTCCCACTTTATTCTATTCTGATTGCCTATCAGTTTGCCAAAGAATTATTTTTGACTACTAGAATTAATGGTAAACGACAATAAATATACTCTAATGTAGATCACCATGGGGATTGCATAGTCTTGGTTATAATATTTATAATCCTCCTCTCTCATATGCTTTGTCTAAAACTTTATAGATTACATAACATGCTAGAATTCTTCTTTAATTAAGAATGATCTCAGCTGGGTGTGGTGGTGCACATCTGTAACCCCAGCACTAAGGAGGCAGAAGCAGGTGTATCTCTGAGTTCAAGGCCAGCCAAATCTACAGAGCAAGTTCCAGGAGAGCTAGGGCTACATAAAGAAGGCCTGTATCAACCCCTCCCAACACACACACACACACACACACACACACACACACACACACAGAGAGAGAGAGAGAGAGAGAGAGAGAGAGAGAGAGAGAGAGAGAGAGAGAGAGAGAGAGAGAGAGAACCTACCTCCTGATATTGACTTTTGGTGAGTTTATATCCTACTACCGATGTGATCCCACTGGATTGAAATATTCTCTTTTGGAGGGAAAAAGAAGGTTTTTAAGACTCAGGAAGAAAACAAAATTTGTAAGGTTCAGGGAGTAAATAAAACTCACTAGTCTCAGGATGCTCTTGAAACTGAAACAATGCACAAGGCCCCTCTCCAAGATTATATAAGCAGTAATAATTGCTGGGAATAGGAGATGCTGTGCCTGGTTTACTACCTGTGCATTGTGCAGGAAGCTCCAGGGATGCAGCTTTCATACATGGCTAACCATTCTGGGGTGGTATTTAGGGAGATGGAGCAGCTTTAAAACGTCCACGCTTCTGTAAGTAACTCCTTAGCCACATTCCTGAAGTGACACCAGTAAACTCAATGGCTGACTATTCCAGACTTGGGTAGAATAGCATATTTGGTCTGGCATCAGTGCTCTATCTGGGGTGAATAATCATTTGTTCACGTCTCCCTTGGAAAAGTTAATACAACAAATTCCAAACAATGACTTAATCCAATAAGGTGAAGAATTACATTTCCATATTATTAGAAAAATATTTAATATTTATTTACATTGTCATATTTATTAGCTTTTGGAACTCATTTTGAACCTTATATCAAATTACTTAAAAGATTCTGTGAAGGAAGATTCAATGACAAACAAATGTGAAGTTGTCAAATCAGTGCCCAGTGCATCATAAATATTGAATCGAAATTAACTATTATTTTGTTATCCTGTTCTCCATTTTCTGAAGGGGGAAATATAAGTGATATTACAAATTCATTGGGTAATTTGTTTTCAACAGAACATTTCTAGGTCATGAATTTTTGTTTGAACTCTACTAGCATAAGAAGTGCTTGCTCCTTTGATATTTACATAATTGGAACATCATTATCTAGATTCTCTTTACTCTGAAGACCAGACATTGGCATCACCAGGGAGTCCATTAGAAATGCAGAATTTCAGACCCAAACCACAATTATGGATTCAGAATCTATGTGTTTAAAAAAGAAAATGTAAAGCAAGTGACATGCATGGAGAACTCAGAAACCTTGGCAAACTCGGCTCCAGAAAGATCATTTGGCGGATTTTATTTTCAGAATTGAGTTCTTTCATCTCTTTCCACTTTGCCTTGATACTCAAATTGTTTGACTCATTCTTTCTTAAGTATGGATGTGCTTTGTTTGGAGTTTCATCTGTTGAGTCACATATATTCATATTCTGTATGCCTTGTTTACTCCAGAAGATAGTGTTCTGAGCACATGTACAAGGCCACTCTCATTTCTAGCCTTCAGACATGGCTTTTGATCCTTATTGTACAGTCTTTAGTCTCTAAATCATTCCAAGGATGCTGAATTATTTGTAAATGTGGGAGACTTAAGAACATCTTGTGTGTCCTTTATTGAGTGGGAGTAGCTTAAAGCTGCATAGTCTCAATCAATATTTAGCTTGAGCCCTCTGTACTGAAGAAAGCATTGAGGAGGGTGCAGTTCCTGAGATGCATGCCTTCTTTTGCTTCCTCACATTTTGATGTGTTTCATGTTGAATATAAGTGCACTGTCTGATAAAAATTCTGAGCCAAAGCAGATATAAAGTACCACCCAGAAGCTGGAATTATAGCAAGAGATAACTCACAGACTTTATGGGCATTCACTCAGTGTGGATATATCAGGCAGTTCTGCAATAGGCTCCTGTATCTCCCCTCCCATTATCCAGAAGCCCATCCTTATATAAACAAGGCTTTCCCTTTCTTTCCCTGTCCTGCTTGTGGCTCTGTGATCTCACTTCCCAGCACCTGATGGGGAGTGAAGGTATCCATTTTCCACTTCTTCCAGATCTGCAAACTGTTAGTACCCTTCATCCTTGGGTAAAAACTGGAGGTCACCTAAATCTCTTCTTTAATACCCCTAAACACAAGACATCTTTTCCTTTCTTCGTTACTGGAGCTTTATGGTGGTTTCTCAACCTGTGGATCATTACTCCTTTGTGAGTTGAACGATCCTTTCACAGGGATTACCTAAAGCCATCAGAAACCACAGATACTTACATTACAATTCATAACAGTAGCAAAAATCCAGGTATGAAATATCTATGAAAATAATGTTATGGTTGGTGGAGGGGTCACCACAACATAAGAAACATAAAGGTTTGAAGCATTGATATCCCAGCCCATACTTCTGGCAGAAGCCTTCTACCCCACCAGAGAAGAGGCCAGAGCCCTGAGCAACAGATAAGACTGCCCCTCTCCCCACCCATACCTGTGCAGCATAACCCCAACTGCTTCTCCTCTCCTCCCCACCATACCCCAGTCCACACCTCTGGCAGAAGCCTGCTACCTTATCAGAGGCTAGCCCAGCATCCTGAACCTCAGGTAAGACTGACCCTCCACCCCTCCCATGCCTGCCCAGCATACCCCCAACCTTGTCACTGTATCTCAGCCTACACATCAAGCAGAAGCCTCCTACCCCATCATAGGCCAGACCAGCTCCCTGAAGACCAGGCAACAGTCTTCTACCTTACCAGAAGCCAGGCCAGCATCGTGGACCACAGAGGACCTCTGGCCAGATCAGAGGCCACACACATTGCACATTACCAGAACTTGGACCAGAGGCTATCCAGGACATCAGAAGTCCAGCCCCCATCTCAGGCAGAGAACCTCTGTTTAACCACAGGCCACTGCAGCCACAAGACCAGAGAAAACAGAAACCAAGGAAGAAAACAGCCATTCAACAAAGACAAACCCAGAAATCTTCAACTAGACCTAAATCTCTCCAAATCCAGATGCCTAAATGTCAGAGTAAGAACACAATCAACAACAGACAGTGTAATATGTCACCACCAGAGTCCATCCTCCCACTACAGCAAGTCCTAAATATTTCAACACAGCTAAAGCACAAGAAAATGATATTAAAACCAACTTTATGAAGATGATAGAGGTTCTTAAAGAGGAAATAAATAAATACCTTAAATAAATTGAGGGAAAGACAAAAAATTGGAGGAAATAAATAAATCCTTTAAAGAATTTCAAGAAAGTCAAGGAAAAAAAAACAGTTGAAGGAAATGAATAAAACACTTCAAGACTTGAAAATGGAAATAGAAGCAATAAAGAAAACTAAGGGGACTTTGGAAATGGAAAATATAGGTAAGTGAACAGGAACTACAGGCAGAAGCATCATCAACAGAATACAAGAAATGGAAGACAGAATCTCAGGGACTGAAGACATGATAGAAGAAATGCATACATTGGTCAAAGAGAATATTAAATCTAAAAAATTTCTAACAAAAAAAATCCAAGAAACCTGGAACATGAAACCTGGCACTGTGAAAAGACCAAACCTAAGACTAATAGCAATAGAAAAAGAAGATTCCCAGCTCAAAGGCCCTGAAAATATTTTTAACAAACTCATTGAAGAAAATTTTCTTAACCTAAAAAAGGACTTGCCTGTAAAGGTACATGAACCTTACAGAATAGCAAATAGATGGGACCAGAAAAGAAAGTCCCCTTTCCACATAATAATCAAACACTAAACACACTGAAGAAAGAAAGAATAGTAAAAGCTGTAAGAGAAAAGGTCCAAGTAACATGTTGTGGTGGTATTCTAATTGTACTAAAATGTGATTTTGATTGTATGTTAATAAATAAAGTTGCCCGGGGGTCAGAGCTATTAGAGCCATAGACAGAGTGTGGCGGTGGTGGCACATGTCTTTAATCCCATAGATCTCTGTGTGTTCAGGGATACAGCCAGCATTGGAGACATATGCCTTTAAGACCTAGGGGGCTGTACATTCAGACAGTGACGAGGCAGTCACGTGTTTGGGTTTACAACCAATGAGAAGGCAGAACAAAATGCTATAAATAGACGAACAGACAGGAAATAGCTCTCTTTCGGGAAGCTGGGACACCGCAGGTGGAAGGGTGAGATTTTAGCTCTGAGCTCTGACCTCTCGGCTTTCTCTTTTACATTGTTTCTGTGTTTCTTATTTAATAAGACAGTTGGTTACTTCAATAACAGGTAAAGGCAAAGCTATTAGATTCACACCCCACTTCTCAAAGGAGACTCTAAAGGCGAGAAGAGCCTGCACAGATGTCTTGCAGACTCTAAGACACCACAAATGCCAGGCCAGACTACCATACCCAGCAAAAATTTCAATCAATGTACATGGAGAAAGCAGTATGTTCTATGAAAAAGTTAAATTTACACAATATCTATCCACAAATCAAGCCCTACCAAAGATACTAGAAGGAAAACTGCAACTGAATAAGGTTACCTACACCCAGAAAACACAGGCAATAAATAATCTCACACCAGCATAACCCAAAGAAGGAAAACACACACACACACACACACACACACACACACACACACACACACATACACACACACATACACACACACACACACACACACACACACACACGACCACCACCACCATCACCAATAACAACAACTACAACTACTACTATTATTACTACTTCAATAAAATAACAAAATTAACAATTATTAGTCATTGATAGCTCTCAATATTAATGTACTCAATCCCCCAATAAAAAGACACAAACTAATAGAATAGATGTGAAAACAAGATACATTTTTCTGCTATATACAATAAACACACCTCAATATCAAAGATAGTATTACCTCAAAAGGTTGGGAAAAAAATTTTCCAAGCAAATAGACCCAAGAAGTAAGCTGGTGTGGCTATTCTAGTATCTTAAAAAGTAGACTTCAAACCATAATTAATCAAAGCAATGGGTAGCGTACTTCATACTCGTTAAGATGGCATCTCAATTCTCAACATCAATGCCCCAAACACAAGGGTACCCGCATTTTAAAAAGAAACATTACTAAAGCTTAAATCACTTATCAACTGTCACATATTGATAGTGAGAGACTTAAACAACCAACTCTTACCAATGAACAAGTTACTCAGACATAAACTAAACAGGAAATAATGGAATTAACAGACTTTTGGAACCAAATGGACTTAACAGAGATGTACAAAACATTTCACCCAAACACAAAAGAATATACCTTCTTCTCATCAATTCATGGAACATTTTCCAAAATTGACCACATTCTCTACCACAAAGCAAGTCTCAACAGATACAAGAAAAATTGAAAGAACCCCCTGAAACAATATGGTGGTTTCTCAGAAAATTGGGACTGGATCTATCTCAAGACCCAGCCATACTACTCCTGGACATATAGCCTATTGCAGTCTTTTAATAACCAGCTCCAAGACTGCATGCAGAGGAAGAAAAATAAAACAAAACAAAACAAAAAAAACCCTGTGATGTCAGTGAGAACTAAACTTTTCTATCTGGAGGTATTAGGAAAGGAACACGTGTGTTCTGATGGTAACTTTCTTATTACTTTACCTTGAAAAATCTTCCTCCCCAACATAAAACTCTAGACAATATATGACTTACATCTGTGGCTCACATTGCATTTCTTGAGTAAACAATAAGAAGCAGAACCATTCTAATAACATGCAAGAAATCACATGGTTTCTCTCAGACTTTTGATGTCATACTGACAGGCTGAAAGTGAGTAACCCTGGCAATGTTTGGCTGTTAGCCAAGCTGTAAAGCAAGGACAGGAGGTCCTGACTGAGAATGACATTGAAATTCAGGACTTAAACAATAAACAGTTGGCTGAACCTTGATTTTTGCATCATAAAACTAAAATAGGAGTTCTTACAAAGAATCAATTGCTGAGGAATTTGTGCAGGGGGTTATGTCTTAATGCTATCAGCCAGACTTGGCAAGAGAGACTGGCATAGTAATTTAGGTTTCTTTGTGCCTAATAATAACGTTAGTTCAACAATCAGACAACTGAGAATTTGTCCTTATGCATTTTCTGTGAAGGTTTATCTTATGAATTCTTTTGCAGGGGCAACTAGTCTACTGTCTACTTTGAATTTGTTCTCAGGTCTTGAATTAGCTATTGGTGTAAAACATTGTCTTTGTAGCTGAGAACACTGCTATTTTCCTATGTCAGCTTGAGCTATGAAAAATATCCTAGTATTCATCAAAATTATATAGCTTAAGAAGAAACCATCTTCCTGACCATCCACATATAACTGTGCCCAGTAGATGAAATATATTCATGAGATAAACACAGAGACAGTGGGGCAATACCCATATTCTTCCCTGTTTTTAGGGAAGAAATAGAGTAACATATGAGAAAATTATACACAGAGTCTGTGGTCCCATAAGCATTACTTGAAATAGCGTTGTTCCATCAGAAAATTATTCATCTGGTCAATTGACACCTGAATTATTAATTGCCATCTGCTGTAATTATGCCAATGCCTTGTGACAATAACCAAAGGACAATCAACCATACCACAAGGGCACATGCTCAACTGTGTTCATAGCGGCTTTATTCATAATATGCAGAAACTAGAAACAACCTAATGTCTCTCAACTGAAGAATGGATAAAGAAAATGTGGTACATTTACACAATCGAAGTGTTACTCAGGTGTTAAAAACAATGACATTATAAAATTTTCTGAGAAATGGATGAAACTAGGAAGTATCATCCTGAGATAACCCAGACCCAGAAACACAAACATGGTATACAATCACTTATAAGTAGATATATTCCACTAAAGTAAAGTAAGGGATAACCATGCTACAATCCATAGAACCAGAGAAGCTAAGTAATAAGGAGGGCTCAAGCAAGGGTTGGGGGGTCCATGAATCTCATTGTGAAGGGGAAATAGAATAGACATTGCTGGTGGATGAGGTGGGTGGGTGGAGGATAGGCATGGGAATAGGGAGGATCAGGTGGGGTGGACGGAGGGAGAGAGTACTGGGAGAGACAACAGGCATCTGGAGGCATCTCTGGGATGATCTAGAAACCTAGTACAACAGAAACTCCCTGCAATATATGAGAGCGACTCTAGCTAAGACTCCTTGCAATGGAGGATATGGAGCCTGAACCAGATGTCTCCCATAACCAGGCAAGACTTCTGGTGGAGGGATTGGGACACCAATCCAACTACAAAACCTTTGACCTGCAATATATTCTGCCTACAGGTGTGTTTGTTGTATGTAGCAGAAAAATGTTTCTTGGTTTGCCATCTATTTTGTTTGTTTCTTTTTATTAGGGGATTGAGTCCATCAATATTGAGAGATATCAATGACTAATAATTGTTAATTCCTGTTATTTTATTGTAGTGGTAGTAGTAGTAGTAGTTGTTGTTGTTGTTGTTGGTGGTGGTGGTGGTGGTGGTGTGCGTGTGTTTTCCTTCTTTGGGTTATGCTGGTGTGAGATTATTTATTGCCTGTGTTTTCTGGGTGTAGGTGACCTTATTCAGTTGCAGTTTTCCTTCTAGTATCTTTGGTGTGGCTTGATCTGTGGATAGATATTGTGTAAATTTAACTTTATCATAGAATATCTTGTTTTCTTCATGTACATTGAAATTTTTGCTGGGTGTAGTAATCTGGCCTGGCATTTGTGGTGTCTTAGAGTCTGTAAGACATCTGTCCAGGCTCTTCAAGCCTTTAGAGTCTCCTTTGAGAAGTGGGGTGTGAATCTAATAGCTTTCTTTTACATGTTACTTGGACCTTTTTTCTTGCAGCTTTTAATATTCTTTCTTTGTTCTGTGTGTTTAGTATTTTGATTATTATGGGAAAACAAAGATTCTTTGATTATGTATCTGGAGAAGCCGGCTGCTTAAGAGAGTAGTTGCTCTGAGATTCTGCCCCACTTCCTTGGGAGTCATGACTGTCATGGAAAGCTGACATTGCTACAATCCCTCAGAATCTGTTGAATTGCTTCCTCATGTATCTCAGGGGCTCTTTCCTTCCCATCTAGTGTCCTATGTTAACACCATAGTTCTCAAACTTTCTGTCCAGCTACTTTACTAAGTTAAAGGTCATTGACAATCACAAAGGTTGTTAATTGCATATGACATGCAGTTTAAATTTTCATCTCAAACTTAAACCTGAGAAAACACTGTCTTAAGAATGTCCATACCACCATTAACTCCTGGAGCAGTTACTTCATCTCATCTCATGTAATGTCCACAAAATTCCACTGAACACTTAAAATAGAATGGCAGTGAAAGAGCAAATACTATCTACGTTTTAGTATGAAAATAACTTGGATGTGAAGGGCACTCTGGTATGCCTTAGGGATCATTAGTGACCCCAGAGCACACTTTGAGAAATGATATCTAAACACAGAAGATAGGACAAGATTGCCTGTAAAGATGACATGGCAAAGATCCAGGAAATACAACTGAGTTTGGCCACCAGATGTCCAAAATTCTCTACTCCGAGTCAAATAATTCATAGGTTCTTGATACCATGGACTTCTGACTTTCCACCTGTGTTTTGAATGGGAAGCTGGGGTCCTTAAACGTCTACTTTCCTTCTTTAGTGTAGCCTTAGTCATCCCATCCAACTATCTCTGCAGTTGCTGCTTTCTCACAGCAATGAAGTGTCACAGTTTCTTGACTTTGAAGCATCCCGGTGCTGGATGGGAGCACTCCTGTCTTTGATGAAGTAAGTGCCTATAGTTGCATGGCACACCAGAAAGATGGCACATCTTTCCTGGGAGATGGTATATTCATTAATAGGTAATCCATCCACACCAGAATCCCAACAATGGGATCTATTTCCTGGCCCATTCCAGGTACTAGGTCAGACAGCACCCTGATCTAGAAAAAGCAGGTACATTCTAGAACTGTTTAATTGAAGCAGGGGTCAGGGTTTCAGAAGTGCGGGGAAGATTGAAGGAAAACAGCAACAGAAGAGGACAGGATTTACTACACTTTGAAGATTGAAGTGTTAAGAGGGAAACAGAGTAGTCAGTTTGGAAAAAGCAGGCGATGTGGAAGTGGAGACATATGATAAGATCCTCAGCTGATGAGGAGCTCTCAGACCACAGTGGAACAGGTTCCTGGAGAATTGACAAGTCCATCAATCACAGAGCTCCAATATGCTGTCTTCATTCTGTGGTCCACCTCTGTCACAGCTGGAGGCCAGACACAGAGAGAGCAGTGCCAGCCTGCAGATGATAAGAAGCATGCCATGAAGAAAGGAAAAGAGGCACAGCTTAGTGCTTGTGTGTGAGAGATTTCAGGAAAAAAAAAACAGCTTTACTTATTTACAAGGTAAAATGGTATTGTAAATGAAATATTATTGGTGCATACATATTCAAGGCCTTGAACCAGATCTATGACTCATGGTAATAAACATCTACAAATGAAGATGAAAGGACTGAAGGGTGAAATGTGTGTCTGACTCATTGGGGCGTACCACACTTCCAGGAGATTCATTTTTTTTCATTTTTCTTTCTTGCTCTGCTTTTTTTTTTTTGCTTTGTTTGTTTGTTTGTGTTTTTTGTTTTTCTTTTAAATTTTGTTTTGCTTTGCAGGGGAGGTTCCAAGGGTAGAAGGCAGATGTGGTGGGGCAAGATGGGCAGGTTTGGGATACACAATGTGAAAACCACAAAGAATCAATAAAAGTTAATAAAATAAGAAACAAAACAAAATATAAATGTAAAAAATGAGCAAGGTCTTTCTAGTATACTTTTCATTTTTGAACACTGTTTCTATTTATGATAAAAAAATATACAAATAGCCTGACACTGGTAGCAAAGGATTGGAATCTTAAGATTTCAAGCCATTTTTAACAGAGTTATTGTCTTATACTAAACATTTAACAGCTATTACATCTCTTGATTATATTATAAACCGTGACTTCATGACTTGTGGTAGAAGGACAAATGGGTCTATATGATATTTGATTTGTTGGTAGTTGTGATAAAAACATTTGTAGTAAAAATAATAAATACATTGAAGTCTCTACATGTTTCAATAACTATCCCACCAGCTAAGAGATTACTTAATCATGTGTCTTATTACTGAAGTTTTTCTTTCTCAAAGAGCTAGAATAATTTCCTGATTATCTCACAGAGCACGATGTCTCAGGTTCTTTGTTCTCTGATGTTTTCTGTAATTGTTAATCATCTGAGTGAAAAGCTATCATTGCTACAAGTCCAGAAAACATCTCTATGTATCATAGAAAACCTGAGACCACTGGCTATCCAGTCATGAAAAGATGCCCTACCTTAATGATACTAGATTTTCAATATCAAAGTTACTCTAGAAACAGCCTTTCCAACAGGTGCCCACCGCACTACTTTTGCTTTCCTTATGAAATGAGGGCATATTAAGTTCATATGTCAGTGGAGAGAATTGTTTTATTGCCTTGGGATGAACCATTTTATCATCGTGACTCTGATTTAGTATTGAAGTGAAAATTTAATTTTAAATACCTGTCAGAAATACAAATCTACTGTACATGAAATATATGATCACATTTTGTCAACATCAATTGTGATGAGAGGATACAAGTAGAATTACAGGTGCCCAGGGACATTGAAATAACAGTTAAGACCATAAAGCGAATGAATCAAGAAAATGCTACTGGGTGGGTGGGAAGGGGATATGGTTTGGAAGCCACTGTTCACAGACATGGATTCCTTATAATGGAATCCAAGTAATGGTTTCTGACCATATAAAGCATTTGCATGTGCTACAGTGAAGTCACTGAGCCATTTGTATATTCTTTAAATAAAATGCAAAATGGACTTTCAAAGAGTTTCAGATTTAATTATGAATTTGTGTGTGTGTGTGTGTGTGTGTGTGTGTGTGTGTGTGTCTGTCTGTCTGTCTCTCTGTCTGTATCTTTCTCAATTACACAGAGTACTTCTTTTCTTATTTCCGTATATGACAGCCACTGGACAACCCACAATTTACTGCCCTAGATATCTATTGAGGATGTTGTTCAATATCAATAAAATAGAAAATAAATAAAAGGCTTTGTATGACAATAACAAAAACAAAAGTCAATATCACTGACACATACACTTTATATTTCAGTCATTAAAATGCATAGTCACCCATCCTCATCTGTACACAAAAGAGAAATCTGTAACGTAGTCACTCATAACTTTTGAGAAAGATGGGAGAAAGTGAGAGAGAGACTCTGGATGCCTTTTGAAACAAAGTATGGAGCTAAGTTCCTTAAAAACTAGTGACTGAAATGGAAGTGCTGATTCATAGGATTACTTCCCAGCTGTAGGACTGAGACTAAAATAGGCAATTCCTTATCATTACATGAGCATCTGTTATTCTTACACATTAAAAATAATTCTCTGGCCATGTTCTATAATTATAGTATGCTTCTCTATCTCCCTGGCCAAGTCTGCTTGTGTTGGTTGCTTCTCTTTGGGGGACTACTATTGTTAGTATTTTGCCCACTTTCCTTAACAAGGAGTTCAGAGTTGTATTGGATTCTATCTGTCCATCACACTGAAATTCAATCACCTCTAAATCCTGTTGATTCTACTTGGATCCCACTGCTGCAACCTCATTTCAGGCCCTAATCATCTCTGCCCTACATTCTTGCATGGCTTCCTATAGCCTGTCTTTTTTCCCATCAGTCAAACCACCAGTATTCTCACTGAAAACATGAATCTGGCTTTGTCTTCATTCTCTTGATAAAACAAAGCACAATCTCCTTGGTATCGTTTTGTTGTTGTTCTCCTTTTGACGTCATGGCTTGTACTCAAGCCTGATCACATGCTAAGTAGCTGCTCTAAGACCCAACTACTCACATGTTTCTTTTTATCAGCGACCTTTCTGTTTTCGACCCTATCCACCCTCGGTGCTCCAAATGCCTGATGTAGTGAGTTTCCCTGTTGCTGGGACTGCCTGTGCTCTGTTAACTCTGGTGTTGCAATTATGTTTACCATCAGCTCATCACAAATTGCCTTGTTCATAACTGTTTAAAATTATTCACGTTTTTAAATTAATTTTTAGATTGGGAAAGTAATGGGTTTCTTCCTGACCTCTTAATGCATACATGTTGTTATTCCCCGCCCCCACGAATTTCTGAAGCCCTTCCTCTATTCTCTCTGTGGAAAAGCTCATATTAGTTCTTATTCTGACTTACTTCTTTGCTGGATCACAAACTGGTGGCTTCAAACCCCACATCATACGTGAAGGTCAGTCTTTTATGTTTTTGCAATGTGAAACTTCGATTTGGAGTCCTTAGTACTTAGTACTTAGTACTCATCTTGGCTTATATCAACTAGGCTAGTAATATTTCTTCTCTGTTTTATATAATGGCCTATTTCATTCTGGCAACAAGGGGGAAGTATAGTAATAGAGAATGCACCTAAGTGAAAAATCTGGACCTGTGGGTGTGCCTTGGAGTCAGGCTTAGGTTGTAAACTGTGACATTAACTATAGTCTCTAGGGTCAAGCTATCTAACTTTAAAACCCAATTCCAACATTTATAATTATTTGACTTGAAACACATTATTTGAAGTATCAATACCTCATCTTTTCAGTTGAGGATCATATAGCACATTGGAAATATCTCATATGTATAAGTGCATACTCTAAGTGTTATGCTTAAACTCATAAAGATGACAGATAAATTTTATGCATTTGGACATTTCATATTTTTCTCAAAAATATGTGATTAAAATTGGTACTGTACATATAAAGTTCTTAGCATAGTGCTGTAGTGGTATTTGCTCCACCCATGACCTTGGGCTATACTGCCCAAAGGAAGATGCCACTGTATACCACGGCGGGAATCTGCCATACTGTCTAGCTCATGACAGCTGGCAGTCAGCTTCATCTCATAGGCAGCTGTCGGGAGATGAGTGTCTGTGGGGCTGCTGGCATGAGACTGTGAGACTAGGAAGAGCCCAGTGTGGCTCTATTTCTGTGCATTCAGAATCTTTAAGCTTTCTTAGATCTATGTGGATCAATGCCCAATGGTGAGTGCCAAATGTAGCCTGAAGTTTCCCTGGTCCCACCCAGCCCTGCAGTCCCATAGCCACTTAAAAAATAATCACTCAGAGGCTGGAGAGATGGCTCAGAGGTTAAAAGCCCTGGCTGCTCTTCCAGAGGTCCTGAATTCAATTCCCAGCAACCACATGGTGGCCCACAACCATCTGTAATGTGATCTGGTGCCCTCTTCTGGTGTGCAGACAGAACACTGTATACATAATAAAGAAATAAATCTTTAAAAAAAAATCATTTGGGCTGGAGTGATGGCTAAGTGGTTAAGAGCATCTGGCTGCTCTTCCAGAGGTCCCGATTTCAATTCCCAGCAACCACATGGTGGCTCACAACTATCTATAATGAGATCTGGCGCCCTCTTCTGGTTTGCAGGCATACATGCAGACAGAACACTGTATATATAATAAATAAATTAAATCTTTAAAAAATCACTCAGAGGCTTATATTAACTACAAACTGTATGACCTATGACAGGCCTCTTGCTAGCTGGCTCTTTCATTGCTCCTAGGATGGCAGTCTGGCATCTCCTCCACTCTGCCTTTCTCTTTCTTGTCCTTCTCCTTAGATTTCCTGCCTGCTGCTAAGCTCCCTTGCCATAGGCCATTGCAGCTTTATTTATCAAACAATCAGAGCAACACATATTCACAGCATAGTGCTTGGTACATTTGAATATAAAGTAAATGGTATCAATGGTACTTATGTTTTAGTGATACTATTTTAAAGTTGATATGCATGGCTGGTGGGACAAGAATACACCATTTGATTTCCCTAGTTTAATTCAACTGTTCCCATTTCTGAATATACTCATATCTCCTTAATGCAGGTTTCTCTAACCACTAATCATTACTTAATCATGGATTTGTTGCTTTGGTTCTAAAATGAGGAGAAGCTTTGGGCAGACAATGAGTACTGTTCCAAATGAGTTTCATTTGTGCTGAATCCACGTATCTGTTTTCCTTTATCTTTCTTATGGCTGCTGTGAACCTCTGCATTCCTTTATGGAATGATTTCTGATTCTACACTTTGTTCTGCTCTTAACTTTTCTGTGCCTCGATTCTTATGTACTTCTTTACCTGGTGTCATTCTTTCAACTGACGCTACCTTCACTGTCTAACATCCATGAGTTTTATTCTCGCCTTTATTTTAAAACATAGTCTTGAGGTTGTTTAATTATCTGGGGGGAGCAGAACATTGAATAATCAAGTAGATGTCCACTGGGTAAACTAATCGACTAAATTGATCCTTATCCTCATATCACGGGGTGAAATGTATATCAGAATTCTGTGTGTTCCTTAGTTTTAATAGTAAACTAAATAAGGATGTTTTAAATACTATTCATATAATAACACAAATAATCATTTCCTCATCCTTTTCAAGTCATTATTACTGTGTCTCTTTTATAAATAAATGGGGTATAAAGAGGGTAGACAATTTTCCAGAATTTTACAATTCTTAAGATTTAGAACAGAACTTTGAGTTCATTCTGTCTGGCTTTCCAGTCTATGCTATAAAGTTAGAAATGTCTGATTCTCCCTTGAAGTGAGGATGACATAATAGGCTTACAGTGTAGACTTTATATATAGTTGGAGCAGGTGCCGTGCAGTCAAGTGAGAATTTGATGATGTTGTGAGGTAGATACAGGTCATTTGAGGTCATACACTTTCCATTTCTGCTTTCCACAAACACCAGGAGAGTCTCTTGGTGGAAGCATGTGCTATCTTAGTAGGCAAATGTTGACATACTCAGCTTCCCCTTCAGAGCCTGAAACGATAGCAAGATTCGCATTCACGACTTTTCCTTTACTTCATTGACAAAGCCAAAGCATACTCAGCTGACCTAAATTTCCCCAACTTAATTCTAATCTTGCCAATTTGAGATTTGAACAAAATCTCATAAATTGTGGAAAATGTAAAAGAAAAACAATCTTGCTTAGTATGTACTATGTATGCAGCAATGGTCCTTGAGACCATCTAAGGGCCCGTGGTATGGAGACTTGCTCCAGAACAAAGATCCTTTCCTCTCAAGCCTCTTTTTTTCACTCTTCCTTTTAATTCTGTATGTGTCTGTATATTCTTCAGATAGATTCTCTCCCTACTCAAGTTATCCAGTGTTATAATTTAAACATGAATCCCCAACCCCAAACCCGGCTCATGTCTGTAAGAATTTATCCCCAACTAGCAGTCTTTTTCCAGCGCCTACGGTGGCATTAGGATTTGGGGGTTAGTTCCCAGAAGCTGTTCACTAATGACAGGCTTCAAAGGCTGTACGGCCTCCAGGTTCTCACCTTGCTCTCTGATTCCTGGTACACTGTGATGTCAACTGACACTGACATATGTTCCTACTCCTGGGAACTGACCCACTCCATTGTGCTTCTTCAAGGATAGAGTCAAACCATCCAACTAGAGTCAAAACACAGTTCCCTGCCTTAAATTCTCTCTGCCAGATACTATGGTCACAGTGATGAAAAATTAATATAATCAGAGAATGTTGTTGTTGTTGTTATTATTATTGTTATTTTTGCCCTCCAACTACTGCATATTGTAGTAAATATAGGACTAGGCCACATTTTGACAGGTAGTATTTTTCATTTGCTTAATTTTTTTTCTTTTTTCTCTTTCAAAGTCCCATTTGATGCTTATTTTGAAGACTGAAATTGCTAAGAAAATGATAGCAACAAGAAGAAACATTAGTATAGAAAATTTACAGAGTATTTGTCAACTGATATTCCAGACACTGACGAGTTTTAAAAGATAGGAAAATGAAGCAGTTTTCATGGTTATTTAGAAAGTACAATAGTGCTTTAGACAGAGCCAAAGAGGAAATTCAACAGAATTCAGTTAAGATAGCGTATCACAGACCCGGTCTATATATGTGCTGAAGAGTGGGAGTTAAAATGGCTTTCAATTCTAGAATGTGAACTCAAAGTTTCACACTTGGAGAAAATTAGAAATCTTCAGACTATAATTAGAAAACCTCTCATGACAGAATTCGTCAAGAGGAAGTCTCAACATTCACAGTAGCCTCTCTCTCAGACTCTCTCCAAACATTCATTATTCAAGTTAAACGTAGAGTGGCCCCCTTCATCTGCCTAGTAAGGTCTTCACATGCTTCCAGGCACAGGGACTGAGCTTGTTTCAGGCTATGTGAGCAGCCGGGTTCCCAGCATTCCATTGCTGACAAGGAGCCACTCCCCAGGGTTCAGTTGATAGAAGGGGAGGTAGCTAAAGTGGTTAGCGCTGACTGGCTCTCTGTGAACTAGTTGGTCCTGTGAAGTCACCTTTAAGGAAAGGAAAGGACATTTTACCTGATAGTTCATTAGGCAGTGATTCATTAAATAACTTAAAGTTTAAATGACAGAAAATGACTATTTGCTATCTCACTTATATTTTTCCTAAACCCTAGGAAGGATACACAGCACCTCATTCTTGCTCACATACCCAGAGTGTGTCACCTCTGCTGAGCCTTCAGAAAATACTTGTTTGATTACTAAATGTTTTATATTTTATAATGCAGCAAAGTTATAATTTTAATATGTATACCAAAAGTCAGAATTTCTTACCATCAAATCTTGAACTCAAATCTATTTGCATAAATTTTTAGAAAAATATTCAATTTTATTTATGCAGCAACTATTTATTTTTGCTGTGAAATATGAGCCAAGCTGATATTTCATTGAAAAATTAGAGTATATGCAGTTTAGACTCAAATATATCAAAAAATTACCAGAGATTAATGGTCCAAATTTCATAAATGAGAAATTCAAATGTGTAGCTTAAATACCTAGATCTCACTATATTAAGTTCATTGACATAAGCTATGTTAAGTTTATAATATTAAGTTATAAATATATTGAATAGTGAAACTTTTAATTGATTCATATGTATCATTGAATTATAGGTCACAAAGGCCAAATACAAATAATCTAATCAATGTAAGAAGTTTATTGTTAAGGAAAAAAAAGATTAACACAAGACTACTAGTGGGACAATTCTTAAAAGGAGATTCATTTACTCTCTTTTTTCAATAAGTATATTTAAATTTGTGTGCAAAAGACAGATTGAAGGCACAAAGAGACACAAATACAACACAGGATATCTCCAGAAAAAAATCAACAAGGAAAGTATTTATATCTACATAAACAAGCATATCACAAAGCAAATTATGGCACAATGTATGTGGTCTTAGAAAGCAAAATAAAATCCCATAACTGAGAGGACAGAGAAATCCCTGGGCCAGTGGCCATATGTAAATCAAGGAGTGTGATCTACTGGAAAGCTACAGGGTGAAATAGTGCTCGACTGAGTAAGAGGGAAAATGTTGGTGTTAACTAACCCATCTTTATCTAGATCAACTGTGTACATCCCAAAGATGTGAGAAGGGGTCCTGTACCCAGAATTGGCCTTCTCTGCTGACAGATGAACAGATTTCTCATGGGTGTGAGACTTTATCTTGGAAAGGATGATGATGAATTTCACAGAGCTGAGTCACTGGGTAGAACGTCAGAGCAGCGCTCCTGCCCCTCCCTGGGCCAGTCACAAGGCACTCTGGAATGGCTTTCTGGTTCATGCCCTTTCTATTATGATAACTGGGAAAATAAGCAGTTCATTACAGTGCCCACTCACCTGAAAAATTCACAGCCAGATCTACTGATTAAATCAGCAAAGAGCGTGGCTCTTATTCCTGGACTCTGCTCTCTCTCAGTTGTATTTATATTGCAAAATCAAACAGTCTGAAAATGAAAAAGATGTGGCGTATTTAGTGGAGGCCTTGAAATATCTATTTTAAGACATTAAAAAGGAAAAATTTCAAAGGAAAGAAAAGTTCTGCAGAGGCTTCTTCTTGCCTCCCTTTATTAACCAGCATCATCCTGAATAATAACCCAGTGATGCAGGCTGTTCTGTGCTCAGGTATCTTTAGAATCTGCTTGTAATTTTTATCTCAGAAGTATGTATCAGACTTGGATTAAACTCTGTATTCTCTCTTCTCATCATTCCCTTCCCAGGTCTATAAATGGAAGCACTCTGACTAAAACCACATTATTGCTACATCTGGTGAGAGCTCACAGGCAAGGTTATCATAACCAGTAGTTTAGCACTGAGAAAGAAGGACATATTTTATTCTGCTTCCCTTGAAAAGGAGTCTAATCAGGGACTATGCAGATTAGATTGGGCTTTAATTTTCCCTCTTTAACACTGAGCAAATCTCTGAACCTTGCTAAACCAATATCTTCATCTGTAAAACGGGCAGCCAATGTCCTATCTCTTGCAGTTTCTGAGAACATCAAATAACATACTTGCATTATAGGCCTAGCTGATTGTAAGTGCAACTAACCACTGAAAATAAATGTACTCACCGATTTAGTTAGGGTTACTATTGCTGGAATGAAATACCAGGACCAAAAAGCAAGTTGGGGAGGAAAGGGTTTATTTATTTGGCTTACACTTACATATTGCTGTTAATCATCCAGGCCAGAAACTCAAACAGGGCAGGGACGTGGAGGCAGGACCTGATGCAGAGGCCTCTGAAGAGTGCTGCTGATTGGCTTGCTTCCCATTCCTTGCTCAGTCTGCTTTCTTATAGAACTCAGGACCACCAGCCCAGGGATGGGATCACCCACAATGGGCTGGGTCTTCCTCATCAATCACTAGTTAAAACAATGCCCACCAGCAGGATCTGATGCAGGCATTTTCTCAATTGAGGTTCCCCCCTTTCAGATAACTCTAGCTTGTGTCAAGTTGACACAGGCTAGCCAGCACACTCATCCTTCATACAATCTCCCTTGACTACAGAAGACTGCATCTACCAAAGCTTATAGGATAATTGCATTACTCAGCATCTACTTTTTAAACTGACCACTACTAGTGAAACAATAGTCATTTTATTAGAAGCTGCAGGTCCTCTGTCTCTTTAAGGAGTTATAAAAATACTGGTGTATTGGTGGAAGTATTAAGGCAACTCCACATAGTTAAAAGGGAGGTTTATTTTGTGGGGTAACTTACAAGTAAAAGGATAGGTTACAGGGTCCAGGAAAAGGTGTAGTACAGTCCAGCAGTGTTCTTTGGAGAACTCTTTTTGGTCTACCTCCAGCATCCAGGATCCAGGAACCAAGAGAGCTGGCACATCCAGATCTCGGGTCTTAAGGGCTTCTCCCCACCCCCCTACCCCCCACCCCCGCCGTGTAGGCATGACAGTTACCAGAAGCCTCAATGGGGGTAATATTTCTAGGTCAAAGCTGGAACAGCTATCCACTACACTGGTGATTTTAATAAAATGGCTAGGGGAAGAACTAAGTTTTTATGGTGGGAATATGAAAACAAAAAGAATTTCCTTTAAGGCTGAATACCACATAAAAATGTAGATCCCTGCCTGCCCTAGGACCAAGGGATGATACTGGAAGGCACTACTATTACACTCCCAAAGAAAGGTCATTTCCCAAAAGATACCATCAGTTAAGCTCAGTGCAGAAGAGGAAGAAAGGCTCCTGCCAGTGTATTCATATTCTTCTGGTACTGACCATGGAATGCACTGGGCCAAAGTTAATGTGGGGCTCAGTATGGGACCAGTATTGGAGTTAAAGCACATTTCTACACTGACTGTAAACAACCCACTTGAGTGGTGGTTTTATTTTGGGCATTGCCATTTTACGATATTCTTAGGGTGTAGTCAGAAGTTTTCTTGTGTCCCACCCAGTCCTGCAGCCATTCAGACCCAAGTAGACATACAGAGGCTTATATTATTTTCAAACTATATTACCTAATAGCTCAGGTTTCTCCCTAGCTAGCTCTTACATCTTAAATTAACCCATTTCTATAAATCTATACTTTGCCACACGGCTTGTGGTACTTACCGGTACTTTTATATCTTGCTTTTTCTGGCAGTGGCTAGTAGCTTCTTCCCAGGCTTTGCCTTTCTCTTTGGTATCTCAAAGTTACCTTGTCATAGGCTAAATGGCTTTATTTATCAACCAATCAGAGCAATACATATTCACAGCATACAAAAAGACATCCCATAGCACTTAGGGAATCTTCACAATACTTCATGAAGAACATCAGTTAAATTCAGACAGAACCTTCAAACATGGAGGCTTATACAAATAATTTATGTCTTTTTTGTTTTTGTTTTTCAGGACAGGGTTTCTCTGTGTAATAGTTTTGACTGTCCTAGAACTCACTTTGTAAACCAGGTTGGCCTGGAACCCACAGAGATCTGCCTGCTTCTGACTCCCAAGTGCTGGGATTAAAGGCATGCACCACCACCGCCAGCTTTTTTTTTTTTTTTTAACAAGGAAGTTCAAAGGTGAGGAATATCAGCTGGAGACATGCCCTTGATATGCCTCTGAATACCAGTCTGTAGACAATGGGAGGAGTTCTAATGTTTAATGATTCTTGTGAGAAAGAGTTAAGATGCTTAATAATAGACGGGAAAATAGAGACTTTTCTTTCTGCCTTGGGAATGTGCCTAGTAGATGGAGAGGCAAGGTATAAGGAATATATGTGGCCCTTCCACTATAAAAAGCAGTTTACCAGAGACTGTGTATGTCTTTGAATATTATTCCTGAGTGTGGCTAAAACGAAAATGCAAGGTACATGCATGTAATTTTTCAAGGCTGCATTGGCAGAAGAAGCCTTGAAGGATGCTGTAATGGATCCCTTTTGCACAAGGGATACAAAAGCATCAGATTCTCAAAAGTGGTATTCTTTAGTTGTGAATCAATCCTGCTGCTGTGTGCAATGTCCATATGGCCATTTTTGCATCATTTCTATGGAACTTGAGAGAACGAGTCGAGGGAAACTAGTAGCAACATTACACTCATAATACTTCTTTCATCTAATCCAGAATCATTGAGTATTTTGCTGGCATCCATGATGGTAACAAGCTATCTTAATAATTTGCAAATAGTGGGAAATCCTACATCTGAAACTTTCTCCTCTTCTCCTTTAAAGACTCAAATTATAGAAACATGTGATGGTTATAGTGACTGTCAATTGGATAAGGTCTAGAGTTACCCAGGAGACAGATCATTGGGCATGTTTCCAAAGGAGTTCTAGATTAGGTTAATTGGAGTGGGAAGATCCAGCCTCAATGTGTGTGGCAACATTCTATGGGTTGAGATTTTAGATAAAGTAAAGAGGAGAAATTGAGCAGGCACTATCATTTATCTTTGCTTGCTTTCTATGGATGCAATGTGATCAGCTCCTTCCATCATACCCCCCATTAGAGACTTTAACCCCAACCTGTGAGTCAAAATAAACCCGTCCTTCTTTCAGCTACAGAAAAGAACAATTAATCCGCAAAGGTAATTAGAAAACCTGTGGATGGAAGAGCCCATAGCCTATAGGGAAGTGTTGAAGATAGCTGCCCTAGAAATTATCCCCACTTTTGAGCTGGACAGATAATTCAGTACTTAAAGGTACTTGTCACTAAGCCTGATGACAACAAGTTCAGTTCCTGAAACATGGTGGAAGGAGAAAACCAGTTTCTGCAATTTGACCTCTAACCTCCATATGTATGCTATGGCACACATGTACGCATGTGTGTGAGCATGCACACACAAACACACATAAGTAAGTGAATAAATGTAAACTGGAGAAAGAAGAAAGCATCCTTAATTGAGGCTATGTGTAATTAAATAAACATAACATCATACAAGGTGGACAAACACATAAGGGTTTGAATGATAATCAATTCAAAAAGTGCAAAAGGAGCTCCATGAGTGGATCTAACAGATCACTTGGGGAGGGGGTGAGAAGGCATGGCATCAAAGACACAGACACCAGAAGTCAGATGAAAGGCAAACAGCAGGCTCATCTATTCAGTAACAGGGAAGGCCTTATACATCCTCCTCCCAGTACCCAAGCTGTGTCCCGATCTGGTGACATTGCATGGTTGCCCCTCATTAGCTAGGCATGATCAGGAGCTCTGACAGTGCCTATTGCAAAACCCTCAGGAAGATTCCAGTTTGGCTCATAGGAAAGTACATTATGTGCATGTCTTGGCAACTGGTTTGAGCCAATTTTCTCAACCTTATAGGCCTGTCCTACTACATATCCATCCTTCTATTTTATTAAGTGGGTGCTCAGCAGGAGACGGAGTTCTTTGCTCCAGCCTTGTTGACTCCTCCTCAGGGGGGCTCAGCAACTGGAATGTGTCTGTCTTAGGTTGGCTTGCCAAACAAGCTCTTACCTGTCATTGACTACCAGGCCTCAAAGAGCATCCATCCCTGGGAAGTTACCCAGGGTAGGGAGTGCCAGTCAGCAGCCATTTGAATTGCAGAAATCCAGGCATGCATAACCTCCTGTGAAGGGCTATGAGCTGGATATCTAAGAGCCATTAACGCCTGTAGAGTCACCTTAGTGGCCACCCATTGTTGCTGGCTATGCTGTAGGAGACACTTAAAAAGAAGAAAGACTAAAAGCACCACTCCCCAATCAAAACATGAGTGAGAATCCAAAAGGAATCAAACAGCCTTTTTATATTATGCAAAACCTTTCCAAAAAAATTAAGAGTCAAAGACCATAACCTCTGCCTTTGTCTGATTTAATTAGAAATTTTCATATGTCAACTGTAATGAATAATATAGAAATTTAACTGACCATGGACCCTTAATATATTTAGCTAGCTCCCAGCCTGCTAAACTAATTAATGTTCATCATCTCAAAAGGCATCATACAAAATGAGGAAATGTGAGGTTCACAAGTCTTCAGCTTTTAGAGGGGCAATGAGAGCAAGAAAGGGGAGTAGATACATTACCCATCCTGGGTTATTTCCTCCTTGGTGGAAGCAAGCTGATCCATGGCCAGGCACACATCTCTTGCTGAAATTCATATTGGCAGAGTGGCACTCTGATGAAAAACACAAGCATACTCTCTCCCATAATTCAGTAGGGGAATGATGGCTGCCATTGGAGGGAGATAGGATCTCTCCATCTCACCAGGGACAGGGGCATGTTCCTTGGCAGAGATGTCCAGTGCTTGTTTTGATGAGCCCTTTGTTATCAAATCTAATAAAGTTCATATGGAAAAGGACCTCTGTTAAGGCCAGATGAGGATCTCTCCTAGCCTCTTGTGAGATACTCCTTGCCAACAGCTCCTTAAGAGCTCTGTTGGTCTTCTCCACAATGGCAAGGGGATTGTATGGGAATACCAATTGTTCTAGTTGTATGGGAATACCAGTTGTACAGGAAATCTTCCAGGACCCCAGAAAGTCATGGAATTTTTGAGAGGTATAGGCAGGACCATTGTCAGTCTTAAGTACCCAAGGTACCCCCATAACTACCATGGCTGACTTAAGGGCATTGATAGCATTGATGGCCTTCTCCACAGAAAAGGCAGAGGCATAAACAGAGGAGGAACAGGTATCTGTTATCACATGAATATATTTAAGATTGACAAAGGGAGAATGGTGCATTATTGGAGACTATGGGGGTCCAGCCCCTCGATAGTCCCCTCCCAGGGTCCGGGAAGAATCTACAACCAGCTGATAATTAATCTTTGATGAAATGAAATGAATCTATGTACATGAAACTCCTTAGTCCATACACTTTATTATTCTGTGTCAGTTGCAAGCTTATATTGTGCTCTCATGTTTAGGTCATCTTTAGCCTGATTTCTCTCTACACTTGTCTGTGATCCCCTCTATGTTCTTTCTTAATTCCTTCATCTAGTTCTGCCCCTTCTAGGTTCTCATCTATCTAGTTCTTTCCCCTATCAGCTCCTCTCCCGTTTCCTTCTCTCTCATCTGGCTCTTCCTCATCTTGTTCTTCCCCATCTGGCTCTTCCTCATCTTCCATCTCATTCCTCTAGTCCTCTCTTTTAGCCCTGCAATCTAGTTCTTCCCCATCTCAGTTCGTTCCTCTCAAGTTCTTACCCATCTAGTTCTTCCATTCTCTTTTCTCTTTTCCCTTCGTGCCCTGGAAGTCTCTCGGTATATAAAGGGAGGGTCCGAGCTAAATTGTGTACCTCTCCTAGGCGGTGTCTCCTTGTGGAATTTACTGTAAATCAGGAGACTTGCATGTGGGCTGTTATCATTGTTAGTCCACCTGGGACTAACAATGGGCGCCCACCTGGGTGGTGTTTCCTGTAGTCCTTGAAAGTGGCCAAGGGAGATAATCTGACTCCAGAGAAAGCCTTTCCTGAGGCTGTTCTCTAAATACCTGGAATGTGTATGTCCAGAGAGTGATCAGTCTACACTGTTAGCCCTTCTTAGGGAAAAGTCAATTGGGAAAACTATGAAGGCACACATGATTTTCATAACAGAAGACAGCTGATATATAACAAGCCAAGTAACACCAAAAACTCCTTGGGATTTGGCTTCCTCTGGAGGAATTCCCTGATCCCTCCAGGTAGTGACTTTGCCATAACCAGCTGAGTTCTTATGATAGATTCCTGCGGCCCGCAGCAGTGCATGACATCCATCTGCCAGATGGTGTTAGGCAACAAGTCCTGGGGGGATTAACCCCTGTGCTTTGAAGCAGTCCTAAGGGAGCAAGAGGGGCACAAGTTGAATATGTCTGGGACAAATGTTTACATTGGAAAACTGGTAATTCTGGATGAAGTCTATGCAAATTCTGTGGAGACTGAACTGCTGGTGAAGAGCCCTGGCTTGCTCTAGGAGATCAATATTGGTTGTTAATATGATGGTGTCTGTGACTTCATTTTCTTGAGCCAATATTCCAGGTAACTTGGAGTGAGAGCTAATATATGATAGGTACCAATCCTCAGTCCTCTGATTTAGGACATCTTGTATGAGCAGCATGGTGATGTTGATGGAGTCAGTGAGTCTTTGACTCGAGAAAAGGCCAACACATGAACTACCTGTATAACAGACTGGCTGTCAGAAAAAAAAATATTAACAGGCTTGTTCTGGCACTCCACTAGAACCTTTTGGAGGGCCAATAGCTCATGCAATTGAATATAACCAGAGTTAAAGATAACGTATGTAACATCTTTGGAGCCAGGGTGCTGTATAAGAACACCATATCTCTTTTTATTGGAATCTGAAAAGGCCAGGGTAGTGTGAGGGGTGGGAGTGGAGGAGGGGACTACATGGGGCTATATCTTTATTGGAAGTGTGGGGAGTTCTGCTAAGATCTTGCTTTTTGGCAAATGATTGTCAACAGTTCCTGTGAATCCTGCAATCATTTCCTGGAATGAGATAGAATCTGCCAAGAGGAACTGGGTATTTGTTAAACAAAAGGGAAAGACAAGCTTATCTGGCTCTCATCCATATGTTCTCCATGTCAGCATCCATGCCTTATGGCCAAATTGGAAGGACTAGTCAAACTTAGAGGTGACCTTGGGTAGGTCAGAATGTGCTTGATGTATCCAAAGAAGAGGCCCAGATTGCCAAAATACTCCTAAAAATCCCCTGGGTGTCCAGAGGACCATTGCCAGTAAAGGTCTTTGGGGATCATGGCATTGCAGGCTGGAGGTGGCTAGAATGGTGAAAACCTTTTATAGCAAATCTTTAGCTTCTTGGGTAAGCCTAACCTTAGTGGAAGGACAGGTGAGGCCCTCCAACAATGAAAAGAGGTGTCTCATCTCTTGGTCAGGGATGAGTAAGAAAAGTTTAAGCCAATTAACAGTGCCACATAATTGTTGTAAGTCCTTCATTTCCAATTTAAAGTAAAGGGTGAAGATCTGCTTAGCAATGGAAAAGCCTAGAAAGGCAAAGCAGGTATCACTTGGGCTTTATCTGGAGCCACCATCAGATGTAATGATGTGATATGAGATCTTCTAATACTCCCTTGGCAGTCTTTTGCAGGTAGGCTGCATCTGGGTGTACAAGAGGAGATCATCCATATAATGGACCAAAAGAACATCCCTGGGGACATTGACCAAAGCTTGAGGAACATATAACTGGAAAATAATGGGGCTAATCTTCATTCCTTGGAGCAAAACAGTCCATTTATATCTCTTAGCTGGTTTATGAATATTAGGTTTCCACACAGTAAAGGCAATCTTGTGGCACCAGTGGAATTTGAAAAAAGCAACCCTTAATATCTAAAACTAAAATGTAGTAAGATGGTGGAAGAGCACTAGGGTGGGGGAGGCCTGGCTGTGTAGACTCCATTTTTCTATTTGACCATGAACTGCATGAAGATCCTGCAGGAGGTGGTAGCATCCTGATCTCTTGGGGATAACAGATATGGGGGTGTCATGTTTACTTGTGGATTGTCCTATGTGCCCCATCTTTAGCTGTTCTGCATCTAATTCCTTTAGGATTGACAGCTTGGGTTCAATTATAGTTCACTGTTCCACCCATACTTCCTGATCCAAGAGCCATATCAATGGAATGGAGCTACAGGCCTCAATCATAGTGCATCTCATAGGGACAGTGATCTTTAGAATTGGGGGTGCAGATCTCATGCAGGGTCATAGACCACAAGACCCACCTTTTTATGGACCTTAATGTCATCAAAAAGGTATTGTCATCTGTAGTTAGGACAACATCCATATCCTCCAAAATATCTCTGCCCCACAGGTTCCTAGGTACAGTAGAAATGAGAGGGTAAATGGCTCCCCAAATGCCATCAAGGTCCCTCCAATGGACTGGATGGGTGATCATCTTAGATTTTTTTTTCTTTCTTTCTTTTTTTTTTTTTTTTTTTTTGGTTTTTTCGAGACAGGTTTTCTCTGTGTACCTTTTCACCTTTCCTGGAACTCACTTGGTAGCCCAGGCTGGCCTCGAACTCACAGAGATCCGCCTGCCTCTGCCTTCCCGAGTGCTGGGATTAAAGGCGTGCGCCACCACCGCCCGGCTCATCTTAGATTCTTATTGGCCTCCCACACCACTGATGGGGGGGCAGGTTTAAACTTCCAATGATGGAAGCCAAACACCCCAGTCTCTGTTAAAATGGTGGCATCCACACCTGTGTCTACCAAGTCTCTGACAGCTTGCCCATGAAGATAGACTGTTGGCATTGGGGAGTGTGGAAAAATGGACAGTGTCCAGTAGAGTTTTGGATTACCAGAGCCTCCTCTTGCTGGCATGGCTGAGTAGTGCCTCACCTAGAATTTAAAGAGGCTGAAGTTTTGGCAGGCTGTGACCTCCAAATCTTTTGCCCAATGAAATCCCTTATTGCATCTGGGGCATTGGGTCCTAGGTTTTGCCTGGGGCAGTTACACTGCAAATGGCCTGGGTTGCTGCATCCCAAGCGAGTTCTATTACCTGGGGGCCCTTGGGGGTGTCATTAGCGTGCTGCCTATCAGTAAGGAGAGCATCCAGGGAGGTAGTAAGAGTTGTGATGGGACTGATACTGGGGTCAAGATCTCTGGTGGCCTGCACCCATTTATGTATGTCCTTATTGTGCACAGCTGCAACCGGGTTTGTGCATTGAGCCCCTCCCAAGTCAGCTGTTTAATCAGCATATCTCTTGGGGCTTGCATCAACTCTGTGCTCTGCTGCCTCATTGACACTGGCCAGGAAGTGGGTGAAGAACTCCCTGGGTTGTTGGATAAGATTATGAAAGTAAGCTGAAGGGTCTGGGGGGATGCATACCTTAAGAGCCTTGAAGGCCAGGTCAGAAACCTCTTGGTAGTAGGCTGGATGGCCAATCTTTGCCTGATGGATGGGATGGATAAATTTACCTTGTCCAGCGAGCATATCAAGGGTCACTGGAATGTCAATTAAGAGGTTCATTCATGCTTGAACTTCTGCTTGATCATCATAAGCCAATTTCCAGCTAAGAAAGGCAGCTCCAGCACAACTTTGAGTAGACCATACCAATCAAAGTATGTCTGTAGTTGCATTGCCCATTGAGTGAGGACCTGTTCAAAGTAAGGTGAATCTGGGCCAGAATGATTAGCTGCCTTAAGGATGATGGAGAGTTCAGCTACAGGGGTGGGAATCCAGGGCTGGACAGTGGCATTTGGATGCAGGTTAACCAGATAAGTCTCCACAGGCCTCCTGGTTACAAATGGGGCTGGCTGTGGGGAGTGAGGGGTGTCCAGTTGAGCAGGGCAGTGGCCAGTCTCCTAGATAGGCAGGTCCAAAGGCAGATGAACCCAGAGACACCCCAGCAGGAGAGTTGACACCTGCAGCAGAAGTGGGGCCGATGGGGAAGCAGCACATGGGGTCTTAATGGCAGCTGCATTCTCCTTGATAGATTTGCAGGGCTGGAACTGTCTGCCTCCTCCTCCTCAGATGCCACAGAGAGGTCAGACATGGAAGGGAAGGAGGTGATGAAGTGGTTACCCGCCTTGCAGAGGGAGACAGCAGACAAGCAACAGCCAGAGAGAAGATGACAGTCAACAGGGGTGGAAATTTGCATCAGACCCTTATGTCTAGTGCTTAGTGGGGGACTTTGTGGTTTTTTTCGGCCACAGCTATATGCCCACAAGGTGTCTCCAGACAAGGGATAGCATTCAAGGACTGAGCCTTGGTTCCACATCCTGGGGGATCAGTCCTTATGTGGAGGCACCAGGCAAACCAAAACAGAAAAAAATATGACTTCGTAATGGGATGGGCAGACAAATATGACAGACAACACAAAAGAAGAAAAGAAAGGGGGTCCCAATGCTCACCTGCCAAAGGGACTGAAAGCACACAACATTGAGAGGCCTTCTCATCGAAACTCACCATCTTAGGGATGCTGTCCAGCACTGCGAGTGAAGGGAGGGGGACGATCAGAACTGGTGCAGAGAAAGCAAAAGTAACTCTCTGTGCCATAAACAATGATGGCAAAACAGACAAAAATCAAAACCCAAAAGTCACAGCCATAATGAAAAAAAAAAGGATCCTGACCAAGGCGAGCTCAAAACCCATGCCAGAAGTCCCACACTCAGGCTCCAGATGTTGCTGGGTTTTAATGGCTCCCTCAGAGGAGGGGGTGAGAAGACCTGTTTTAACGTAACAGTCTTATTATGAATCAAATACAGGTATCTTCCACATTCCAACCTTAAGGATAAAGGGTACATGAAGCATATTAAGGAGTGATCTCACCATTAAAGTGTCTCAGTCTTTCAATTATGAATTTTATAAAAATATTCTATAGTATTTTCCTGCAACAGCAAGCTGTAGCATAAAACACAGCCAAAGGAAGGCAGTTCCAATGTCCCATGTTTAGAAACGCTTCTATTTCTAGACTACATATAGACATGGCAAACCGGAATAAATAAATTTACAGTCTTCTGATGTATGTCCTCTTCAAATAGAATTAATTAGTGCAAGAAATGAGACATTCTCACATTTAAAAATAAACCCCAAGCTAATTTTCAAATTGCTCCCAAGAATATATCTGCTATATCACTTCTGAGAGTAAAAATGACACAGTAAACTGCCACTGGTGTGCTGGCTTTTAGGGCAATTTATTGGACATCCTTTCTAATTTTCCTGAGTAAATCTGAAAGCAAATGTTTGGGAATTCATGTTAAAAATTTTAACTCCAGTTTACTTTTTCTTATTCCAAGGGACACATTTTTCCTTTGTTATTTTATCTTTTCATTTAATTTTTAGAAGCTTTTCAGAATTTCATACATTAGTACTATATTTACATAATGTCTACCCCCTCTCTCTTCTGCCTCCAACTCTTACTGTGTCCTGTCTCCATTGTCCTCCAAATTCATGACTTCTTCTTCTTTAATTATTATTTATATTAATTATTTAATATGAATATAAATATTAAATATTGTAAATATACTATATTTTGGGGTTTTTTTAGACTTATTTCTTTATTATGTATACAGCATGTATGACTGCAGGCCAGAAGAGGGCACCAGATCTCATTACAGGTGATTGTGAGCCACCATGTGATTGCTGGGAATTGAACTCAGGACCTCTGGAAGAGCAGCCAGTGCTCTTAATCTCTAAGTCACCTCTCCAGCCCTACAATATTTAATGTATATTAAACGTAATAATATACATATATGTAAACACACTCAACTTCACAAAATGACCTCTATGGGCCTCCATTCAGGGACACCCCTCCTGCATGCATGGCTTTAGCAGCTTTCCTTAGCTTCTGAGGGAGATTCCATGACCCTTTTTTATATCCTTGACTATAAAGCCAGAGCCATGTGGCCAAAGCCACTAAGTTCTGCTGACTAAGGCTGGAATATGGCCTCCTCATTCAACTACGTCTGCATTAGTGTTCTGTTGTTGATGCTTTTCCTCACTGTTTAAGCTTTTCTTTAATTCCTTTTCAGAGGTTGAAGCTTAGCTCGTTAGGGTATTGCTCGAGGTCACCACTTATTAAATACCATTTAGCAACAGACTTTTTAAAAAATTTCCCCCTTTTATTAGCCATAGATTCCAAATTCTTTTCTAATACAATATAACCTGAATATAGTTTCCCCTCTCTCTATTCATCCCTGTTCCTCTCCTGCTTGGGTCCACTCCCTTTCTGCTTCTAGATAGAAAAGACCAGGCTTCTAGGAGATAACTACAAAACATACCAAATAAAATACAGTATGATAGAATGAAAACTGTATTACAGAAGTTGGAAAAGAAAAGCCAACAGAAAAATAAAAGAGCCCCAAGAGAAGGCACAAGGATCTGGGTCCCACATTCAGAAGTCCTATAAAAGCACTAACTGAAAGCTGTAATATATATAGATTAGGCACCAGGTCCTCTGCATATATATATGCAGAGGACCTGGTGCCTAATCATGCAGGTCCTGTGATTGCTGCTTCAGTCTCTGTGATTTCATACAAGCTTTTCCCAGTTGTTTTAGAGGGACTTGTTCTCTTCATGTTCTTTGTCCCCTCAGTGTCTCCTACCCTTTTCTGCTTCCTCTTCTGTGGGATTCCCTGAGCTCTCTGAGGGGAGGGATTTGATAGAAACATCTCTTGTGTTCCAAGGTATCACCTTGTCTACATTATGTCTGGCTGTGGGTCTCTGTATTTGTTCTCATCTGATGCAGGAGGAAGCCTCTCTAATGATGGCTGAATAAGGCACTGATCTATGAATGCAGGAGAAAGTCATGGAAGTTATTTTATAGCTTTTTTTTTTGTTTTTTAGATCAATAGTGTGTAGTCTTACCCTAGGTCTCTTTGCTAATCTGTCTCTGTTTCTTGGTCAGTGTTGGGTCTGAGTCCCATCTTATGGAGAGGGCCTTCAGTGAATGCAGACATTCTTGGTCACTCCCACAAGCTTTGTGCCACCACTGCCAGAACATATTTTGCAGGCAGGACAGATAGTAGATCAAAGGTTTTTATGGTTGCATTGGTGCTTCAGTTTCCTTTTGGTAACCTACAGAGTGTCTTCCCATACCAAAGACACTAGAACACAGGGTAAAGGTTCTATGTAGGGATTAGCTTAACCTCCTCATGTTCCATAAGTTGTGTGCAGGTTGTCTTCAGTAATGGGCCTTTGCTATCTATTTGTAAAGAGCTACCTATTGTCTTGGCAACAGCCTGGGTTGTTTGGGGATTTCCATAGGATCCTTTTGGAAAACAAATCAATTGGAGATGGCCCATTGAGACTCTGTCTCTCTCATTATTTAGAGACTTCATTAGGACCACTTTGATATATTATAGGAAGTTTTTGCTGCACTAGCTTTCCATAGAGCCCCTCAAATGCCCTTCAGTTCTATCTGTCTCTCTCCTCATTCCCTCAACGAATCTCATCTTCCCTCCCCCTTCCCACCTGATCCTCCTGTTTTCATCCCTCCTCCCAACTACTCCAGTCTGCCCATAAAATCTATTCTACTTCCCCTCCCAGGGAGATCCAAATACCCACCCCCAGACCCTTCCTTTATGCCTAACCTCTCTGAGTCTATGAATTATAGCTTGCTTATCATTTTTTAAATGATGAATATCCAGATATAAGTGAATAAATACCACATTTATCTTTCTGAGTCTGGGTTACCTAACTCAGAATGATTTTCCTAATTCAATCCATTTGCCTGCAAATTTCATTATGTTATTTTTTTAAGAACTGAGTAATACTCCATTGTGTAAATGTATCATAGTTTCTTTATCCATTCTTCTGTTGAATGACACCTAGGTTATTCCCAATTTCTGGCTATTATGACTAGAGCAGCAGTGAACATGGTTGAGCAAGTGTCCCTGTGGTAGGACAAAGCATCCTTTGTGTATATGTCCAAGAGTGGTATAGCTGGATCTTGAAGTAGATCGATTTCTAACTTTCTGAGGAACCACCATGCTGATGTAAATAGTGGCTGTACAAGTTTGCACTCCCACCAGCAATGGATGAGTGTTCTCTTTGCTCCACATTCTTACCAGTATGAGCTGTCACTTCTATTATTGATCTTAGACATTTTGATGAGTGGAGGATTAAATTTCAAAGTAATTTTGATTTGAATTTCCCTGATAGCTAAGGATGTTGAAATTTTCTTTACATGTTTCTCAGTTGTTTGGGTTTCCTCTATTAAGAAAACTATTTAAATATGTACCTCATTTTTAATTGGTTTATTTGGTTTTTGATATCAATTTCTTGAGCTCCTTATGTATTTTGGATACTAGCCTCTGATAGGATGTTGGGAAAAATCTTTTCCCATTCTGTAGGCTACACTTTGTCCAGAAGAAGGTGTCCTGTGCCATGTAGAAGCTTCTCAGTTTCATGAGGTTCCATTTATTAATTGTTGATATTGCTACCTGTAGTAGTGGAATTCAGAAAGTCTTTTCCTATGCCAATGTGTTCAAGGCTGTTCTCCACTTTTCCTTCTATTGGATTCAGTTTTTCTAGTTTTATGTTGAGGTCTCTGTGCCACTTGAAGTTGAGTTTTGTGCAGGGTAATTGCTGTGGATCTATTTGCATTCTTCTACATGCATTCATTCAGTTTTATCTGCACCATTTATTGAAGATGCTGCTATGGGCAACCTTGCCTTATATTCAGTTTTAGTATAACTGCTTTGAGTTTCTCTCCATTTCAGTTGATGCTGACTGTTGACTTGCTGTACACTGCCTTTATTACATTTAGCCATGTCCCTTGTATCCCTAATCTTTTCAGGAATTTTATCATGAAGGGGTGTTGGATTTTTTTCAGAGTCCTTTTCTGTGCCTAATGAGATGATCATTTTTATTTTTTCTTGTAGTTTGTTTATATTGTGTGCTGCATTTATTGATTTGTGCACATTGAATGCTCCCAGCCAATTGCAGTTATCCACACTGCCAGAATGATTTGGTAAGGAAGCAGAGGCAGGAGGATCATGAGTTCTAGGCCAGCCAGACTTTTCTTTAAACTTTTTATCTATTTGAGTACTAGTCTTAGCACAATTTTTGGTGCTCCTTTTCTTCTCAAACTATACATTTTGTATTTCTCCTTGCTCAGCTTGCTCCTTTATCAATCTGGATATGAGTGACCACTAACAATCACAGTCAATACTAGTATTTCTTGAAATCTCCTCTGCTAACACCATTAATCCAAACTCTCCAATTTAGCCTCGGGGAGATTTTTTTTTTTAAACAAGGTCAGAAAGCAGCCACATTCTTCATCAAAATATCACAAGAATGTTTCTAGGTCTCTAACTAATATTTCTCTCCTCTGAAATGTCTTGAGCCAGGCCTTCACATCCTAATCATCCTCAGTAACACTGTCTTCCATGCTCCCACTAGGATGGCCCATTAATCCTCATTTAAAGTGTCCAACAAATTTTCTAGTCTAAAGTAACAATGTCTTCCATATTCTTCCAACAAACAGCACAGTCAGGACTATCACAGCAATACCATGATTACTGGAACCAGCTGTTAGCATTTCTATGAGAGACATTATGACCACTTCCTGTCTAACCACCTCTGGCTATAGCTGGATATCAACAACAGAAAGAGCAGAAAACTTACAAACCCATGAAAATGAACAACTCACTACTGGTTGAAAAATGAGTCAAGACAGAAATTAAAGACTTTTTAAAATTGAGTGAAAATGAATACACAACATACTCAAAATAATGGGACACAATGAAGGTAGTTTGTAAGGAGGAATTTCATGTCACTAAGTGCCTTCATAAAAAAGAAAAAGGAAAAGGAAAAAAAATTGAAGAGATCTCATACCAGCAACTTAAGAGCATACCTAAAAACTCTAGAACAAAAAGAAGAATCACACCTAAAAGGAGTAGATGGCAAGAAATAATCAGACTTTCAAAGAATAATCACTGCCAATACTGAGCAAACTATTCCATGAAATAGAAGATGCATTGCTCAATTTGTTTTATGAGGACACAATTACTCTCATACCCGAACCATATAAAGACTCAACAAAGAAAGAGAATTATAGGCATATTTTCCTAATGAACATAAATGTAAAAGTTCTCAATAAAATACTAACAAACTCAATACCCACCTGCTTGAGAACACAGCCACTTCTTGAGGCACAGAAATCAAACCACCAGCTCTCAGTGGACCAAGAGGTGAGTGACTGTGCTCATACCCAGAAAGTCCTGCCCCTTGGACCCATCCCTGGGACACAGCCTGTCTCCAAGAACTCCACCCAACTCTGTCCCAGTTGCCGGCCAGCAGGCAGGCCCCCCTCACCAAGACCCCCTACCAGACCCTGCAATCTAAATGCCCTGCCCCCATACCCATCTGCCTGAGAAACCAGCCACTTCCTGAGACACAAAAATCAAACTGCCAGCTCTCAGTGGATCAAGAGCTCTCAGTGGACCAAGAGACCAAAAGTGGCTTTCTGAGACCTGGAATCTGCCACCTGTCATTGGATCAAAGAGAGTCTTCCTGAAACACAGAATCTGTCAGATTTGACTGGACCAAGAGCTTTGATAAGACCAAGAGCGGCTTCGTGAGTCACAGAACCAACAAGCTTGGGTTGACTCAAAAGCAGCTCCCTGAGACACAGAATCTACCTACTCCAATTAGACCAAGAACAAAGATTGGACCCAGAGGGGCCCCCTGAGACACAGACACAACAAGCACAGAGTGGACCAATAGCAACTCACTCAGACACAGGCACCTCTTATACATATTTGAGGAGGAGATAGGCAGACATCAAGGCAAAATTACATACAACAACATAAAGAGCAATATGGCATCACCAGAACCTAGCCCTCCTCCAATAGCAAGACCTGAACATCACAATGTAGAAGAAACAGAAAGTGACTTTAAGAATAGCATCATGAAGATGCTAGAAGCCTTTCAAGAAAAAATGAAAAATAAATTGAGGAAAAGACAAACAAAAAATTGGAAGAAATCAATAAATCCCTTAAAGAAAGCCAAAAAAACATGAAAAAGCCATTAGACATGTGAGGGTAACAGTTCAAGACCTAAAAAGGGAAATAGAAACAATGAAGAAGACACAAACAGAGTGAATGCTGGAAATAGAAAATCTGAGTAAACAGGAAACACAGATGCAAGTATAACCAACAGAATACAAGAGATGGAAGAGAGAATCTCTGCTGTAGAGGATACAATAGAGGAAATAGATTTATCAGTCAAAGAAAATACCAAAGCCAAAAAAGTCATAACATAAAATGTCCAGGAAATCTGGGACATTATGAAAAGGCCAAATCTAAGAATAATAGGGATAGAAGAAGGAGAAGAATACCAACTCAAAGGCACAGAAAATATATTCAACAAGATCATAGAAGAAAACTTTCCCAACTTAAAGAAGGAAATACCTGTGAAGATACAAGATGCCTATAGAACAACAAACAGACTAGACCCTCAAAAAAAATCCCCTCATCACATAATAATTAAACAACTAAACCTACAGAATAAAGAAAGAATATTAAGAGCAGCAAAGGAAAAAGGCCAAGTTACTTATAAAGGCAAACTCATCAGAATAACATCCAATTTCTCAATGGAGACTTTGAAAGCCAGAAGGACCTGGACAGATGTAATGCAGACACTAAGAGACCATAGATGCCAGCCTAGACTAATATAGCCAGCAAAATTTTCAGTTGCCATAGACGGAGTGAACAAGACATTCCAAGACAAAACCAGATTTAAACAATACCTATCCACAAATCCAGCCCTACAGAAAGCACTAGAAGGAAAATTCCAACCCAAGGAAGTCAGATACATCCACAAAAACACAGGCAATAGATAACTCCACAGCAGTAAATCGCAAAGAAGAGATACACACACACACACACACACACACACACACTACCACCAAAAGATAACAGGAACTAACAACCACTGTTCATTAATATCACTGGACTTAATTCACCTATAAAAAGATATAGGCTAACAGAATGGATATGAAAACAGGACCCATTTTCTGCTGCATACAAGAAACATACCTCAGTTTCAAAGATAGACGTTACCTCAGAATAAAAGGCTGGGAAACATCTTACCAGTCAAATGGTCTTAAGAAGCAAGCTGGTATAGCTATCTTAATATCCAACAAAATAGACTTTAAACTAAAATCAATCAAAAGAGATCAAGAAGGACATTACATACTCATAACAGGAAAGATCCACCAAGATGAAGTTTCAATTCTGAACATTTATGCCCCAAACACAAGGGCACCCACATATGTAAAAGAAACATTACTAAAGCTTAAATCACACATAAGATCCCACACATTAATAGTGGGAGACTTTAACACCCCACTCTCACCATTGGACAGATCTCCCAAATCAAAACTTAACAGAGAAATAAAGGGCTTAACTGATGTTATGACTCAAATGGACTTAATCGATATCTACAGGACATTACACCCTAACAAAAAAGAATATACCTTCTTCGCAGCACCCCATGGAACCTTCTCTAAAATCTACCACATACTGGGTCACAAAGCAAAACTCAATAGATACAAAAGAATTGGGATAATCTCCTGTATTCTATCAGACCACCATGGTTTAAAGTTAGATTTCAACAACAAAAATTACAGAAAGCCTACAATCTCATGGAAACTGAATGATGCTCAACTGAATCACCAATGGGTCAAGAAAGAAATAATGAAAGAAATTAAAGACTTCCTAGAGATCAATGAAAACGAATATACTACATACCCAAACTTATGGAATACTATGAAAGCAGTGCTTAGAGGAAATTTATAGCACTTAATGCCCACATAAAGAAGTTGGAGAAATCTCACACTAGCGACTTGACAGCATGCCTGAAAGCTCTAGAACAAGAAGGAGCAAAGTCACCCAGGAGGAATAGATGCCAGGAAATAATCAAGTTGAGAGCTGAAATCAATAAAATAGAAACAAACAGAACAATGCAAAGAATCAATGAAATAAAGAGTTGGTTCTTTGAGAAAATCAACAAGATAGACAAGCCCTTATCCAGACAAACCAAAAGGCAGAGAGAGAGAGAGAGAGAGAGAGAGAGAGAGAGAGAGAGAGAGAGAGAGAGAATCCAAATTAGCAAAATCAGAAATGAAAAGGGAGACATAACAACTGACAATGAGGAAATCCAGAGACTCATCAGGTCATACTTCAAAAACCTGCACTCCACAAAATTGGAAAATCTAAAAGAAATGGACAATTTTATGGATAGGTACCACATACCTAAGTTAAATCAAGACCAGATAAACTATTTAAATAGACAAATAACCACTGAGCAAATAGAAATGGTAATTAAAAGTCTCACAACCAAAAAAAGCTCAGGACCAGATGATTTCAACACAGAATTCTACCAGGTCTTCAAAGAAGAGTCAATACCAATACTCTTTAAATTGTTCCCCACAATAGAAACAGAAGGAACTTTAACAAACTCCTTCTATGAGGCTATAGTTACTCTGATTCCCAAGCCAACAAAGTTGCAACAAAGAAAGAGAATAACAGACCAATTTCCCCCATGAACAGTGATGCAAAAATACTCAATAAAATATTGGCAAACAGATTCCAAGAACACATCCACACAATTATCCCCCATGATCAAGTAGGCTTCATCCCAGTGATGCAAGGTTGGATAAGCATATGCAAGTCTGTCAATGTAATACACCATATAAACAAACTAAAAGAAAAAAATCATATGATCATTTCATTAGATGCTGAAAAAGCCTTTGACAAAATCCAACACCCATTCATTATAAAGGTCCTGGAGAGATCAGGAATACAGGGAACATACCTAAACAAAATAAAGGCAATTTACAGCAAGCCATCAGCCAACATCAAGGTAAATGGAGAGAAACTCAAAGCGATTCTACTAAGATCAGGAACAAGACAAGGCTGTCCGATCTCCCCATATTTATTCAATATAGTACTTGAAGTTCTAGCTAGAGCAATAAGACAACAAAAAGAGATCAAGGGTATACAAATTGGAAAGGAAGAAATCAAACTTTCACTATTTGAAGGTGACATGATAGTATACATAAGTGACCTCAAATATTTGACCAAGGAACTCTTACAGCTGATAAACACCTTCAGTATTGTGGCAGGATACAAAATTAACTAAAAAAAAAAATCAGTAGCCCTCCTATATACAAATTACAAATGGGCTGAGAAAGAAATCAGAGAAACATCACCCTTTCCAATAGCCACAAATGATATAAAATACCTTGGGGTAACTCTAACTAAGCAAGTGAAGGACCTGTATGACAAGAACTTTAAGTCCCTGAAGAAAGAAATTGAAGAAGATATCAGAAAATGGAAAGATCTCCCATGCTCATGGATAGGTAGGATTAACATAGTAAAAATGGCAATCTTACCAAAAGCAATCTACAGATTCAATGCAATCCCCATCAAAATACCAACACAATTCTTCATAGATCTGGAAAGAACAATACTCAACTTCATATGGAAAAACAAAAAACCCAGCATAGCCAAAAGAATCCTATACAATAAAACAACCTCTGGAGGTATCACAATCCCTGACTTCAAGCTCTACTATAGAGCTACAGTAATAAAAACAGCTTGGTACTGGCATAAAAACCAACATGTAGACCAATGGAACCGAACTGAAGACCCTGATATTAATCCGCATATGTATAAACACCTAATTTTTGACAAAAAAGCCAAAACTGTGCAATGGAAAAAAGAAAGCATCTTCAACAAATGGTGCTGGCATAACTGGATGTCCACATGTAAAAGACTGCAAATAGATCCATATCTGTCACAATGCACAAAACTTAAGTCCAAGTGCATCAAAGATCTCAACATAAATGCAGTTACTTTGAACCTGATAGACGAGAAAGTAGAAAGTAGCATTGAATGCATTGGCACCAGAGATCACTTCCTAAATATAACACCAGTAGCACAGACACTGAAAGAAACAATTAATAAATGGGACCTCTTGAAACTGAGAAGCTTTTGCAGGGTATAGGACACGATCAATAAGACAAAACGATAGCCGACAGAATGGGAAAAGGTCTTCACCAACCGCACATCTAACATAGGGCTGATATCCAGAATATATAAAGAACTCAAGAAACTAGATATCAAAATACCTAACAATCCAATTAAAAAATGGGCTATAGAGACAAACAGAATTCTCAACAGAAGAAGCTCAAATGGATGAAAGACATTTAAAAATTGCTCAACATCCTTAGTCATCAGGGAAGTGCAAATCAAAATAACTCTGAGATGCCATCTTACACCTGTCAGAATGGCTAAGATCAAAAACACTGAAGACAGCTTACATTGGAGAGGATGTGGAGCAAGGGGAACACTCCTACACTGTTGGTGGGAATGCAAACTGGTATAGTCACTTTGGAAATCAGTATGGTGCTTTCTCAGAAAATTTGGAATTAATCTCCCTCAAGACCCAGTTATACCACTCTTGGCATATACCCAAGGAATGCTCAATCATATCACAAGGACACATGCTCAACTATGTTCATAGCAGTACTATTTGTAATAATCAGAACCTGGAAACAACCTAGATGCCTTTCAACTGAAGAATGGATAAATAAAATGTGGTGCATATACACAATAGAGTATTACTCAGCAGAGAAAAACAATGACATCATGAGGTTTGCAGGCAAATGGGTGGAACTAGAAAATATCATCTTGAGTGAGGTAACCCAGACTCAGAAGGACAAACATGGTATGAACTCACTCATAAGTGGATACTAGACATAAAGCAAAGGACAACCAGGCTGCAACTCACAGCTCGAGGGAGGCTACCTAGTAAAGAGGACCCTAAGAAAGACACAGGGATCACCCAGTGACAGAGAAATGGATGAGATCTACATGAGCAAACTGTTGGGGGGAGGGTAATGGAGGGCAAGGGTCAGGGGAAAGAGAGTTTAGGGGAGTGGGAGGTCCTACCTGGATCAGGAACAGAGAGGGAGAACAAGGAAAGAGATACCACAATAAGTGAAGACACCATGGGAATAGAAAGAATCAGAGTGCTAGAGAGGTCCCCAGGAACCCACAAAGATGTCCCCACTATAGACTACTGGTAAGGTGCCTGTGCTGGCCTATTCTGGTGATCAGATGGCCAAACACCCTAACTGTCATGATAGAACCCTCATCCAGTGACTGATGGAAGCAGATACAGAGATCCACGGCCAAATCCCAGGTGGAGTTCCAGGAGCCTAATCGACGAGAGAGAGAAAGGATCATATGAACAAGAGATATCAAGACTATGATTGGAAAAAGTACAGAGACAACTAGCCAAACTAGTGGAAACACATGAACTGTGATCCAATAGCTGAGGAGCCCCCGTTGAACTGGACTAGGCCCTCTGGATAAGTGAGACAGTTGTTTAGCTTGAACTGTTTAGGAGGCCCCAGGCAGTGAGACTGGGATCTGTCTTTAGTGCATGAGCCGGCTTTTTGGAACCTAGTGCCTATGCTGAGACATTTTGCTCAGCCTTGGTTCAGGGAGGAGGGGATTGGATTTGCCTCAACTGAATGTACCAGGCTCTGCTGACTCCCCAGGGGAGACCTTGCCTTGGAGGTGGTGGGAATGGGGGGTGGGTTGGTGGGAGAAGGCTGGGGGGTGGGAGAAGGGAGGATAGGGGAATCCATGGTTGATATGTAAAACAAATAGAAAATCTCTTAATAAAAAGAAAAGAAAAAAATACTAGCAAACTCAATCCAAGAACACATCAAAAATACCATCCACCATGATCAAGTAGGCTTCCTTACCATAGATGCAGGCATGGTTCCATATGCATAAATCAATAAATGTAATCTTCCATATTAACAAATTGAATGTTGAAAACCACATGATTATCTCATTAGACAGGGAAAAAGCCTTTAACAAAATTCAGCACCCCTTTATGATGAAAGTCCTGAAGAGGTCAAAGACACAGGGACATACGTAAACATAAAAAAAGACAGTTTACAGCAATCCCATAGTCAACATCATCTTAAATGGAGAGAAACTCAAGGCAATTCAACTAAAATCAGGAACAAGACAAGCTTGTCCTCTCTCTACATAGCTATTCAATGTAGTAGTTGAAGTTCTAGCTAGATCAGTAAGACAACTAAAGGAGACCAGGAGATGCAAATAGGAAAGGAAGCTGAAGTGTCTTTACTTGCAGTGATAAGATAGTATGCACGAGTAACCCTAAAAATCCACTGGGAAATTCACACAGTTGATAAACTAACTCACAAAATCAGTATCCCTCCGATATCCAATGACAAATGGTCTGAGAAAGAAATCAGGGAAGCAACACTTTTCATAATAGCCTCAAATATTATAAAGTATCTTATGGCAACTCTAACCAAGCAAGTGAAAGACCTGTATGTTAAAAACTTTACAACATGAAATAAAGAAATTGAAGAAGATATTATAAGATAAAACAATCTCCCATGCTCAGGGATTTGTAGGATTAACATGGTAAAAATGGCCATCCTACCAGAATAAATCTACAGATTAAGTACAATTTCATCAAAATTCAAATGCAGTTCTTCACAGATCTTTGAAAAGACAGTTTTTAGTTTCCTATGGACACATAAAAACCCAGGATAATAAGGCAAGCCTCAACAAAAAAAAAAAAAAAAAAAAAAAAAAAAAAAACCTGCTGGAGTTATTTCTGATTTCAAGATGTACTAATTTAAAAAAGCATGGTACAATATAAAACCACATATGACAATCAGCGGACTCAAACTGAAGTCCTAGACATAAACGCACACACCAATGAACACCTTATCATTGACAAAGGGTACAGAAATTCACATTACAAAAAGACAGCATCTTCAACAAATGGTACTTTTCAAACTGGATTTTTGCATGTATGTAGAAGAATCCAGATGGATCCATACTTATTACCATGCACAAAACTCAACTCCAAACAAATCAAAGACTTCAACATCAAACCAGATATACTGAATCTGAGAGAAGAGAAAGTGGGGAGTACCTTTGAACTCACCGGCACAGGCACTTAGTTCAGGCACTAAGATCAACAACTAATAAATGGGACCTCATGAAACTGAGAAGCTTCTGTATGGCAAAGACACTTTCTTTTGGACAAAGTGCAGCCTACATAATGGGAAAAGATTTTTACCAAATACAAATTGATAGGGGAGTATTATCCAAATACATAAAGAACTAAAAACACTAGATAGTAAGAGAACAAATAATCCAATGTGGGGGTGAGGGGAATGGAGTACAGATATAAACAGAATTCTCAAAAGGGGAAACTCAAATGGCTGAGAAATACAGAAATGTTCAACATACTTGGTCATGAGGGAAATGCAAATCAAAACTAATTTGAGATTTCATCTTACATTCATCAGAGTTGCTAAGATCAATAAAACAAATGACAGCTCATGGTAGTGAACTCAAGAAAAATAAGTGTGCATGTACTTAAAAAGAAATGCACATAAACACAGGGTTCTCTGTAATAAAAACTGAAAGCAACCAAGTGTCTAGCCATCAGATTTTTCTTTATCTGTTTCAGTGGACTATTGCTCAGAAATAAGAAGCAGTAAATTATAGAGACATGTAAATTCTAGGGAAGTCTGGAAACGAGGAGAGGATATGTTGTATATTTTTATTTGTATACAATTCTACTAAATGTGCACTTGATGATGCCAAAGAAGAGATACTTGGTCACCTAGACAGGTTTTGAGCTTGTGGTCAGAGAAATTAATCATAACAAAGCAAGGGCAAGCCTTTGAAGATAGAGATAGCACTCTCTCCCTTAACTGTGGGGCTTTCATGGAAGTACATCAATGCCAAACTGTGTTCTATAAATAGACATAGCCTATTTCATATCAATTATACAGCAATAAAGACATCAAATAAAGTTTAAAGGAAAAGCTATTTGTTTTTAAGAATAAGTTGAGATTTGCCTGTGGAAGATATTTTAGCAGATTTCTCATGGAAATATCATTTTACAGGATAAAAAGTGGTTATAAATGGCAAGCATTCCAAAATCATCCCACCCATCTCCTATTTTTCGTATCTATTTGTTTTTTAGTTGAAAGTAGATTCTTCTCTCATACAATACATCCCCACCAGTTTCCCCTCTCCCTCCCCTCCTCCTGCACCCAGATCCACACCCTTCCACTTCCCTTTAGAAAAGAGCAGGCCTCCAGGAGACAACAATGGAATACGCTTTCTCTTTTAGAAGTAGGAGAGCTGAATGCTTTTCCTAGCCATCTCTCAGTGTGAGCTTAGACCATCCAGTTCCCTCTCCAGGACTCCTTCCACATGCTCTGGATTTCTTGCATTTCTGTCCCTCTGAAATTTCCTCACACAAGCAGTGGTGAAGTGACCGGGAACAGACATTCCAGGACAGCCTTAGATGGCTCTGATGCTGCCATTTCTTCACCATGGACCAGTGATAAGAGAAAGCGCGGTCTCTCGTGCTTTGTAAATGTAAACTCAGAACAGTCTTCAGCATCAGTCCTTTCACTTCTGCTACTATTACTTACATAGCCTGTGGTGGTTAGAATATTTCCAGAAAGTTGCCCCAAATATGTCTTTCTTATAAACTTTTGTAGCAGAGTTTCAAACACATAGTCACCAACCAAGTAACTATATTTTCCCACATATTTTGAGTATAAGTTTGCAGACTTGGATTCCAAAGCAGTTCTCTAAATTGTTGGGAGGTAGGAAAGCCTACCTTAGTTCAGTGTTCCTAATTTTAATTTAAAATTTCCTTTTTAGCCTGATTTTTGATACCCCAGCAGATGACATTCACTGGGTCCCTGCTGTCCCCATCTGTGGAGTTCCTTGCCTAGCTGTCTCCTGTATATACGTTGAACCTTATTGTTCCCAGGTTCTGGATGTGGGTGTTGACTCGATCCTAGTGTGGAGTGTTTCTAGAGGATGTAATGTGATTGGAGAGGGGGATGCATACTGGTTTTGCACTTGTTCATGTGTAAAAGTAAATATTTAAAGCACTTTCCTGAGGACAAAAACAGTGTCCAGAAGAGCACAGGGGACATGTGGAAATTGTAATAGGGCACAACTGACTCCATGATGGAAGTACCATTTAGGATGTAAAACTCAGCATGTAGACAGCAGCACTGGCCAAAATGAAAACAAAGACCTAATCCACCGAAGTCCACAGTTCTGGGCAAGTCTCCCAATGTACTAACCTTGCTTTTTGGCTTCTCTAGCTCTGTTTCTTGATAATTGGCTCTGATGACTAAAGTATGAAAAACACAAAATACGATCTTTGTGCATAAAAGCTCACCTGGAGAAAGACTTGGTGCTACACTGGGATTCCTAACAGCCAGTATAGCTGCCAGCCTGCTAATAAAGACTTTCTGTTGACTTAAACCTTGTCTCTGCAGTTCCTCTGGTGGATGCTCTACAGTAGAAATCACCTGGTCCTCTGAAGACACCGCTATGTCAACCAACCCTGGAACTGTCTTCCTCTGATGCCCAGTCACATGTGGGAATAAACATTGTCTACATTTTAAAAGCTTCTTCTTGTACTTGTCTCAAAATGATGGGATCACCCTCTAGATAACCAACTGCTCATCCGTCATCTGTGTGTTCACACATCCTTCTGCTCAGTCTAAGCAACACACTTTCTGTCTTTAGCTTGGACTCATGGATAAATGAACTGAGCACTCTATAGATTGCTACAAATAAATGCACATTTTTATTGATTGCTGTTGTACCCAAATGATTTGTTCATTCATTTAAAATCATTTGTGCTGTCTGATTTGATAGGATGGGACAGTGTGCCCTTTACATGAGAGAGCATCATTTATGATCTGCATTCCCTTCTCATGCTGGGTCTTCACTTTAAAAAAGTCATTTACCACCCCTGTGTGTTTGTGTTACAATCTATAATTGGATGGATTATATAATAGACTTGTTCTTGAACTTTGGGTCAATGATTCCTTTAATAATTAATAAGAGCCATGTAGACCTTACTCCAGAATAAAAATTAACTATAATTTCAGAATATTCATGAATCACTTCATGACAATTATGGTCTAATAGACTAATTTATTTACCATTCAATTAGTGAGTTAATGTCCATGACCAATGGCCACACTAAGTTCAGGGACAGAGGAGAACAAAGTATTGTTGCTGCTGTTAAGAAATTTTCACAAAAAGAGCAGTGGCCACATGTAAAGCTTGACTACAGAAGACCATGGGGTCATGCTGTACTGCTGCCTTGCTTGGTGAGAAGTAGAGTGGGAATTTGAATAAAGATGGTCCCCATAGACTCATAGGGAGTGGCATTATTGGAGGTGTAGCTTTGTTTGAGTAGGTGTGGTCTTGTTGGAGGAAATGTGTCATAGGGGGTGGGCCTTGAGGTTTCAGAAGCTCAAGCCAGGCCCAGTGTCGCTTTCTCTTCCAGCTGCCTGTTAATCCAAATGTGGAACTCTCAGCTACCTTACCAGCACCATATCTGCCTGCATGCTGCAGTGTCTCCTGCCATGATGATAATAGACTAAACCTCTGAACTGTAAGCCAGCCCCAATTAACTATTTTCTTTTTATGAGAGTTGTTATGGTCATGGTATCTCTTCATAGCAACAAAAACCCTAACAAAGACAAGTGGGTAGAAAGGTTTATGGTAAGGCTTTGGGAAGGATAACCAAGTGGAAAGAAGAATAGAAATAAGGATGGGAAAGATGGAAAAGATGTGTGGAAGGAATAAAGATTGACACAAGTTTAAATGTCATTAAGTCAGGAGAAAGGGTGAAAACAAGTTTAGGAGTTTGAGTTTTATGTCCACAGCATAGAAGCTATTTCATGGGCTTGGGGGCAGTGAGACAAGATCCAGTTTGTGCTCTAAAATGAAGGCTGCAGCTATGGGTATAGAAAGCATGAGAAAAGGTCAAGGAGGAGAGGTGTGACATAAATCCAGGAAAGGGGTGGTCTGAAGGAAAAGAGCACAGAAAAGTGGGACACACAGGACATCTCAGAGAGTCCCTGTTCTTTTGTGCAAATGTCCATGTGTAACTTCTCTCCTGGAGTCTGGAATCTATACATGACATTGGTTTCCTCATTCAGTACCTCATCAGGTAGGTAAACACAACTATCTCAAGCCGTCTCAGGTTGTTTCATAACATTAAATGTAGCAGACAAGGAAAATACACATAGCCTGGGAAAAAGTTGATCATGAATATAAAATATTTATTGTTTTGACTATTGCTTATGCTTTGTTATTTATCCTCAAATTCTACCTTGACTTTACCAACTCTTGAGTCTTTCAGGAAATACACTGTGAAGTTGTGTTGCCTATAATCTTAGCACTTGGGAGGTAGAGGCAAGAGAATTAGAAGTTCAGCAGAGTGGATGAAGACTTTGAGACCAGCCTGGGGTCACCTTGTCTTGGTCCCCCCTCTGGTGGAAACCTCCTATCCCACCAGAGGTCAAGTCAGCTCCATGAACCTCAGGTAAGACTGCTTTTCTGCCTTGCCTGTGCCTTCCCAGCATGACCCCAACCTTCTGTCCCCTCCTTGTCTCCATATCCTCTGGCAGAAGCCTCCTATGCCCCCCAGAGGCCAGGCCAGTGTCCTGACCCCCAGAAGCCAGACAAGCATTCTGAACCCCACACACCAGGCCAGCTCCCTAAAAAACAGACAGAAGCCTCTTACAACTCCAGAAGCCAGGACAGCATCCTGAACCACAGACGACCCTTGGCCAGATCAGAAGCCATGTACATAGCCAGAACTCCAGCCTCCAATACGGTGGCAACCCCTTGCTGGACCAGAGGTCATCCAGGACATCAGAAGTCCAGCCTCCAACTTGGGAGAAGAGCCTCTACTCAACCACAGGCCACTCCAACCAGAAGACTAGAGTGGAAACAGAAACCAAGGAAGAAAACATCCATCCAACATAGACAAACCCAGAAGCCGTCACCTAGACCCATTATCACTTCAAATCCAGACGCCTAAATATAAGTATAAGAACACAGTCAACAACAGCCAGGGCAGTATGTCACCACCAGAACCCAGCTGTCCCACTACAGCAAGCCCTGAATATTCCAACACAGCTGGAGCACAAGACATTTTAATCTCTTTAAAAATGTCAAGAAAGTCAAGAAACAAACGAACAGTTGAAGGAGACAAGCCTGGGCTACGTGAGACCCTGCTCCTGCCCCTGTTGCCCAGGAAATGGTGTCTACCTTCATACTTTGGCATGTTGGTACCAAAAATTTACAACATTTATTTAAAAGATTGGCTTTTGTTCACACCTTTGTTAGAAATTAGTAGTCTAAGGGGTGTGGCCTAACTTTATGGCTCTCTATTGTGAATTTTTGTTCTAATGTCACTGTTTTGATGGCAATGTCAGGCAAGTTTGTAGACTCTAGCTTGATAGTATGTTTTTAATTAAGTAATGTATGTTTTCTTTTTTTGTTTGTTTGTTTGTTTTTCTTTTGGTTCAAGATGGTTTTAACTACCAGGAACATGATGGTTATATTTATTTCTTGTCAACATGACAGGATCTAGAGTTGATTTAGAGACAAGACTTCAGGCACACCTGTGAGAGGTTACTTAGGTTAGATAAGCCTAATGTGAGTGTTGTCTTGAGTTTCATAGCTGCAAGGGCCTTCATAGTCCTAGAAGTTCATTGAACTTATACCTAAACCTCTGTGGCTCAGGACACAACCCAGATCTGCCCCGCACCACTGGGTTGCAGGTCTCTGCTTTGTGCTAGGGTACTTACAGAAAATTGTGAGTGGCCTAGTGATAGTGTTGGAGGAGGTTGGAGGATGGGTAATAATGAAGCATCTTGACTATGAAGGCTGATGTGAGACCGAGCCACATCCAAACATCACAGCAATCTAGCATGACCTAAATACACTCAACTGCTATAAAGATGGATTAGTGATATCTTTCCTTCTTGGAAAAAAATGATAATTTCTCAGAAAGAACATTGAATTCTACTTTAACTTGAAGAAAGCCCTTTAGCTGGGCATTGCAGCTCACATCAGGCTATATAAAAGAAATGTGTTCATTTGAGAAAGAAGGGAAGGAAGGGAAGGAAGGATGGGGGAAGAGGGAAGGAAGGAAGGGAGAGAGTAGAGGGTAGAGGGAGGGAAAAAAGGAGGGAGGGAGGGAAGGAAGAAAGATAGAAAATACTACTCAGATAGCTTTTAATATTTTAGAGAATATTTATTTCTTTTTCATCTAAGCTGAACCAAATAGAAATTCCATTTAATAGTACAGACTTTGTGTAGTGTAGGGTGGTGGATTGACGTGAGGGTCACGCAGTCACTGGTCCCTGTAGCCCATCACCAGGTGATGATGAGTCTCGGAGCTTACCATCGGTGGAAAGAAACAATAAGGCCCATGCTTTATAGACTCCGCCAAAGAGACAAGAGATACCACAAGACAACGACACTCCAGGATTGTGTTCTAGCTCAGAGCTAAGTCATTCTATGTATAATGAAAGCCAATATGTAAAGCTGTCCTCTCAAGACCATAAGATAACAAAATACCAATTTATATTAATGCTGCTACAAGCAAAAGAGAGTTTATGGAGAATATAACATTTATATCTGATTCAAATCAGCAATTATTGGCCTGAAAAATGAGGAGTAGATTTAACAGGAACTGGTGACCCCTCTTCATCACAGTGTGATGTTTACCTGGAACGTAAAGGGTCTATATAGCATTAAGTCCTCCATACGTTTGACAGGCCAAAACATTTCTAAAGACAACTGCTGTTTCTCTCATGCTTAACACTAACATTCAAACTGATTTGTTACACTGCACAAATTTTACAAGTATTCATAATTACTATGAAGATTTACAAAACTCTACACCCTACAGCAATTGCTCAATACTCAGTAAAAGCGCCCGACTGATTTAGTCAATTGTGGAAAGGAAGACACTTAGTGTAATGTATAATACAGATCACGTACATTCTGTTCATCGAAACACACAAGACCAATGTAGACTTTTAATCCTCTGCTTCGGGTTTATTGGAATTATTTCTATTTTTCTTTCCTGTTGCAAAATTGAAAATTTCTCCTTGAAACATTCAGTATTCAGTGCAAAAGAAAAAAAGCATTGCAGAGTATCAGGCATGGCAATGACTCCCAAAGTCATGACATCTCCTTTAAGTGTGGGCCTCCTGATGTGTCTGGAGCTGTCGTTAAGTAGGTGGCATTATGTTGAGGGAGAGGGCAACTCATTTTTTGGTACCCTGGGCTCTGGAGAAGCAGGAGACTGGCCATACAAAGGGCCCCTTTGAAACAAGGCTGCAAGGTTAGAATCCTAGGTCAGCTGTATGCTTTGAGGACATATTTTCTTGGTCAAGGTCATGTCTGGGTAGTTCAAGGTTAGCTCTTATCACCTTGGATAGAGTCATACAGATAAGGTGCCTGCTTTCAAGGTAGGCACATCCTGTTTCTTTCAACGGAATTCTTTTCAAAGGAGAGTCCTTTTGAATTCTAACCCCGGGGCCATCCAAAGGCTAGCGATGCTTACAGCAGGGTTTAGACTTTTAAAAACACTTAGCAGATTTGTATCCTGTTGGTTTGAACTTTGAAAGGGATTAGTGATTTGTCTTAACACTGCTCAGCGGTCTACGAGCCAGGGTGGTGAGCAGAGATAACCAGAGACAGTGCTAAGTGTGTTGTCCTAAGCTGCTACCATAAACAGGTATGTAGAAGCATATATATATAATACATGAATATAGTACATATAAACACATATTTATATATCATCGTGTTCTCCTTCAATTTGGACCCAGGCCCTCTACATTTTGTCAGATTTCACTTTAATCGATATATTTTAAAACTATCTTTGGATTGAACTTATTTTCCCAGAACAATCTTTAGTCATTTAATTTAATTTTTTTTCTGATTAATGTCTTATTTTAGTCACATAGACTTCTTGTGCATTTAATAATTAAATTGTTTAAAAAAGTGTTTGAATTCTTAGCTCACAATGTCATCATTTTCCTCTTTAACTGCCTACCAGCGCATTAAGATTAAAACGCGCTTATGTTTATCTGCTTTACTTCATTTTATTATTCAACATGGATCTAAGAGAAAATCTTCCCCTTATCTTTAATTTGCTTAGTGGAAGAATTGACTTAAAATTTCTTACATGGATTGTCTGTCCCCTTGGAGTAATCCAGACATACATGTTTCTTAGGAACTAGTGGGCTGTGTTTATAGTTTTAATTCCCCGTCTCCCTCCACTTCCTTGTGTTCCCGAAATACAGTATTTTAAAAAGTTTCCAAGTCAACTCTTTTTCAATTACTATTGGTGGACAACAATGACCCCCAGTGGATTATGGGGGCAATAACACATGAACTTTTCAGAGGAGCTAAAATTTCTCTTTACATTTTAGAAATTACTGGACTTTAAAAACCTCTGTGGAATATTTGTGTGAGTAATACTCATCTTAGAGTGAAAAAGAAATCCATTAGAAGTTTTCAACACTTAATTATATGGCATACTGAGATAGCAGACCTAAATATTTAAGTGTAATGTCTGAATAGCTATTCTTGAATGCTTTTATCTACTTGCTTTACTCTTATTTACCTGAAAAGTCTCCTATTTTAGAAAGGTAACTCTGTAAAATACAAAGAAGAAAGATTTCAAGAAATAAACATTCTGAAAAATATAAATTTTGGTAATATTTATAAGACAAAGATAATGATTCTCTGAAGATTTCAGTAGTTAAATGAATCAAGGAGCAATTTTTGTTCATAGAAAATGCTTTGACAGTTCCTTTTCAGGAGAGCACACTTCCAGTATTTCGGGTCTCAGGGAAGAGTTAGCAACAAGCGAGCCTTTTACGTTTTAAAAGCTCGAATCCTGCTAATATCTTCACTGTATTGTGAAGTCATGAACTATCTACAAGCATGCTATTTCCATATTAAACCATGGTATAAGCATTATGGTTTTTCTTATTTGAATTTTCTGAAAATGAACTAGATGTATCTTTGCGGGGTAATTGCGGAAAACAGCTCTATAAGCGACTATGCCTTCTTCTACCACAAGAGGGCAGCACAGACCTTTTGATTAGAATTCTACTTTCATGGTTGACATTATTTGAAATATCTTTCTGAGAGATTATCTTCCTTCCACACTGGAGTGAAATTTAAAGGCTATATCTTGTTTATAAAACAGAAGTATTTAATACAGTTTAGTGAATGTCTCATGGAAGGAACAAGTCTCAGAACTGCGGGCCGCAGGTTGCTTTTACGGTTGGTTTATAGCAATCACAACACAACTACTCAAAACACATGACTTAAAAAAATCCGCAACAGAATAGGAAGTTCACAGGAGAATCCTAAAGTATCTGGTATTCTGTGCATTTTACCTTATGGTTACAAGGAAAACTCCAGAAAGATTAAAGCTGACTTAGTTTTACATTTTTATGATTATGAAAATCTATAACTTTTTCTTTAATATTATAATTACATTAAATATTCCAATGGTGAAATAATTTCCCTGAAAAGCAGCTCAAACTCAAAATTACAGCCACGGTCATGTATTGATAAATACAAAGTGAAGCCTTAGAAGCAATACACTCGCTTAAGTACTGGCACTGGGTTTGTACAGGAGGATGAGTATGCAGAATAACTTAACCAGCTTCCCGCCTCTCTCTGCAGCACGGGAAAGGCGTCCGTCTGTCCCTGCTGTCTGTCTCGGTTTCCTCTTCCCTTGGAAGGTCCCCAGGCTCGGCCCTCGGCAGCCGGCAGGGGGCGCCCTCAGGAGTCCAGCGCGTGCCGGGGCAGGCGGAAGTGCTCGGGTTTGGAACGGAGCCTCTTTTCCTGGGGGTTGGCGTACTTCCACTTGGAAGGAGACATTTTAAGCTTTTTCCTCTTCTTATCTGTGCACCACACCTTTTCGCAGTATTCTTCCACTCTCTGGAAGTTGCTGTAGCCAATCAGCTGCAAGAACTCCTTGTACCAGGGTTTCGTGCCCTGCGGCAGACTGCTTAAGGGGGGGCAGGGCATCTTGTGATGCCTTTCCTCCTCGTGGTCCTTGTGAAACATCCCCTCCACTTTCTGCTCTTCCACTACCTCCAGCGTGATTTTACGCACAGTGTGGACAAAGCTATGCTCTACTGTCTGGCAAAAATAGGTGCCCGCATCTGATTTGCGCACTCTGAGGAAGAGTAAACCCAGGTCCATCTTCACCACTCTGTCATCTGTCTTCACCTGAAAAACACAAAAACAAGTAAATAAACAAGTGGCGACGGCGTATTGTATAGCTCAGAAAACATCAACCTGTGTCCCTTTCATTACTTATTCTTTTTCTCCTTCGTGATCACACCATGCGATTATGACGGTGTACAAATGTGCTAATTAAATGAGTCCTGTGTAGGTGTCCTGCCCCTATTTACATTGGAAGCTACATTTATCAATGACATTGAGGTTATTTCTCACCAATACAACAAAGAGCTGAGCGCATACACACGAGAGAGCGTTCACCTTAATGAATCTGAGAAAAACAATCCACATCAACATAGCAGTCGACATTACAGTGGAGTGAAATTTTGCCTTTCTTTTCTTTTTTTTTAACATGTCAGCCAATAACACCTCCCAGGTTCCTCCGTAGGGTTCTACGCTCCCATCATCGCGATTGAATATTCAGAAGGGCTCTCTGTCTAAATGCTGGGATTCTGTCATTGTCTCTTCCAAATGGCCTACTCAAACAGTTCAGTGAGCAACACCGCATTCCTATAAGACTGTTTATTAACAACTATTAAAAGCAAACAAACGAAATCCAAATTCCATTAAAGGAATCTGTAGTTTAGGGTAAGTTTTAAGATATGCTTAATGACTAAATAACTCCTTTTACTCATGTTATTTCTATAAATAGATCATACATAATTCAGAAAAGAAAGACACAGGAAGGATTTCGATGGGTAGCTCATACTTGGTCATCAATACCTGTATTTAATGAGTATTTTATTTGATATTGGACAGAACTAGCTTCAAATACTGGCATGGCTATTAAATCAGTGACTGAAGGCCTTTATGTTTATTTTCTGCCTTACTTTCCTTCCTAAAAGTGGGAATAACCTAGTGACTTGAGACTGCTGTGAAGGTTGTGTGGAGTTACATGGTCTCTACTCTGTACCATGCAGTCCACAGTTAACTCTGCCTTACATGTGTGGATGCTCCCAGGTAAGACAAACATATGTGTTTCTCTGATGACCGTGATTTTATGATAATGGTAGATAGACCATTCACAGCATACCAGAAGACTTCCCCGTGATAACACCAGCTCAAAGTTATTTCAGCTTTGTTGATTCAAACAAGTTGCAGGGGCTACAACCACTGTAATCGTGACCATTTGTAGCCTAGTAGAAGGTCCTAGCAGGGCTACTGGCCTCTGTTCTTCCCAGCCTTGACCAGAGTGGCATGGCAGAAGACTCATGTGATGACTCCAGAGTGAAAACTGGGTCACTCATGCAAGAACAACATGGTGTTGGTACTTTAATCAGAAATTACACCCTGCATACTTACGGAAATTTTAAGTTCCGAGGCTTCCAATTGGCAGTTTTTTCTAGTCATGTGTAACAAATGAGAAGCTTCAGAGAGAAGCAGTTGAGACAAAAACAAAACAAAACAAAACAAAAAAAACTCCATATAGTTTTCATCCCTGACTCTCTTCATTAGGCAGGACTGCCCTCTGGTGGAGAGGATGCAGCTGCATCAAGGACTCCTGTGAGGTATGAGAAGATGTTCTGGCCAAAGGCGTCTGCTCTGCCTATGAATAGACTTGTTATCCTGACAGGTGGTGAGAACATTCTCATCACTGCCCCTACCTACTGACACATTTTATATACAATTGAGACAGGAGGTTAATGTCTGCAACATATTTTTTAAAACTACAGAAAATAAATACCAAACATCCAACAAAGAGCCAATGAACTCTAAAGGGACTTGCTGTGGATATCACTCTATATAAATAAAACACTGATGGCCAGTGACCAGGCAGGAAGGATAGGCAGGACAAGGAGAGAGGAGAATTGGGGAAACAGGAAGAAGGAGGGAGAGACACTGCAGCCACTGCCAGGATAAGCAACATGTAAAGACGCCGGTAAGCCACCAGCCATGTGGCAAGGTATAGATTTATAAAAATGGGTTAATTTAAGATAAAAGAACAGTTAGCAAGAAGCCTGCCACGGCCATACAGTTTGTAAGTAATATAAGCGTCTGAGTGATTATTTTATACTTGGATTGTGGGACTGCGGGGCTTGGTGGAACCTGGAGAGAAGCCCTCCACTACAGGGACTTACTTAGTTGTGCTGTCTATTGTCACTACTCCTATGCTAGACGTGGACACAGCCTCGGGTCAACTGTGAACCTTCCCTACAAGGCACATCTGTTTCAGCCTGTGACTGTGGTACCCCTTGAAGATACCAACCCAAAGGCAGCCTCCGTTGTTTTTACGACATTGCATTGGAGCGCGCATGTGCTATTATCCTGCCCTGATTGTCTTCAGTTCTCTTTTCTGTCAGATGAGCATTTCTATGTACTTATGACCTTTCTATTTCTTTGTATCAGCCAGATTCCCTAAAATGGCACACATTATACATAGATAATCCATTGTCTTTATGTTAATTTAATTAATGCTAAGATTTATATTATTCTTTAACAACTTTGATTCACTAATTTGCTATTCAAGCAGAGTCCCCTCCATTTGCTACCTTTCCCAGTTCCGATAATTACATAATCTTTAGTACACCTATCCTCTACTGATGAATATTTATATATGTTTACATATCCATCACCTATCTATCTATCTATCTATCTATCTATCTATCTATCTATCTATCTATATTTATCCATCAGTCTATCATCTATCTGTCTATTCTCATAGACAACTCACCACAAACCCTCCTCAGCATTTCTTCAGTGGTAACCCTGACAACCATGCTTTGCCCTCACTGTTTTGGTTGCTGTGTTACCCCATACTTATCTCTCTGAGACGGTCTCACAGCAGACTTCCCCAAGTCTCCTTTCTCTCCATCCCTTCTATCGGGTTCTCCTTGACAGCATTTTGGGACTCCTGCTCTCTTCATTGTCTAGGAGGATTTTCTAGGTCCTGTAACATCCCATCCTGACAGACATATAGAATTGCATACACCAGGCCTCCACCTTGTCATGTAGCACAATATCTCTCTTTTCTTACCATCATTTTACCTCTTCATCTCCTCTCTACACTCGAACGCATGCAATGTTCTGTGCACATACATGACAGTAATTTCCTTGGCCTTCCTTCCTTCCTTCCTTCCTTCCTTCCTCCCTCCCTCCCTCCCTCCCTCCCTCCCTTCCTTCCTTCCTTCCAACCATGCACCCACGAACACCTACAGTGAGCATCATCTGCTGTCTTCCTACTGTCTCCCATGAAAGTGAATGACACATGAGGAAATACAAAATTGTCTAGCATCAATTTGGTTATTTATGAAAAATAAATAAAGTGAAATATAACCCTATGTTCAATGGAACTAGGGGTGTACTTTTGTTTAATTTTTCATATATGGTATTATAAAGTAGTGTTTTGTTCATAATCAGAAAATCAAGTTTGAGAAGCACCACATTATAAGCATGTGAAATCCAGAATCCAAAATGAATGAAATAAAATGAATGAATGAATGAAGTCCAGAATGTCACAGAAACATGACAGTTACCATGGGAATTGTTCTACATCAGTGATTTGCACAACAGAAACAGTTCTAGTCTCATAATTTTGTTTGTCCTTCCTGGTTACAGTGAATTCACATTTTATCCTCAGAAATAAGGGTCATTCTAAGTCCCAGTGTCCATTATGTAGACTAGAGGGCCTAAAAAACTGAATTTGCCTTTTATGGATGATAGACAACTAAAAATGACTTAGAGACTTATATTTGCATTCTTTCCATGATTTAATCCTTCTACTTTAGTTATGTTGGGTACCTCCAGCATCAAATCTTGATTACGGGATTATTTTCTACAACTGTGCCTTTTGTCTGCAGTCCAGATTCTTGTGGTCAAGAAGATGGTACACAGTACATCACTCTATCAAATGCTCTCCGAGTAATCTATATAGACACAGAATTCTTACTGAAATTGGTTTTACTATTCTTCACCATAAGGATTGATTCAGGATGTGCCATAATATCAAATAAAAAAGCAATTGAACCAAGAACTGTGCACATCTGGGAGCTGCTCAGGAAGAAGCAGTGCCTCTCATGTGTACTAGATACATGATCCCATGTTTTTCACTGGAAAGGGACAGACACGGGCCTTGAATTGGTTTGATGCAAAATACATCTAGTAACAAAATCAATTTAGTCAAAAATAAAGACAGTCTATTATTTTATCTCACCTGTGTTTGATATAAAAAATGATTGACTAACAAAAAATATATCTGAAAAGGTAAAAGTAAATATTTCTTTACTAAATCATGTTCTAATATAACCTGTTGTATGACAGAGATGGTTGTTAAATGGAGAGTGAACTGCTTATTGTCGTCTCTGTGGAAGTTTAGCACTACACAGGGAACAGATGTGAAAAAGGAAAATTTTTTGTCTAACATAGGAAGACACTGAAAGTCATCAGGGTTAAGAATTTGAATTTGAGTGACCAACATAAAGCATTGAGGATGGTTAAAACAGCTCAGAGAATAAAACTGCTTACCATCCAAGATTGGCGGCCTTTAGTTTGATTGCTGCCACCCAAGGTAGAAGGAGAGAAATGACTCTCAAAAGTTGTCTTCTGACTACCACAAACATGGTCTCACTCACACAAACTCATCATACACCATGCAATGTGGACATGCACACAGAGAGAGAGAGAGAGAGAGAGAGAGAGAGAGAGAGAGAGAGAGATACACACACACAGGAAGGTGATGATAATTGTGGGATATTTGTACACTGTGTGAAGATATATTTCTCTGACAGGTTTAACAAAGAGCTAAGTGGCCAATAGCTAGACAGGAAGTATAGGCAGGACTTCTGGGCAGAAAAAAGGAAGTAGGAGATGAATCTAGGTTCAGGGGATATGCCAAGGAGACATGGAGGGAGTTGCCAGCCAGATGTGGAGGACAGCATGAGCAGTACAGAGAGATGAAGTAACAAACCGTGTGTCAGAATGTAGATTAAAATAAATGGGTTAATTTAAGTTATAAGAGCTATAACTTAAGTTATAAGTGGAACAAGCCTAAGCTATGGCTGAGCATTCATAATTAATAAGAGGTCTCCATGTTGTTATTTGTGAGCTTGCAGTCCAAAGAAAAATCTAACTACAGATAATGGTGGTAACAAATAGTTTTACAACTCCAACATATGAAGAGGAAATGAGTCATCTATATTAGAATTGATTGCTATCTAGAATATACAAATAAGCCAAGTCTATATAAGGAAAGTAATAAAAAAAATTCACAGGCAATTCAAAGGAGAAACTCAAGTGTTTAGTAAGTACTCTAGTTCACATTTAACCTTACTTGTGATTTTAGAAATGCACATTTTGGACTGGGTATGGGACACATCTTTAGTCCCAGCTCTCAGGAGGCATCTGCAGGAGGATCTCTGAGTTCAAGACCAGCCTGGTCTACAGAATGAGTTCCAGGAGAGCCAGGACTACACAAAGAAACCCTGTCTCAAAAAACCATAAAATGAAGTAAATCAAGAGAAGTAATTGCACATTTTAAAGATATTATATTATGTCATAAGAGAGGTAAATATTAGAGAAACAGATCATTTCAAGTATTGGTGAGATTGTGGAGTCAGGAACCCTCAGTGCTCTGGAGTGCATGTGGTACAGGAATTCTGAGAGCAAGCTTGCAATATAGTCACACAAGTGAACAATGCTAACAGCCTGTCATACAGAAGCTCACACTTGGGTCTATTGGGGTTATTTGCAGAAGTGACTGTCATTAAATAAATAGAAGCTATAATGGCTGTGCACTTACAAGATGTTAACTCTCCACCAAGATGAAAGATCCATCATATCAAGGATACGGTATAATTCATGGTGCAGAGTTTTCAAAGAAATAAGAATAAGACATATGCATCAATAGTTTTACTTTCAGAGCCCTTCATCCCCAAGATATCATATAGCTGTTTATAATGCAAATGCAGAATTACACTCCTCCCAATCATTTCAATAGATACATTGGAAAGAAGGTAAGAATGTGGAGAAAGGTGGTCCAGGAACTATAAAACCAAACAAGAGAAATTTTGCAGGAAATCACAGCAATCTGTCAATAGTTAAGTAGGATTAACTAAATTATCTAACTGAAGTAAAAAATCAAGAATCAAAAACAACAAAATAAGAGACAAGGAAAAAAAAACTCTGTGGTTTCTTTTCTGTAATCAGTAGTATGCTTTGGCAAACAAATGAACTAAACTGGTTTCTGAGCTCTGTTCAGACCCCAGAATACATAAGCATGGGAACACAGGCCCTTGGACACCCTGATCAAAGTAAGTCTTAAAAGTATGTCATTAACTGTCCAGAGGCAAGACTATCAGAATAGAAGAAAACTAAGAGGAGAAAGGTGAAAGTTCACACATAGAAAAGCTCAGCACCGGGAACTGTACAACTGTCCTAGAAGTGCACTTAACTGGGATTCCTAACGGCCAAAGGAACAAGGAACATATGAGCAATTCTAAGGTTCAGAACGTCTTTAAATACTTTGAGAATTACCCTTCTGGCAATTCTGTCTTCCCTGGTACTGAGTCCTGTGGAGCTCTTCCCTTCCCCATATCTCATGAAATGAGAGATGTCAGAAAACGGTGAAGAAAAACATAGAATTCTTTAAAGCAGTTATCTCAGTGCAGGTGCAGGGGAAATGCCCAAGTGCCCAAGTGCCCAAGTGCAGCCCAGCAGAAGCAGTTCTGTGGAGCTCAAACTACATGCTCACATATACAGCTCTCTGCAGGCTTATCTCCACACAGGTTTACTTTTCTGGACCATGTGAGACATATTTTTGAATAGAGTAGTCAGAAAATGAAGGAAATTATCACACTTTGCTGTTCACATGTCTGCAGAGGGCTGCTGCATGGCCACGCTTTGCTGTTCACATGTCTGCAGAGGGCTGCTGCATGGCCACGCTTTGCTGTTCACATGTCTGCAGAGAACTTGCTGCATGGCCATGTTAGCTGGTTTCATCAAAATCCTGAAACATGCTGATCTCAGAGGGAAAAAACACAATACGCCCCTGCTTCCATAGATACAGGATGATACAGTTCATGCACAAGGATTCTCAGTGTTATCTTGGAAAATAGAGAGATTCACCCAAAGCTCTAGGTTCATTCCTATTCTTAAGAGAATAAATTCTCCATTCATAGAACAGGAACTGTGTGGAGTCTTTTATCTTCTCATCAAAAAAAGCAAACTAAAGGACTGATTATTTCTGAACCAGAAAAGAGTTGGGACATTTGATATTATGAAGTTTTCTTTTCCATTGAAACAAGTTCTCAAGGTTTACTGACTGCAAACATTATTAGTTTTAAAATTATGAACATTTTTAGTGGGCTAAAAGGAAACATCAAAACTACTAAACAAATGTTTCAAATGAGGCAATATCTCATGCACTTTGTGTTGTGAAAACAAGAAAAACAAAGAACTCTGATGTGGAAACAAACCCCACGGGTTCCATACATTTGTGTAAAGACAGAAGTACAGGCTTCTGGGTGTCATCAATCCCAGATATTTCTTGTCCTTGGTCAGTAGCAAACAAGATGGCAGACAAAAAATGGAGTCTTACTCCGTAACTGTTTCTCCTCTCAATGACATAACTTCAATACCAAAGGTGGAACTTGTGTCCCTGTCCTCATGGGAGCAGCCCTCTTTACAGGCCTGGCTGTGTACATTCAATACAGGAGCAATGAACTCTTCACACAGGTGGAAGGAGCAGCTGACTGCCGGTAAGCAGGACTATTACATTTCTCAGTGGGACTGAAGTGACTTTGATGAATTTGTATGGCTTAGTGGCTGTGCTTTTGTGATGATATTAAAACAATATTGGGAGTAAGGTGCAATTCGAGATTGGGGGCTGATATAATTTTGTGCTTTCTCTTGAAATTTACATAATAAAGGCACATTTGTGCATTATTTAAAGTTGACACAATGTTCACAATTAGCTATATTGAAGTCAGACTATTTCCAAAACATACTAACACGTATTTCCCTTTAAACTGAGAATTCACAATGGTAAGATCAATAAGAAGAGCAGGGGAATGCTTCCTCTATGGTCACCATGAAAGAAATTGTATAAAATGTTGCATTGATCTTATGAACCAGGTGTTTGCTCTTCCACTATATACTAAACTAGGATGAGAATGACGGGTTTGTGTAGTTGGTCTTCAGAATGCCTCCAAACTTCCCCCAGTAAATTTATGACAGTTCAACTCACTACTGAAAGCCAATCTCCTTACAGTATCATTAGGACATTTTAAGAGTAAAGAGCAAAATCCACAAGATGGCACTTCAAACAAGTTGTTCACACTGTTGCTTAGTTCTAGTAAGAATCCCTTATGGTGATGTTGTAGGGCTCGCCAGACTGTGAGGAGATGATTTTTTCTAATAGGTCTTTTTCTTCAAAATACAAGAGTACCTTTCCCAATGATACTTGTCGGGTAAGGTTTCAGTATATCAGAGTTTTCATCAAGCCTTTAAATCTAGGACCAGAACATTTTTTCCATAAAGAGCTATGTAGTCAATACTTTGTTCCTTATGAATTATGGTCTCTGCTGTCACTATTCCTGAATTAATGAACATATAAATCTTAGTGAATAATGCATGTTAAAATATCCCCCATTTACTGAGTTCTAAAATATAATGTTTATGCATTTCAGAGAAAGACAATATTTCAATTGTACAGGTAAATATTTTAACAAGAAATGCTTTTTTCCCTAATAATGTTAGGACTGAAAATTTGCAGTTATTTGGGGGCCTTATACATTCAAATATGTAAAATTGTAGGAATTAGAAATCAATAAACTAGGGAATAGGGGTGATTTGGATTTCCTTATAGAAGTGGTTTTTTTTTTTTTTTCAACCAGAAGAAAATAACAATTTACATCCTTTTCAAGTTTGGTCTGTTGTTTTAAACAAAAATGGTATGCAAAAACATGTGTCCACCAAATTTAATCAATGACAGCAGACCATTGGAACAGCTAGCCTTCGTCTATGGATGAAATCACACTATCCACTTGAATCAACTATTGTCCGGCTCCCATTCAGAGGAAGAGACATCTTTGCTTCTTTTTGGTTGGGAGCCTAGCCTTAATGGCGGAGCCATCTGACCAGGCCAGTCTTTGCCTATGTTAGAGCCCAGCTTGTCTCTTTTCTCTGGGATCAGTTTCTTTCACACATGTTCTTTATCTCGCTTCACCAATTAGCTGCACACCCCACCCCACCCCAGCTACTTCCTTTCAACTGTAAACAGAGCCAAGCCCCATATTTCAAAAGAAACAAACTAAAAGTCATGGTTAGCCTTGTCTTCCAGTTCCTCCCTCTCTCTCATCTCAGGCTCTGGTAGAGCTCACTGCACCGACTGTTTGTCACTCACCACAGATGCACGTGTCCCTAACCCTGCTGCCTGATGGCGTCTTCCCCAGCGATCCCTCTACACTAGATTCAGGCTAGAAACTGAATGTGTGTTTTCTGCACTTGCAAACGATTTCTCTGACTCCCATATCCTACCCAATTTCTTTTCCTAGGTTTAACCATATCCCAGTCTGGTGTTTCTGCCTCTAATTACTTAAGCTATTCTACTCTAAAAGTACTAGCAACTTAATCTCATCTCCATAATGTACGTAGTAATGCTGACTTTCTCAGAGAAATGTTGGAAGTTTTATGTCGGTTACTGTGTCTAAACCCCTTAGAACAGCACAGGACACACAACAAACACTGAATGAATGATAACCATAATCACTACCTGTTTTCTGTTTCTCTTGGAATCTGTCACCTAATTTTCTCTAATATGTATGGTTTTCCTTTCTTCATAGTTTTAGCTCCCATTCGTCCTTAATTGTTCATTCAGATAAGCTAAGCAAAGGGAGGGGGCACTGTCCTCTGCCCCCATTCCCTCCCAAACTGGTTCCAGACTGTACTTAAACCAGAGCAGCTACCCAGTCCGTGAGCTATTACAGAAGTACCCATCTCTCTGCGCATCGGGGGTTTGTTTTGGTTTTTGTTGTTGTTGTTTTTTGTCCTACAAGGGTTCATCACCAGACTACTGCAGGGGTTAAAAGTATTAATGGAAATCAATGCTTAGGACAGTGAAAAACCTGCAGGCTCCGAGGACAGCAGTTTTATGGCAATGCAGGGGCCCTCTTTTACCAAAAGAGGTAAAACCCATTACTGCACATACTGCATAGCAATGATTCCTGGGATCAGAGCTCAGACTGGGACAGATTCAAATTACCGCAAGCCTCTTAGATACTTGAACATGAAGAATAATGGCTTCGTCACCTAAGCTGAAGCTGCCTGCTTGAGAGTTCGGAAGGATTACACTGGCAGACATCGATGTCTGAACTCCTGCTATGAGCTGTCCTCTCCTTGCTCTTCCCCTAAGCGTTTCAAAGTGTGTTTATATTCTGATTTCAGAAGACTTTCTCATTTTTCAGAACATTTAGTAGAACGAGGCCTGGTCCTGAGTTTATTTTATTAGGTGTGAGTTATTACACATTCTGGGTTTCAATTACTTTGATTATAGAACTATGTTTTAGAATGGTTGTAATAGACTATACAGTCCTTGATTCTGAGACAATGGGTGACTGTAAACTGACATCAGGTCAGGGATTCCTGAATTTAAAGACTGGGTAGGTCACAGGCTGTGCACAAGCTATAACCTTCTCAACTTTACTTTCTGTATGCAAGAAGAGAATAACCACATCCACTGCTCAGCTGAGAGATCCAGCAGTAACCGGGAAGGCACCTAGCATAGTCCTGTGTGCGGTGGGTTTACAATGAGGAACAACTTCTACCAAAAGAACTCCAGGGCTCTTGTCCTCAGCATATGTCCTCAGTGTTATGTCTAGCAACCAATATATTTAACTAATTCATGGAATATTTAGTATGCCTATAGCAACTGTGAAAAAACATATTTAACTATGGAAAATGTCCTATGAAGTACAAAGAATAGCATATTTTAATAAATATTTACAGATCTAATAAAATGTGTAGTGATTGTTTCCACATGGTGTATTTAAGGAAACAGAAAACTCTAAGATGTAAAGTTGAGAGAACTGCCAGTACCCAGGGTTTAGAAGACAGCCAAATGAGATTTTAGATGTTGTATGGCAATCCAGGAGAATAATATGATCAGATATTTTCTCCATATGAACATGCCATCTGTGAATAACACCACAAAATTTAGTGGAGCAGGTACATATAGATACTTGAAAAGGCAGAATTCCTAGAATCAAAGATTTCATTTTAATAGAAGGGAGAGGTTTATACTCTATGGTCTGACAAACTTCTTAGAGTTTATGAAATGAGGAATAAATTTTGACTGTTATTGCCTAGAGTACTGTGCACAGCATCCTCAAAGGAGCTAAGAATTTGCTAAGTAGAATTAAACATCCTTCATTATGTCTACATGTGGCAATATGATTACTGTATGTCTCAGAGTAAATGAGACACAGAAATGATAATGAATGCAAGTGAACATTGAATGGAACTCAGGACTTTCTAAGTCATTCTGCTTCAGTATAGACTATACACATCCGGCCTCTGATGCAGTCAGCACTTTTTTTTTTTTGCTTTAGTTAGTGAATAATTAAATGCATGTATTGCTATGTCTATTGAAACCATTAACAATCCGACTGTGCCATGATTTTCATGCAGAGAGTAAATTCAAAATCCCATACGTCAGTAGCTCAATCAGTCAGGGAAATTAGGATGCAGTTGGCAAGAAGGGAGGCAGAAGCAGCAAGGTGGGAAAAGAGCTCAGAGCTGAGCACTGATGGATGCTCCATGTCAGAATGACTTCAAATGAGGTAGATTGCAGTCAGTTCCAAATGAGAAGCAGAGCTCACTGGGTGAAGAAACCTACTTATGGAAGAATCACTTCTGTCTTCTGAAGCCTGGGACTGCAGCAACTGTGGACTATTCCCAGGTCCACTCCTGCCAAGTGTCACAGTGGAATTTAAAAAGCCATTTCATGTCACATTAGAGAAGTGGAAACGCCTTGGCAATAAATAAACTGCTTAATTGAGTGCGGCATGCTGCATTAGCTTTGCTGTTGTGTTGCCATGAAAACTTAGGAAAGATCTGCTTTCCTCATAAACCACCATATTATCCCTAGGCCTTAGCTGGTAAAGCTCTTTTCTTTTTTCTGTTTGAACTTTTTTTTATCATACAGTATATTTTGATCATGTTTTCTCCTCACAAAGTCTTCTCAACCTTCCTAACCACCCAACTCTATTCCTCTCTTCTCTCTTCCTACCCCTGCTCCTTTCCTGTCTCTAAAAAAAAAGAGAAATAACACCAAAAAATATTTTTAAAAAATCAATTAAATAAAACAAAGCAAGGCAAAATGCCAAAACAAAGCTGGATATAGTGGCTCAGGCCTTTAATCCCAGCACTCAGGAGGCAGAGGCAGGCGGATCTCTGAGTTCCAGGACAGCTTGGGCTACAGAATGAGTTCCAGGACAGCCAGGGCTACACAGAGAAATCTTATTTCAAAACACCAAAACAAAACAAAAAAAGCCAAAACAAAATAAAAAACAAGAAACATGGATTTGGTTTTGTGTTGGCCAGCTCACCCCAGCCGTGAGGCCTGCCCGGTTGATCTACCCAGGTACACTCCGCTGGAGAGACCTGGCTTTCCGTTTGCCCATAGTTACCATTGCTAACATCTTCTTGGTTAGGAGTGGGTCCGTGTCCACTTCCCACTCTCAGTGCTGGGACTCCATCTGCCTTGAACCTGAACAAGTTTTCTTATCTAATGAATATTCAAGAACCCAGGATTTATAAAATTTCATCATCTCTCAATGTGACTACAGACTAAACATGTTAGATTTTTATTTTCACCGAAGCCTAAACAGAAATATTTTGGGGAAATTGGTAATTTTGACTTCAGGGACAGATTTAATCTCCAGTGAAAAAAAATGAAGCAGTCATTTCTGCTGATCGTCTATCAGACACACACTTACAGCTCTCCTCTGCGCACGAGGAAGGACTGTAGGCACTCTGTCACGTCCCCAACTTGAAAACTTCCCTTTTAAACAAAGGCCACCTGTACTGTATTCAGCAAGATCTTCCTGCTGCTTTGAATAGGATTCTTGCTACGTTACAGTTCCACTTGTGAAAATAGAATTGGAATCCTTTAATAAGCATCCATGATCTCCCTTCCCAAAGGCTCTATGTCCTGGACACAGCCAGCTCCCTCATCGCTCCTTCCCATTCCTGTAATGGCCTCCAGGCCATTCCAACATGCTGCCTCTCTGTCTCTCAAAGTAGCAAAGTCACCTAATCCTTAAGTGACCTCACAAATTCAAAGCTCCTCAAAATGGGGAAAGTGTTGAGGTTTGCCTTTGTTCCCAGTTGATTGGAACCTGACGCCAGTGACTTGAATTTGATTAAAAGTTTTATTAATATTGATGCCACTGTTATTCTTATATGTTAATAACTTTGCTATTTCTCAGTAATACTGCCTTGGTAGATATAGTTTAAGATTTTGCCATGGCATATACCATGAAGCTCTAAGAACTTTCAGCAGGAAATACAATATCAATTTATATGCTTTTATAAAATAATTTCTTGAAATATAAATGGGTTTATAAATATATGTTTATATTATAAAATTTTATTGTATATAAATCATACTTTAAAAAGAAAACTGATTTTTAAAAATTGGGTGTGTATGTGTGTTGACATGCACATCGGTATGAGTGCATATACAGGCCAGAAGACATCCTGGGTTTCTTGTCCCTCTTCATAGTGGGTTTTTGAGACAGGTACCTTCACTTGCCTGGAGACTGGGGAGCAGGCTAGGCTGACTGGATCCTAAGCCCCAGAGAATCACCTCCCTCCCCTCTCAGCGTTGAGATTTCAAGCCCACATCACCATGTTTGGGTGTTTTATGTTCCAGAAATTGTAAGACATATTTAGCTCCATGTGGTTTCGTTTTAAACACCCAATTCACGTATTTTCTGTTCACACCAAGCAAGACACCAAGTGTGAATGTGTAGCCATGCGTTACCTCTTCTCTTCTCATCTCACGTCCTTTCTGTACAAACCAGATGACTTTCGCTTGTAAGGACCGTGGGGTGCATTCCAGCAGAGTGCTGTTGCTCTCTATGCCATAAGCCAGCCTCTCTTCAGTCCTGTCCAAAGCATCTCCTGCAGCAGAAAGGCAACAGCATCAGTCTCCAGGCTAGAATGTTATTGCTAAATGATTTTTGTCTTCTAATTGTATTCAAGTCCCGCAGCAATGCAAATAACTCTTTCCTGGTTGCTACTTTCTGTGCAGTCATTTAAACTAATTATTTAGAATGCCACAGGAAAACTTGGGGATTAAAAGGCAAGAAGACAATGAAGTGGGTTAGGAGGCGGCCCCTGGGAACTTGGTTTCAAAATATGGAGCTGTGAGGACAGTGATAAAGTCAGTGGCAATGTTCTCTGGTAAGGCCGGGGCAAGGCGTGAGCATCACATGTTCAAAGAAAACATCAGCTGATGTTCCCAAGACTTTTCACCCTCACTACGAAAACTGATCTATAAAATTCCTACGATTAAGAGCACACTTTCTCTTGCCAATACTCCCAATATCTGGAGTTCCTACACTGAATCCAAAGTTTGCTTGGATGCAAAAAGAAACAAACAAACAAACAAACAAGCAAACAAAAAAACCAAAACAACAACAAAAAAAAACCCTGGGCTACAAGTTCTAACAGTAGGTTTATCCTCTGTTGACTTTCCACGATGGCACTCATCACCCAGCTGCTTCTCAGAGACCCCAATAACAAAACACAGCTTCATCATCCATTGTGATGCAACCCAAAAGATCATTTTTTTCCATTTTGTTTGACTTTCCTGTTTTTGCCTAAATTTGAAGATAACTAATATCTGTTCTAAAAATCACTGTGCTGTAGCAGAAGAGGGGACAGTTTTTATATGTTCTAAACCTTAGTAATTGAGATGATGTGTGTTAAATCATATGTGTTAAATTTGAGCTGGCAGTGGTGGCACATGCCTTTAATCTCAGCACTCTGAAGACAGAGTCAGGAGGAACTCCGAGTTCAAGACCAGACTGATCTACAGAGCAGGTTCTAGGAAAGCCAGGGCTACACATAGAAATCCTGTCTCAAAACACACAGAAACACACACACACACACACACACACACACACACACACACACACACACACAAAGCAAACAAACAAACAAAAAATAAAAGGGAAGAAATAAATTTGAGATAAAGAGTTACGTCCTGGAAGTTACTGCCACCAATCACTGGTGGTCTTAACCTTTCTCAGGCTTTGTTGCAGAATACTATTTTAAGGTATGCTGGGGATGTCTTTCTGTATGCTGTGAATGTGTTGGTCTGATTGATTGACAAATAAAATGCTGATTGGCTAGTAGCCAGGCAGATAGTATAGTATAGGGGGGGGATAAACAGAGAAGAGGATTCTGGGAAGTGGAAGGCTGAGTCAGGAGACGCTGCCAGCCGCTGCCGCCATGAGAAGCAAGATGTAAAGTACTGGTAAGCCACAAGCCATGTGGCAACGTATAGATGAATAGAAATGGGTTAATTTAAGATATAAGAACCAGATAACAAGAAGCCTTCCACAGCCATACAGTTTATAAGTAATATAAGTCTCTGTGTGTTTACTTGGTTCTGAGCAGCTGCAGGTCTGAAGGAGACTAGAGAAAACTCCAGCTACAAAGATATGTTACTTTTATGGTGCATTTGTCTAACTCTGTATTACTGAGCCTGTCTAAAACATCTCATGATTTAATAAAGAACTGAACAGCCAATAGCAAGTCAGGAGAAAGGATAGGCAGGGCTGGCAGGGAGAAAGACTATATAGAAGTAGCCAGAGAAGGAGGAAGACTCCAGGGTCCAACCACCCAACTACACAGCAAGCCACAGAATAAAACTAAGATTTACAGAAGTAAGGGAAAGCCCAAAAGCAAAAGGTAGATGGGATAATGTAGAGTTAAGGAAAGCTGGCATGAAACAAGCCAAACTAAGGTCAGGCATTCGTAAGTAAGAATAAGACTCCATATGTGATTTACTTGGGCTGTGTGGCAGGCTCCCCAAAACAGAAATAACAAAGAACAATAAGCCTTGATGGTTGACATCAGGTTGTGTTAATGATGCTATCAGAAACCAGCTTTGCTAGTTTTGTCAGTGACCACGCATCTCATTTTATATATATGGGGAAAAACAGATACACCCAGGACAATGTTCCAGGAAGATGACACACTTAAAGAAATGTGCAGTCCATCTTCAGCATGCACTGGGCAAATCATAACAATCAATTTTTCTAAGGATTACCGACAAACTGTTGTCCAAAACACTGCTGGGCAGCATTACCATGCCGAACATCCTGCCTGCGGAACCGCCTGTAAGAAAAAAAAAAATGAGGAGATTCTGAGATTTCAATTTCCTGGATTTTAAAATACAGCCAACTGCACTAAAGATTCCAGAAAAATTCTGTTGTTAGAAAAAAAATCATCTGTTATATAAAAGTAGCACAAAATCCAAGCTTTACACTTTTCTTATTTCCAGAGAGTATTTTCAGTGGTTAAAAGATCTATATAACACTGTTTTTTAAATGTTTATATAAGTTTAAATCCCAGATCTTCAAATAGTAATTTAATATATTTCTCTTTACAGTTGGTTAAACATTTAGTTCAACAAGAAACTTCTAGTCTGTAAAGGGATGACAAGTGGTGTGCATAGTCAAGAACAATAGGAATATTTATTTGCGTAGAAAATGTAACAAAACCCCTACACATAATGAAGTGCAGTGAGGAAAAAGATATGTGAATCCAATTATTTTAACTTACTAGACTCTCAAGTTTTCATTGTTACTCTTCTTAAGTCTCTTCACTGTCTTTAAAAATGACAGTGGAATGTTAGTCAAGGGGCAAGAGTTTTTCTCACACAGTAAAAGCAAGAGGAAATGATGTTATCAATCAAATTTCAGGTTTATGCGCTACATACAGAATAATACTTGTTTCTTTTTGTTTAAATGGATTAGAAAATCTTACCAAAAGATGCAAATTTTTACAAAATTAGAGTTAGAACTTCCCATGAGAGTCGTTGCTCTGAGCTAGACTGAACAGCAACGTACAGTGAAGGGAAAGGTGAGGGTTTCCAGGCCGTGTTCCAGTCTAGCGAGGACAGCTAGTTACTGTATAGCAGTTGAAGAGACACCTCAACTGCCAGAGTGGATTCCACCCTAAGTGAGCATTGCTTCACTCTCAGGCCCTACGTCTGCTGGACAAGGGAGCAGGGATCAAAAAGAGTGAAGGAGGAAATAGTTTTCATGTTGCAGAGATGACGTTTTATTGGAATTGTTATACTAGCCATATGAAGATAATAGAAACAGCATTCTAGATCATTCTAGATAAGCAACTTGAAAGGCACATAAACAATTCAAAATGTTATTCAAAATAATTAGAAACATGCATTTATGAGAAGGTTACATCTTCCAGCAAGCTCTCGGTTTCTCTCCAAAGTCATTGTCTTTTAGGTCAGTGTTAAATAAAACACGTGCTATGATCAGGCCAAGAACGTTTGATCAAAGAGGCCTTGCCCTTATGAAGGCTGAATATTTTTCTTATATTCCTTAATTCTTAGAAACATATAAAGAGGACACTGGAAATAGACAAAAGGAGAGCCAGGAGGAGAGGGGAGCCAGATTTGTGGATTATAGTGTATTTTGGAAGGTCATTTTAAAGAAGTGGCCAGACTGTGAATTACAATCTTTACCCCATTGACTCATTTTCACTCTGTGAGAGAAAAAAATGTTTATGTAAATGACCAGTTTTTTCTCCCGGCTTCTCTTCAGGTCTGAGGCAGAAATGATCCCTATAAAAGCAAACTATTTCCTCTCCATGTGCTGGGACTTACCCCAGAGCTTCTCCTCCAGGAGTGATAATGGCTGAAAAGAATTTGACACGGTGAAAGATCTCTAGTACCCTAAACTGAGTTAATTCATTTATAAGCATGGCTTCATACCCTGGCATCTCATCTCTTACTGCCTAATATTTTGTACATTTTCCTATTTTTTTCTAAATAACTATTTTAACCTCTTTTGAAAAATTATCAACTTTGTGCTGTGGAACTATTTTTGTAGACTTGTATTATTCTCCTTGGTCAATAAAAGAGCTGAATAGGTAGAGGTTAAGCAGGACTTGCAGACAGAGAGAACTCTGGGAAGAAGGAGGATGGAGTGAAGGAGTCCTGAGGAGATGCAGAGAAGGAAGAGATGAAATTGCTGTAATGAGATAAGGTACTGAGCCATGTGATAGAAAATAGATAGAAATATGGGCTAATTAACATTGTAAGTGCTAGTAAATAACAAGCCTAAGCTATCAGCTGGGCATTTATAATTAATAATATATTTCAGTGTGGTTTTGGGGAACTGACTGATAGAACAGAGCTGACTGCTGGGACACAGAAGTACCCCACCTACAACTTTGTTGTTGCATACTTTTAAAAGATGCACAACAAATGAGAGATGTTAGCTCTGGAAATTGCTTAGTTAAAACAGCATTGCTGTTGTGTGCCTGATAAAGAGCCTGCTAGTCAAGTATAATATCACACAACTCATAAGTGTTTGGTGCAAAGTTTGAAAACATTTTTATAATGGCTAATGACAATATATCAGTAAGCCTTATATTGTAAAATGTCCTTTTGTGATGTGACTAGAGATGACCATAAAGGAGTGTGGAGAAACATTTGATGGTCTTTGTCTATAGGTACACACCCTGATTTCAAAAGTTTAAAGAAAGAGTGTCTTTGATGAGATAAGTGTATTTATCTTGATTTATTTGCTACACAGTATATACATATGTGGCAGTATCTCAGAATAGCTCACAAGTCTCTACATGTCAGTTAAAATTAAATTTAAGCAAAAAGTTAAAACCCACTAGTATTACATCTTTAAAATAATCCCTTCAGATGAGCTCCCGTTCTTGCATTCACTCCTGAGCCGGTGAGCGGCATGGCTCCTCCTGAACACTGTTTGCCTTTGCACAATTCATCACCTCTGCCAACTGGAGCCTCCCTCGACTGTTGTCTCAGTGATGCTCAGCTATTGGATGCAATAAAACATTATGTACACTAAACTTGATCAAGTACCTAACGTGCTCAGAAATGAGCTGCCTCTGGCACTGTTTTCTGTTCTACTCCCCACCGGAGGCCTTGGTTTCCTGTAGACAAAGGTCTTCACACCCCAAGCTTTTAGTACAGTACGCACGTAGGTGAAAAAACCTTCCTCAGCATTTAAAATAACTACAGCTATATTCTTCAAGAATGAGTTTGAATACTGATAAACACTTGTAGAAAAATGAAATGATTTGCTCACTTGTCCATGCAGTTGGTAAATTATTTTGCCCACACTTCTCTGAAAGACTCACTCCATCTTTGGTTTATTATATCCTGTCTTTAAATCTTTCTTAGAATGTTAATTTGCTAGAGACAAATTAATAAAAGTTTTGAATTAATGAAGGCTTTTGTGTTTGCGTGTGTGTGTGTGTGTGTGTGTGTGTGTGTGTGTGTGAGAGAGAGAGAGAGAGAGAGAGAGAGAGAGAGAGAGAGATATTTTTGTGTGATTCTAAAAGGATTATTATACTGATTCAGATTCAATTTGATTAAAAAATATAATTGGGAAAAAATAACCCAAAACGAAATTGAAATAATTGGAATTCATACAAATATATTTTCTGAGGAAATTTTAGATAGTTCTGTGTATTCCTTGTGAGGAAAAAAAAAACACCCTGCTTATTATATAAGATTTTTTTTCTTATTTATTGTCCTAAAATGTGTACAACCTCACATAGCTTGAGTGGAAAAATGGAAAAATACCCTTCAAAGTGTTTTGTGAGCCTAAACCTCTGTTTAAAGACAGCTTGGGTTTACTTTTTCTTGCAAATGGCAATGACTTCATAGAGCTATAGACATCAGAGTTCAGAGGTCTCTTAGTACCTTTCATTTGTGCTGAATTAAATCACACATTTCATTAATTACACAGGTCATGCATTTGCCTAGGAGTTAAAATATTCACTTTCAAAATGACACAAATGAAGACCATCTGCTGGCGAGGACATGGGAAACTACAGGATGTGTTCTAGGATTTATTTATTTACTTTCTTTTTAAGTCTCTGAATCCTTCAAGTGTGGTGGCTTGCCATTTCCACGTTTTAAGTTTATCTGAACTTCATTATGTCTTGCAGGGAAAAAAAATTAAAGGAGGGGGGATATTTAATGCAAAGTGAGATAAAAAGCAAAAGTCCAAAAAAGTACACCAACCAGTTCAGCTCTGGTCAGTGTACATGATAATGCATCACAGGGATTTGCAGAAAATTTTCAAGTTGTGAATGCTTATGTTTATGATCAGAATATAACTAGGGTAATTTGTTTAAAACAGTTTATTTTCATTGAATGGACACAAAAAGGAAAAAAATAAAAGACCCCCCCCCCAAATGATAGCTTTTCTGAACAATGGAAATTTCCCACCAGGATGACATACCTCTTTGCATGTGCGCCTGTTGGGTAATACCTGGAGCAGGATATGCCATCCCACGCACAGTAAGGGTCTCGAGCCAGGCAGCAGTCAGCACAGGCACTGCCATACATGTCACAGTGATGGAATCTGACCTGAGCCACAGCCGAGGGTGATCCGATGTAGAGCTGTTGCTGCAGGAAGCAAGAGGCTGTTAGCAGGGGTGAATTTGCAGAATTCACTAAGATAGCACCCATGATAATATAAAATAAAAAATATAGTGATAATATAAAATAACGAACAACAGGCTTTCCATCTATAAATCCTGTGTTAACATCCTTGAATGCTTTGGTTTCAACCAACAAACAGAAAAGACCCAGCATGCAAGCAACTTACTCTCTTTGAAGAGATTTCCATGGAAATGATAGGAACTGGATCCTGAAATGAATCAAAATGTTTTCTTTTTAGTAAATATCAGAATAGCTGCTTAACAATAAGTCAAATAGTTATGAGTGGTTCTATGCTTGCAGCCTATGTCTTTGGTTTAGTAAAACACACTTTGTAATTTTTTGCTAATGAAGGGAGAAAACTGCACATACAAAGAACAATGAGTAACCCACTTGACCTAGTCTTTGTCTTTGGAATAAATAGTAATTGCTTTGAATAATACTTGTGATTCATAAACCCTTATATGTTTAAAATAATAAAGCAGAATTTTTACTGAAGCATTTAAACCACTAGAAGGAAATTAACTCCATTTTAGAATATTTGTTACTCCTAGTAAAGTATGTTTTTTAACTATTTGAACTCAAGCCTGTATTGTCTCCAATAGGAATGACCATAGTGAGTCACTGTACAATGCTTGACCATGATGAAAAACCTAATTTTCTTAGGATTACAGTAGAGGAAGGACAATGCATGGTACAGTACTGGGAGACTTCATGTTAGGTTAGCAATTTTGCTTAATAGTTGAGCCTCTTTAATGAGCACACAAAACAAACACTGTAATCCTACAAGCAGAGAAATGTCAGGCAGATGGAACTCACTCAGGAAATAGCTACCCTTTGAGGAATTAATTTTTATGATATTGGTTATTATGACAGTTTTTAAGTTACTTTTCAGATTATTTATTGAGTTTGTGTCCTTGTGGCATGGTGCATGTGTAGAGGTGGAGGACTGTGTGAAGACCCACAGAGGTTTCCTAGTGAGAACTTATTCAGGGTCCGAGAATCTGAATTTGCTTTACCCAGCAGGGCTGCATAAGGAGATGATTTGATCACAGGTGTGGTTACCAGGTATTTGGAAGGGTCTACATTTGGCTGTGTGGTGTGCTTTGATCTTGCAAAAGGGAGATCTTTTGCCTCACCCCTTGGTATTGTTATAAAAAGCCCTTTTGAATAAATGGAAAAGGCTGTTGGGTATTGATCCAGGCCCTCCTGAAGCTATTTTGTGTTCCTGTCTTTCTTCTTGTCAACTAGGTCTCTCTTTCTATATAGTATATTCTTATCTTTCTCTCATAAGCATCCCTCAAAAGGTAGGAGCTGGCCTCCCACAGATGGTGCCAGAATGTGGGACTTAGGTACAAAAGATAAGAGAGAGAGAGAGGGCACCATGAAGCAGGGGAACATGTCTGGTTATGAATTAATAAATTAAGCTGAGGCAGTGGTATCCTATTCTTCAGGAGTAACATTTTAAATATAAAGCAGAGTAGTTAAAGTTAGGCTGCAGCAAGTATCTCTCTCTGTCTCTGCCTACGTTTCTCTGTTTTTCTCTAAAGTTGTAAAAAAGTTTTGGTGAAGTTTAGAGAATATAAGCTTTAGGTCTAGGGATATGGTGAAGGTTTAATAAGAAAGTCACTTAGGGTAAGAGTAGTTTTTTCCCAAGCACAGATGGGACCTGGGATGTAGAAAGCAGGAGTCAGGGCTGCCCCATCCAGGCCTCAGCATCTGAGACTTGTGGGGTATCATGGAGCAACAGGTGCTGAGCAAGCAGCAGGTTTCTGCAAGCTTTCTGCCAAGAAGAAGCCACAGTGAGAAGCAGAGCAGAGATGCTGCGGGAGAGTTGAATGGCTTCTGGCCAGCAGCTTAGAGAGTGCAGCAGAGATTTTGGACCCCAGCCCGAGTCCCCTGCAGCCAGAGCTTAGCAAGAGATGCCCAAGAGAGTGCAGGTGGAGAGCTGAGCAGGGCAGCATCCCCCACCCCCCAGGGTGGAACAACAGCAGAGGTGGTGCTGCGGACCCAGGGGAAACTGATGGCTGACAGAACACCTGAGTGAGACATGCTGGAACTCAGGCTGAGCTCCCAGTGGCAGAGTGAAGTGGAGCTGAGCAGTTGGCCATGGCTTGTAGCAGTGGGAGGAACCTTAAGCCTGTGTGGCATGAGGCAATTGAAAGCCCTTTAGCCTCAGGATGCAGGGGTCCTTGGCAGATGTGCTGGTTATGGGAGGCATGACAGACCAGGACTGTGAACGCCAGGAGCCAACAGCCTTGTAGTTTCTATTTGCTGGCTATAGGAAGCTCTCTTTTGAGAGGACTCTGTACCAGCCAGCTATTGTGGAGCTAGCAGCTTTTGTCCTGGAGCAGTTTCACCTAGGGGAAAGCTAACTGAAAGAGCTTCTCTAACTGAAAATGAGGCTTCAGAGATGCTAGTTTGAACTGAGTTGATTTGTTGTGTACAGGGGATATTTGAATATGGGACTCCTCATACTTGAAACTGTTTGCCTAAGAGTCATTATGATTCTGACAGTTATACAAAGACTTCAGGGCAGCTGATGAGGCAGGCTCTGATCTTGGGCTGTCAGTTGAACTTTAAAACTGGTGTCAAAACTGACTTTGAACTTCAAATTTCAGAAGTGGAACAGTTTTGATTTCACCTACAATTTTAACTGTGGTGACTCATGATTCATGTACCCTCTGTCTTGTTAGAGGAGAATGCAAATAGTTCTGTTAAGAAATTGCTTTTGAGTGTTTGCTAAAGTTTGTAAAGTGTAAATAGTTCTACTCAAAGTTTGCTTTTGGATGTATGCTGTGGATATCACTCTATGTAAATAAAACACTGATGGCCAATGACCAGGCAGGAGGTAGGTGGGACAAGGAGAGAGGAGAATTCTGGGAAGCGGAAGGCTGGGGGAGAGACACTGCAGCCACCGCCAGGAGAAACAGCATGTGAAGACGCCGGGAAGCCACCAGCCACGTGGCAAGGTATAGATTTATAGAAATGGGTTAATTTAAGATAAAAGAACAGTTAGCAGGAAGCCTGCCATGGCCATACAGTTTATAAGTGATATAAGCATCTGAGTGATTATTTTATAAGTGGATTGTGGGACTAAGGGCTTGGGGAACCTGGAGAGAAGCCCTCCAGCAACAAATGGCGCCCAACGGCTCGAGTTTCCACCTTAAACCTGAGAATATTTAATAATCAATTCTAAACAGAGCCAAAACCAGGTTCCTGCTTCTTGTCTCATATGAGCAGCTAGACGCCGCAAAACGCAGGTTTGAACACTGGCGGGTTCCTGGCGTGTGCGTTTGACCGGCAGTATGGCGGAAATGAGGCATCTGCCAGCGGCAAATTAAGCTGTGTGGTAGATTTAGTCTTTACTAGTATTTAAAAAAAAAAAAAAAAAAAGAGGTTTCTGGGCTACATGCTGCTTTGATAAAAGCTTAGACCCACTATTTCTGAGACTTGATGACTCCCAGAGCTGGCGGAAAACGTACCACTGCCATGCTGGGAAGCTAAAGTGGGCGGAGCCAGCAGCCACAGCGCCGTTTCAGGCTTACAATGGTACAGTTTAAAGCAATAGGCTCAAGGCTCAAGGTAATATAAAACATAAGCCACATAAAGATGGCTACCACACAGAGAATCTGGATTATGTTCTCTTTGATATTCATAACTAAACAAAAACATTTGATTACAAAACCTGTTGAGTTATGCCAAAATGTATATTTTAAAGGTACCTTGACTTCAAAATTTGGATATAAGGATATGTTACTTTGGAAAAGAGGTTCTGCTTTTGTTTCCACAGAAAGCCAGAGGCTGTGGACTTGTTCCAGATTAAGATACATCAGGTTTCACCAGCCAAGACCCCCTGAAAGGTCTCCGATGACACCATGGCCCAGATGATCCAACATCCAGACCGGTTTCAAGGCAACTGGTTCACACAATACAGCCTCACGGACTACCCATAGGTCTAAAATTTTCTTTGTATCCCCATAAGATACAGCGCCCCCCTCCAGCAGGAAGTAGTAAGAGATGCTACGCCCAAATTCCCAAATATACCAAGCTGGCTTTAGAGGTGGAATTGGCTCACTCCCCTCTAAACCCAGACATATTGCTTTAAAAAAAAATGGTTAAAAGATTCTTATGTCCCAAATCAAAAGAGCCCTCTGGTGTGGGACAGAGAAAAACCAATATTTTTATTTAAAACAGGTTGATTATAAATGTGATCTCTTTCTAAAAAAAAGAAAAGGGATATAATATAGATATATAGGAGGATATGGAGATGATAAGATAAAAGGGTAGATTAATGAACCTACTTTTAAAGAACAACTTGTTTAAAATGTTTTACATTGGTATAGATTTTAGTTTATGTTTAAAATGTTTTACATTGGTAAAAATTTTAGTTTATTAATACAAACTTGAAGTTAATTTTGTTATACTGTATATATATATTTCTATTCTTGTTTGAGGTATTATGTTTAACTCATTTAAAATTGTAATGGATGATTAAAAATAGATTAATAATCAGTCATCTATGATAATCATATTTGTAGCCATGTTAGTTAAGTCTTCTAGTATACATAGATATATTTCAGATAGATAGGTAATCTTCAAACACTTCATAGACCTAGAGAATATGGCATTTAAATAACTTAGAATTCTGTTGACGTGAGACACAATTGCTCCTGGCTGCACCAATTGATCCCGAGAGAATGTTGGGCTTCTAAGACATTTCCATTTGGAAGTTTGTCTTTTTGGCACAAAATGGCCTACTGGGCAAAGAACTGCCCTTGCCTTGACGGCTGACAGTACAAATGCAATGCTGTCCTTTCTGGACAAGCGGGACACAAGGAAAGCGACCACTGTACTCTGCCAAGACAGGGTAAGATGGTCTCTCAGAATTCCTGCTTCTGAAAATGGTCTGTCAGATACTCTAGCCTGTAGCCAATTTGAATGCACCAACAATGCTGAAAAACATTAGGTGACTGTCCAGGCTGCCAGCTGTCTTGGTCTACTTTTGCAAGATTCCCGAAAGTTGCTTGCATCCATCTACCATTTCTCAGGTACCATTATGTTCCTTCTCAGGTCTTTGATGTGGTTGAAGACTAGATAGTCGTAATTTCCTCAGTTATGATAAAAGATAAGTTAGCTATAAAACCTTAAACTCACAAATATAAGATAGATAGGACATCTTCTTTAATATTGTAACTATAATTCTTGCTCGGTAATTGTTTTGTTATATGTAATTTTACCATGTTAAAGTTAAAACCTTCCTTTTTAAAAAAAGAAGAAAGGGGAAGTGCTGTGGATATCACTCTATGTAAATAAAACACTGATGGCCAATGACCAGGCAGGAGGTAGGTGGGACAAGGAGAGAGGAGAATTCTGGGAAGCGGAAGGCTGGGGGAGAGACACTGCAGCCACCGCCAGGAGAAACAGCATGTGAAGACGCCGGGAAGCCACCAGCCACGTGGCAAGGTATAGATTTATAGAAATGGGTTAATTTAAGATAAAAGAACAGTTAGCAGGAAGCCTGCCATGGCCATACAGTTTATAAGTGATATAAGCGTCTGAGTGATTATTTTATAAGTGGATTGTGGGACTAAGGGGCTTGGGGAACCTGGAGAGAAGCCCTCCAGCAACAGATGTAAATTTGTAAGAATTGTAATTGTGTATAGTAATATTCATGCTAGAATTATGTTAACTGGTTGATATTGATGAACCGTGGTTTGGTGATGCTAAGGTCTTTAGGTTTGATGCAGTTGCATCAGGAGTTTACTGATTTAAAGAAGGACTTGGTGCAGCTGAGGCTGCTATAGATATCTTAGACCCATTCAAAAAGGATACTCCATCTTGGTCATCCTCTACTCCTTTACTGGGAGGTGTGGCAGCCCTAGGGACCAGGAGTATTGCTGTGGTTGTTCCAGCTACTTGGAAGCTCTTAGTGGAGACCTGATTTAGAGCTGTATAGAGTTAAGCTCTGTACCTTCCCCTGCCAGAGACTGGTAGTCAGAGATGGGTAAGTCCTTCTTGCTAGCTGTCAACCTAACACAGAGTACACTTGGTGGAAAGTGTATCTCAATAACAGGTAAGACTGAGTAGTGAAGAAGAAGATGACCTAAGAAGACATAGTATATCTGAAGGGTCTGAGAGGCCCTTTAAACTATTAAGAAGGGGGAGCTGTGGAGATTCACAGTGGTTTCCTAGTGAGAACTTACTCAGGGTCCAAGAATATGAACTTGCTTTACCCAGTACGGCTGCATAAGGAGATGATTTGACCACAGGTGTGGTTACCAGGTACTTGGAAGGGTCTATATTTAACTGTGCAGTGTGCTTTGATCTTGCAAGGGGATAATCTTGCAAGGGGGAGATCTTTTGCCCTGCCCATTGGCATTGTTATAAATTGTTATAAATAGCCCTTTTGAATAAATGGAAAAGGCTATTGGGTATTGATCCAGGCCCTCCTGAAGCAATTCCTGTGTTTCTGTCTTTCTTCTTGTCAACTAGGTTTCTCTTTCTATCTAGTACTTTCTTATCCCTCTCTCATAAGAACCCTTCAAAAGTTGGGAGCTGGCCTCCCACAGGGCTGTTTCTGGGAATCTGTGCTCTCCTTCTACCATGTGGGTTCCTGGGATTAAACCCAGAACATGAGTCTTGGTAGAAAACTACTTTCCTGGCTGAGACATCTCTCCCACTTTATCAGTTTTTTGTCTTGTTTTGGATTCCTTCTCTCAGTTTCTTTCTTTCTTTCTTTCTTTCTTTCTTTCTTTCTTTCTTTCTTTCTTTCTTTCTTTCTTTCTTTCTTTCTGGTTTCTGTTTGTTTGTTTGTTTTGTGTGTGTGTGTGTGTGTAACATTTTAAACAATGAAACACTTTGCACATGAGGGCATTATTCATTTATTTATCTAGGTAACAAAAGAGTTAATGTGGAAAGATACATTGGTAGGTACTGATAATTAGAGCTATTGTCCCAAATGTTAAATTAAATATTGCATAAAGACCCACAATGAAAAGTGTATCTGCTGTAATTGAGACAGAAGGGAGGTTTGCCCAGCACTAGAGAAATCCACTCTTAAGCATAGCAAAGACAAAATATCTTACTCTCCATTAATCAAGTCTTTCCACTGACATCCTTTATACTCATATATGGTCAGTCATCATCGTTTGTAGATTCTGATTTGCAAAATGCCTACCTGCTAAATTAGATTATAATCCTAATATTAATATCTAAAGAGTATGTTTTCTTTTTCACACAAGCTCAGAAAGAGAGCACAAAGAAACTGAAAGTGTGAAATGTCCACATCTCTAGCTAGGTCAGCATGGTGACTTTCCAAATCCTTCAGTCTTGTGGTTTAGATAAGTGTCCACTTCATGGACTGTTTAGTACCATTTTGTTTCATTTCATCGGTAAGCTTTTTGATGATGTTTTGGTGCTCAACATGTGTTCAAGCATGGTGCTGATGTGCTATGAACTGTTTTGCAAACTCAAAACAGCTGCAAGGCATCTTAACATCCAGGGTGATGTAAGACTTGGGCTCCATTTGGGCATCAGTTACAATGATATTGATGGTGAGATCAGTAATGTGTCATTAACAATGTAGACTGAGATGCTTTAAACAGAAACACACACAAAGCAAGGCTGGAATTGTTCTGGTGAAAATACCATGATCAGAAATTTACAAGATCCTCTTAGGCAGAAATATGAGTCAAGGTTGAGGAATAGGTTTAAACATGATATCTGTTTCACTAATAAGACTGTATGGTATATATTTACTCATTTTGTTAGAGATCCACATACATAAATGTATTTTTCATAAATTTGTTTTATCTTAAATTTTGCATATGATTTTCCATTTTTTTCTTTATTAATTTCTTTGTGTAATTAATATGCTATAGTTAAACATAGTATACACTTCCTGCCACAATGTACACTATTTGGGATGTGTCACTTAGTGTTAGTGTCAGTAATGTTTGTGCAAGACATGAGTCTTCACCAGTGGTTCTGGAAGTCATGTGTGAAATACGTGCTACTTCTTTATGACACAGATGTTAGATATTGACATTTTCTTCTACTACAAGCACATTGGCATTTCTGAACATTCTGACCACAAGAGAGAAGCACTAGATTTTAAATTATTCTTCACTTCAATTTTCTCTAAATTCAAAACACACTTATTAGAGAAAAAAACTCTGAAAATGATATAACATTTTCTCCTTATTTCTGGCTTTGATTGTCTGTGGTGTGTGAATCTGGGCTGTATCGTTTAGCTCAGATTACAAATGTATGTATGTATGTATGTATGTATGCATGTATGTATGAAATTACCTTAAATATCTGAAGTTCCTCTAGAATGACTTCTTCCATCCACTCTGTTTCTTGGTTGTAAATTGTGATCACTTTCAGCACAATTCCTGTATCTGTGAAAAAGAAAAATAGGTAATCATCAAAGTGGAGTGAGGATCCAGTCTTCAAATGGGACTGAAAATATGATGCACAAAACATGCAATCACTGCCAGCTGAAAATCACATGACTACTTATACATCAATAGCTTCAATTAGCAAAGAGCAATTTTGTATGCTGAGCCAAATTTTTAAATGATAAACCGATTTTTTTTCAAGTAGTTTGGTCAATACAAAAATGAAATCATAGATTCAAAAACCAAACTGCCATATTTTAGAAGTTTCTTTTGTGATACATCAGATAAGAAGATAACTCTGCCTAAGCCTCATGCAGGGTCAGAATTGTGATGTACTTTTAGGCACAAAAGACACAAATTACTGTTTTGTTTCTCTGATGATATTGAACACAGGGCCTACCATATTCTAGGCAAAACCCCTACCAATGGGCTGCATCCCAAGACCTATATATACTAGTTTTTCAAATAACTGGCTTGGGGTCAATATAAAAGTATAATATATGTTAACTTAGGCCCTAAAAGATATTTTTTAGCTCCAGATTTTCTCTGATACAATTTGTTCTTTTAGATCAGTGGTTTTCAGTCTGTGGGTCATGACCCAATTGGGGTCACATATCGGATATCACGTACATCAGATATTTATGTTATGACTGATAACTGTAGCAAAATTACAGTTATGAAGTAGTGACAAAATAATTTTATTGCTGGAGGCTGCCACAACATAAGGAGCTGTGTTACAGGTTATCAGCATCCGGAAGGTTCAGAACCACTGCTTCAGATTGTTTTTTCTGAACTTTTTATTTAAGGGAAATTGGCTACATTTACATTACATTGTAAACCAAGACTAGGTACATCCATATTGAAATTGGGAAGGATGGGCTGGGGAGATTGCCCAGCATGGAAATTGATTGCCATGTAACCATGGGGATGTGGGTTCATCCTCAGCACCCTTGTAACAACCTGGACACAGCAGCATACCGGGAGCCCTTGCTCTGGGCATGCAAAGACAGAATGATACCTGGGGCTTGCTGGCCAGCCAAGTCTACCCCTTACGGGAAGACTAATAGTTGGTTTTCAACTACTCAGCTTCCATAACTGCCTGTTGCTTCATAAAACTGTTTCTAGTTTAAATTTCCATTTTAAGTTTTGTTATTTCTGACATTTTGAGTTTGTTCTATCAGCTTATAATTAGGATAAGAAATTAATTTACACCTACACACAACTTGATATGGTTAGAAAAAATAAGTCACAAAATATATTAGATTTCTGGAAGTATTAATCCATGAACTGTGAGATTTGAGCAATTTATCAAAAATTATCAAATCCTATATATGAGTTAATAAAACTAGATTATAATTAACCTGAGAGCAACCACCTTCATTTTTCTATTAACTAAGAAGAATAAAAATTGTTCCATTTTAGAAATTAAGCAGTTTACATGATGACATCAGACAAAAGCAAAAATGTCAGTTGATTTATTCATGTAGAAGCAGCGATTGTACAATAATGCCTGTAGTCAGAAGTTTTCCTGTGTTCAGCCTATTCCTGTAGCCACTGGGACCCAAGTAAACACAGAGGCTTTTATTACTTACAAACTGTATGGTCTAATGGCTCAGGCTTCTTGCTAGCTAGCTCTTTCATCTTAAATTAACCTGTTCCTATTAATCTATATGTTGCCACATGGTTGTGGTATTATCAGTCTGCTGTCATCTTGTTGCTCCATTGGTGGTGGGCTCCCATCTTCCCCATCTTGCCTTTCTCTTTCCTGTCTCTCTTCTTGGATTTCCTACCTGCCCCTAAGCTGCCTTGTCATAGGCCAAAGCAGCTTACTTACTACGAATGGGAACAACATATATTCACTGCGTACAGAAAGATATCCCCCAGCAAATGATAGCCAAATATTGCATTAGAGCCCATGCCTGGCAAATATTGGGGGGGGATTATTATTTATTAGCTTTTCCAATATGTTTTTCATACATCTCTAATAGCTTAATTTGTTTTGGAAGACTGCTGCACAATATGACAATATCAATGAGTTAAATATGATGTAGGCGATATTTCCTGAATGTTCTAAAAGAGCTTTGATAAATCAAATAAGAAAACAGTTTTTAGGGGGTTAGATGTCTTCTGTTTTCTATGACATTTAATATAAAATACTTTAACCATTTTAATCACAGTTCAGTCTTGCTTTTGGAAATTCCTCTTTTTTTAAATGGTCAGAAATCACTGTGTGTGAACTAGTGATCAGGTAATTTTAGGTTTCTTACAGAGCTCTGATTCTAATATAATATTGAACTCACAGAGCACATTATTAACCTTATCAATAGTGATAAAATATAGCCTACACTGTGGGTCTATTAAGTTATGTTTAATGTTTCTTTGCTTAAATTTTTCAGAAAACAAAAAGCAGTAGACCAGAGAAGCATGAATAGATCTTAGCAATATATCCTCTTCCTGGTGTACCCAGGTCAGGACCCCTGACAATATCCTGCTTGAAACTCCCTAGGGCAGAATGCTTAAGGATGCTTCTTAAGATCATGGCTGTGGCCAGTACTGTGCTGCACATGCATGGAGAAGAGGATTTTAAGCTAAAGCACCACACAGAATTTGCTCTTCATAACACTGGGTGCACCACAATTTGCAAGTTTCTTCCCACAAATAAGATTTAATGTGGCGGCATTAAACGAATCTATAAATTTATTTGGTCATTGTATCTTTAGCAGTGTGCAAATAGGCTAGTGGAACAACATGGTAATTGCTGACTGATAAAAGTTACCTGAGGGCGAGCTGAAATGTATCAATGCTTTCTGTGTTTTTACCTGTCCCAATAAATAAGACATCGTACTGGCCATCCTCAGCCTCCACTCGGTCCACTGCTAGTTGCTTCAGGTTGTATTTTCCATCAGTTTTTACTAGTATTGGTTTTTTGTGAGCAGGTTTTATGGGTTGGTACATTAGTGGATGAGTTCTTGCGAATCGAATGGCATCATCAGGGTAGTCTTTGGTGGTTCCATACTTCCCTCCGTTCACTTTGCTGGCACACTAAAATGCAAGTGGGTTAGTTCACTCTTTCTCTCTTCAACCTGAAGAGCAAATGCATCACCACCAACAAGGAGAGTTAGAAAAGGCAAATAGGTTCAAGCAATGAACTCTGCATTTAGTAGTACAGAGGAGCTCCACATCTATTGTTGCTGAAATGGATTCAGTGCTAAAATTTTCAAAAGAAAACTAAATTATTTTTAAAATGCAGCATTGAAAAGACACGGAGAATACTGAAATCCAGAAAACTAAAAATATATACAATACAGGACAAATTGGGGACAGCAAATAAATGCAAAAATACGAATGATCAAAATACGTTCTATGGTTTTGAATTTTGTTTTCTATTTGAAGTAAAATTTCAAACTGAAGAATCTGTCATTTGCTGTTGACATAGTTTAGTGGCAGAGTGCTTGGCTAGCATGCATGAAGCCCTGGATCCAATCTATAGCACCTCAAAGAAAAAGGAAAAGAAAGGAAAAAAGGAAGAAAAAATGAGAAAAGAAAGGAGAGAAAGGGAATACAGAAGGATGTATCATTCATCAGAACAACACATTTCTTTTAGTAATAAATCTCTAAGGTTTAGGATCACAGCCTAGTAAGAGGTACGCAAGCGCTGGAGAGGTGAGGCATGAAGGACTCCATGTCTAAAGACAGCCTGACTACAAAGTGAGACCTTGCCTTAAAAATAAATAAATTAATAAATGGACCATAATTGTACTAAGTAGATCTCTCTTTATTAAAACCATGATGTTAAGTGGTGATGTCTGCTTTCTGGCTGCAAAATTCCAGCATGACAATATAGAGAGTTATTCAAATTCTATCATCACTAATTAAGTGGAGGACAAAACCTCTTTGCATTGTTCTGATATAATCTGTATAAATTTGTATTCTTTCATATGTATCTGAAACCAACCAAATGACAAACTAGTTACTTGCCCTCACGGGTTACAGTTCTTAAGACACTGATGCTCAAATCACAACCACAGAGCACCCTGAGACATGTAGCCTGGAATCATCACACTGAACTTTGCTTTCTAACAACTGCCTCTCATTCTCACATGGGTTCCTCTTGAATCAACATCAGTTGTAACAATATCTGAATTTTTTTCTAGTTTGAAGTAGAAATGCAGTATTTAAGTAGCCAGGTTCTGTAAAAGGGACATTTATAATGGTTTGTTTTTTAAAGTTGGTCCATATGCCTAAGTTTGGCATGAATTGTGCACTGGGGTGTACTTGCATGGTACATTATTGGAAACATTTTAGACTACTTTGGAAGAAATTCAACAACCAGTCACTTCCTCCGACCTCCTCTAAGGCCATGTGGTTTCAAGAAGCATTTTCAGCTAAGCCACAGGAGTGGATTTTCCCATTTAAATTGCAATTTCAAGCAATAGAGTGAAATAAAATATACTTTATGTCTTACTGGGAGTAATAATTTTAAGCCAGTGCGAGTGATTATCACGATAAAGCTTTACACTTGCTAATGGAGGTGAGGTTTGCTTTCATTTGGAGCTTTGGCTCTACAAAAATGGTTTCTCTATGACTTTGTGGTAATCATGGAATCAGTGTAGGCTCACAATCTCACCAGATGCTTGTTAAAATGAAGATATGGCCCTCCATGACAAGCCAAATGTTTGCTCACTGTGACTCATATAAAACACACAATGGCAAACCTTTTCCAACCTAGTTGCATATGGGATCCATGATCTAAATCTACACCATCATCTTCATTATTGTCAGTTTTAGACATGTCCCAATCAAAAGCATAGAAGTTGATATAAGTTAGAGTTTTGGTAGTAACATTTCAGAGGCAAATGATAGAATTTCCTTTGCTCTGCTAATGGAACAAATTGAGAGAAGGTCTGTCCTGGGGAACACAGAAGTGAACATAGATATTAAAATATTAAAACTGGACATGACATGGGATACTAATTCTCCTCACAAGGCTGGAAGAAAACTATATATACTATGCCCATTTTAATAAATATTTTTATGCTTACCAGTACTCCTAAAATTGAAAGTTCAGTTGGAGCTACTTGGCTGGAGTATCAGTGGGAACATACTGTATGATGCTGCTTAGATGTGTCTATTCACGGTTATATCCTTTGCATTAAATAACTAGCATAAAACTCCAGATGACACTGTTCTTTCTTTACTCTTGGAACATTCTTATAGATATGAAATTCTTAAATACTCTAGCTGCAGAGATGGAACATGTGAAACAAAGACTTCAAACATAAGAGCAATGTGCCGACTGATTGTACTTACAGAACCAGGCCTTGGGTAAGGGACTTTTCCTTCATATAGTGACCAGTGGTATTCAGGGCCTTCTTTATGTGCATATGGGCCATTAAAGGCTTCCCGGATACTTGACATGTGATAGACACATATAGCATGGCCTCTAAATATATTGCTGAAAAATAAAAATTATAAATCTAGATGTAACCAAGAGTTCACTTGGTCAAATGCCCCAATATATGTATATTAGAATTAAAACGAGTAAAAAGCAATTTCTTAAAGCAGAGTCTAGAAATCTTAACTATTACAATAATTTAAGTAATGAAATTGAAAGACTTTCTATTCCTTCATTTCCTATTTTCTAAATTTGTAAATGACATTAGAAGGATGGAATTGTGCAACTTCACTTTGTAATTGTTGGATCCTATGGTGTGTTCCTGTATTTTTGAATGATTTCACTTCACTATTTATGTACTTATTAATTCTTTGAGAAAGGCAGGCGCTACAGTGTCAGAGCAGCATCAGAGGCTGGCTTCCAAGAGCCTGTCCTCTCATTCCACCACGTGGTTCTAAAGATCAAACGTAGATCGTCAAGCTTGGCAGCAAGTTCCTTTGCCTGCTGAGCCATCTTGTCAGGCCCCCCTTTATATCTTTTTAAAGATTATTAGCCATTTGAATTGATAACTTTAAGGGAATATTTCTATGTCATTACATCTGGAATGCAGCTAGTGACCCCTAATCACTATGATGCTTGCTGCTGATTTTAATGCACATTCTCGCTGCATTTTAGTGGGTTTGTTGGGAGCCTTTGCACTCCTTTTCAGCATGGTGTCCTTTAAATATTAGAACATTTGTTAAACTCTCCTTTAGAGTCACTGAGTTCTTTAGTGATGGGAAGATTATATAAAACCTCATATATGTAGCAGTGATCAAAATGATTTTTGAAATGGTAAGCTATCCTTTCAGAGGATAAAGACCATTGTTGAATACGTTAGTGGGAACATCTGCAATCACATTTAGTGAAAAGGTATTGTTATAGTTCTTGAACACAGAGCCATCATTTGAAAGATGTATGCCCTTTCATAGCCTCCACATTATGTGAATTAAAATAAATGATGTTTGTGAAGGAGCTTTAGTAAAATGTAAAGTCTATGTAAATGTGTTTCCTGCACCCTGGGCCAGCTGTAGAACAGCAGTCATGTTACTGTCTTAGGATATCAATTCACACATTTTTATAACACACCTTGAAGCAATTGGAAATGCCTGTGATACGGGGAAAACTAGACCATCTCAGCCGAGGTGGCCATAAACCTTTGATCACCATTCTACAAATATCAACCTCCGTGGCAGGTACAGCTGGGAGCTTTTTTCCCCCTCTCAGATTTATATATAAGTTGAACAAAGTTGAAATCATGGAAGGAAATCATGTCTTTGATTTCTCTGAATGATCCAATATGCTATCATTTAGGAGATTAGCTTTTAAGCTGATAATTTTAACGAATAGAAAATACAGATTACCTCATAGATCAAATTTATCATTCAAGAATTATCACATGATACAAAAATTGTTTGCTGGCATAAGAACAATGAAGTAAAAGGGGGCTATCTGTGCATTGTGGTGAATACCAATATATATTAACTTTTTAAATTTATACCAGAATATAGTTAATAGAAAGAATTGTTCCCATATTATTGTGTGGAAGAAAGGTCTGGTTAAAACAAGATACTTGTTCAAAGAGCTTTTAGGTGTTTTAATTCAAAGTGATCATTAAAAATCACCTGCTGAAAATCTAAACAAAATTGTGGGAAGACTTAAGTAAGCACCAGCTGCAGGGTTAGACTGCAAATTCATGTTAACATATTGATGATGAGAACTAGTAACATCAATCCATCTCTGCTGAAATGCTGAGGTCTTTCCTTCTTTATTCTTGGTGCTATCACTTTCCTTTTGAAAGACACTCGGGGAATTATGTATACAAATTTTCAACTGAAATCAATTCTACGAATATTTCTTATTTCATGTATCAATGCATGTAAAATATTACATTATAGTACTCTTCCATAGATATGTAAAATGAAAAAAAAACTATAAAGGGAAAAGTGACATAGATCTCAGCTTTAAGCTCAAGCCCCACGTTTCACAGCTGGGGAGCAGATGACAAGCGCGTGTTCATTATGAGTCTACTTAGGAGGAGACATAAGAAAAGGTGTGAGGACTTATTCCTGCCTAAGGGCTGGGGAGCATTTCTTGGACATAGGTGGCAAGTATCAAAGAACTGATCGAAACCGATGTTGGAAGGGCAAGTCATGTCCAGCGGTAACAGTGAATAAAGGGGGCGGGGGCGGGGGCGGGGGGGGGGGGGGGGCGGGGAGACCCAATGCCAAGAACTGCTGAGGTCAATGCTGAGATCTGTCAAGGTGTTATAGCCATTGGAGAAGCCAGAGAGGAAGTACCACAAAACTAGTGCTGAAGAGTTACTAGAGCACTTTGAAAGCTTGGATTAGAAATTTTCATCTGAAAACAAAACAAAACAAAACAAAACAAAACAAAACAAAACAAAACAAAACAAAACAGAAAACAAATAACCTAGTCTTGACAATATGGGAGTGCTAGCTTATAACCCAACCATTAAAAATGTCAAATAGTTGTACACTGTAATGAAAGAGATTGGTAGAGAGGGCAGTTGTAAGAGATGATGGGACGCTATGAAGAAACACTAAGGGCTAGCCCAGGTTTGTGCTCTGATGAGTGAAGGCCAGCAGCAGTCAGGGGGAGCAAGAGAGACTGGACACTTAGAAAGAACAGAGGCTGGGAATGATGCTGGGGTTGGTCTCTGAGATATGGGCATCATGAAAGGTACTGCACTGAGACAATTTTTCTCTTATAGTGTTTTATTGACTGTCAATTTCTCACCTGGTAGTGTTAAACAGTCCAAATATCACTGGATTCTTAGGATCTCTGGTAGGCAGTAAAAACACATCCTCTGAAAGAATGGAAGACCATTCCATCCGTTAGTATTTTAACCTTCTTTGCATGTGAAGAAAACATATTTACATAAAACAGTTCAGAACTATATTTTAAGACCTGATTTCCCATTCTACAGCTGTGAGCAGGACAGAAGAACGAACCATTGCTCTGCTCTGGGTGGAGACTTCTCTGAGTGACAGAGAAGGAGTGAGCAGTGCTCCTCTGCAGGAGTGAGGCGAGTCTCTGCCCTGCACCCCTGCTGCCCTCTGAATGGGTCAAAGTGAAGAGACAGAAACCTGCCTTTGTCTGAAGAGGTCAAATACTTCCAGGAGACATTTTCTCCACATATGCCCGAGACAGTGACAGGAATTGAGGAATGTACACACAGAAGAGGAAAATGTAGACCCTCCGAAATAGTTACCCAGCTCATCAAAATACGTGTCGATTCCATTCATTCCTGGTACAGAGCAAACCAGCCTCGCTTTAAGGAATGTGCTCCACTTGTTCACCAATATTCTCTGTCCTCCCACGTCATTCTGGGAAAAATGAAACGGACCAATGAATACTTAAAAGGACATTTACAAAGCAAGGTTTAACATGGTGAAATGGGCGGATAGTTTTGTTGTTGTTGTTTTTTTTTGTGTGTGTGTGTGTGTGTGTGTGTGTGCGTGAACGTTTAGAAAAATCCTCAGATAACATTACAAATAATTCTCTCTCACTTCTCCCTTGCATTGCTTTAACAGGGGAGTGCTTTTTTGTAAAGATTATTTTAATTTTTAGTTTCATATTCGTAGAGGGGACACTGAGCCCGTACATGAGCACCACGTGTGTGCTCGTGCTGCAGAAGCCAGAAGAGGTGTCTCATCCCCAGGGTTGGAGTCCCAGGGGGTCCTGAACTGTTCAGTGTGGGTGCTGGGAACTGAACTGAGCTCCTCTTCAAGAACCACAAGTGCTCTTAGCTGCTAAGCTGTTTCTCCAGCCCCTCAGTGTGGTACTTTATCCAAGCACTCTCAATATATTTTCTAGCTATTACACATATTAACATGGATGTGTCTCCTAGATGAAGGACTGGCTGTATAATGTAGTAATCTTGCTTATTACTTGTTCATACATGCTATACTTGTCTCAGGAATTTTCATGGTTCATATCTTTTCTCCCCTTGGAAAGAAAGTTTATGAAGCAAAGCATGGTGGCTAATATCTGTAATCTCTACACTTAGAGGTCAAAGGTCACTCTCAGCTGCATATGTGTATGTTTATACACTATTTGTGTTATTATTATTAAATATATTCCTAAATCGTACTGGTTTTGCTTTTGTTTTGTTTTGTTCTTTTACTACAGAACTGATCAACTGAATTCTCATACCCAGGTATATACAGGCCCAAATAGATAATGAACCTAATAAAAACTTGTTAAATCAAATTTTAAAATACTATCAAATTGGGCCAATGTGATGTCTCAGGTTAAGGCACCTGCAACAAAGCCACAGGGTCTAAGTTCAATCCCCAGGACCCACATGATGGCAGAAGAGAACATACATCTAACATTCATGAACATGTGTGACATGCGTGAACCAGTAACATACATATACAGATATGCACACGTAAAATGAGCAAATACATATAATATTTCAAAAATAGAACAAACTTCTATTCGGAAAGAAATGCTAACTGTACCAGTAATGTAACTGTAATGTAAAAGTAATGTAACTGTATTTCCTCACATGGCATTGAAAATGAGAAAACTCATCGAAGGCAAGCCTCTTTTACAGGGAAACTTCCATTAGGAATGAAGTTATAGATATGACATAGGAAGCTTGGTCTAGGAAAAATTGTGTTAAGAAAGTCTACAGAATACTTTAAAATATTTAAAGTGGAAAATTACTAGAGAACACAACGTCGGGTAGGTAGGGAAGAGGTGTAGATTGTGGAAGAGTCCAGGGAGATGAATATGATCAAAGCATGCTGTCAGAAACTCTGAAAAGAACCAATAAGAAACACGTGTAGAACAGTGTAACAGAGGCCACTGTGAAGTGGGCAAGGGTAGAGACACAGACACGCCATCCTCACCACGCACAGCCGCCCCACGCGGGCATAGATCGTATGGGCACTGTTCTCCGCTTCCAATGCCTTCTCAGTAAAAAAGAAGTACATTTTGTTGTCATCCCGGTCTTCATTATCAGGGATCATGTACGAACCTACAAATTTCGGTTCTAGGGACAAAATATAAATGAAAAAGAAAAAATTATATATGTAATGGTGTGATAACAAAGTCACCTTGATAAATTACTTATCACTAGGTTGTTAAAGTCTCATCAGTTTGTGTAAAAAGACAAACCATCTTGAAAGTTTTATAGAATTATTGAAAATTAGATAACTTTCCTCATTTTTATGGCCAAATCAATAGACATTTAGAAAATGTAATTTAAACAGAAAACAATTTTAACAATGCATGTTGCAAGCCATGTGCATTTAGTGATGGTACAAGCTGGAGGGATTATGAAAACAATCTCTATGAAGTTCTTCTTAATCCATATAAAATAAATGTACATGCAACTTCCATATTTAAGTTTAAAAGCATATTGTTATTTATTTTTAATTCATGTGTAACCTTATCCAATAAACCTCATGGAAGACCTCTTATTTTTAAAGTGAGAAGTTTAAGCTCTTGTGTTTAGAGTCTAAAGAGTCTGAGTAGGCGGCTTTCCATTGATGCAGTAGCAAGCGTTTTAAAGATAACACATGTGCATGCGGAAGCTTAAGCCCATGCTGAGAATGATGAAAAAACTCACTATAACATGGTATTTTCACTTGTAGATCTACCAGTGTGCGACAAAATAGAAAACTTACTCGTGTGTGTGTGTGTGTGTGTGTGTGTGTGTGTGTGTGTGTGTTGGTGTGTGTGTGTGTGTGTGTCTGTGTGTAACTACAGTTATGTAGTATACAGAACTCTGGTTAGGGAATAACGAGTGATCCTCTTAAGGTTTGATTTGTCTCTAAAGTGCAGCATGCCCATATTAAAACAAGCAAGGCCCACAATGACTGCAGCAGCAGGGACGCCAGTTGTGCGTCTTTACTTTTCATATATTCAATTTGCCTGTTTCATTTAGCTCTTGATATCTAAGGACGGCTGTAAATAAACTTATTGCATAATTAAGGCAAACCATTTTATATATGAAATGACAAACACATATCATACATATTTTGGACTCAAGAATGCGATAGTTACAAAGACCATTTTGTGTTTATATTTTCATTATCAAGACAGCAGACTTAGCTGCGGACTGCAGGCTTGTTTTCCACTCTGATTTCCAAGCCCTTGTCTTATTTCTACCTTTCAGCAGTCGCTCGTCGTCATGCTCCGTGCGAATATGGCCCAGCTTCCCCAGACTGCGGAAGATCGCCGAGTCTCTGCCCCAGTAGTCACTGTAGAGGCCAGTAAACAGTTCACTGCCTGCACAGGTGCACAGGGAAAAATGAGTCAATGTCTACTTCTCAATCTGAAGACAAAGCAGAAGCCACTGTTACGTCACGCGTACCACCTTAACACACATCCAACTTGAGGCCGGCAACAATGTTTTTAGGGGAAGAAGGGATGAAACCCCACAGCAGTGTGTCAAGTTCAGTTGGCCTCTTAGCTGTGAACTCTGAGCCTCGTTTCCTTTCTGAACAGGAATAGGAGCAACGCTCGCAGTCCTTAAGAGAAAGCTGCCACCGTGGGTGGGGTGGGGGCATAGTGGATGCTGAGACCTTCGGGGGGGGGAGGGGTGGTGACACTGTGGATGCTGAAACGGGGGTGGAGGGGCACTGCTGGATGCTCAGACCCATTTGGTGATGTAGCCGGGGTTCATCTTGTTTTAGAAAACTTCTTTCAACCTTGATACCAACTGTGTTTTATCATTATCGCTGTATCACAGAGTACAGTGGGTCAGTTAACTCAAGTGCTTCTTAGGTCAAATTTGTTGCCTTTAACATGATTTTACCACGGGAAGGACAAAGTCTGGCGAAATGGCGTCTACTCCACTGGTTGTCTAATGTGTAAGTTTATGGTCAGTCAGAAGAGACTGGAAAAGAGCTCAAGAGTCTGGAGTCAGAATGACCGACCTGAGCTGCGGCACCAGGAGAGGCCACAGGCTTAAAACCAGGTCCTGGGATTATTCACATTTATGTAGGATCTTGAGAAATTACAATGTGTTTTTAGAGGAAGAAAGAAAGACATTAGTAACTTAGGAGGAGAGGACAAAATTCTTTTTAAACAGATAGAAACTGTGAGGGCATAACCTGAGCCTCAGAAATGTTATCACCTTTGAAGCATGGGGCCTTTGAATGCTCTTCTTTCCTGTAACTACAGAGTGTAATTGGTGTGCATCCGTGGGCCCAGGAGGCCCGCTCGGGAAATGCCTGGCCTCACTGTCCTGCTCTGTCTCTGATGAACCAGGAGTTCCTGGCAAAGAAGCAAATTGTCACAGTAGATCTCTGGAAATAGGAACCTCATTTAGAGTGGTCAACTTAATTCCTGAGTGTGTGCCCAGAACTCTAACTGGGTTTGAAAATAAATACAGAGATGATGATGCTTGAAAAAATACATTACTGTTTTTTTCTTTTGCAAATATATACATACACAAGCAAGTATGTGTTGATACAGGAGAGGCTGCAAATGTGTTTGCCAGTATGTGGAAGCTGGAGGTCAAATTTGAATGAGATTCCTCATGTATCTTCCTTCCTTCCTTCCTTCCTTCCTTGCTTCTTTCCTTCCTTCCTTCCTCCCTCCCTCCCTCCCTCCCTCCCTCCCTCTCTTCCTTCCTTCTCCCCTTCCTTCCTTCCTTCCTTCCTTCCTTCCTTCCTTCCTTCCTTCCTTCCTTCCTTCCTTCCTTCCTTCCTTTCTTTTTTCTTTCTGTCTTTCTTTTCTTGAGACATGTTCTTTCTCTGGGATCTGGAGCTCACTGATTCAGCTAGGCTAAATGGCTAATGAGCCCTATGGCCTCCCGTCTCTGCTTCCTAGGCACCTGAATTAGAAAGAGTATGCCATGCTGGACTGTTTAGACACTGAGGATCAAACTGAGGTCCTCAAACTCGGGCGCAAGCCTTTATTAACTCTACCATCTCCTTAGGCCCTGCTGATGCTTTTCTGAATCCTGAAAATTCAGAATGTGTTCATATGTGCACACTTGTGATTTAAAGTCTTTCATATTAGAAAACTCACAATAATTGCATTTCTAATTTAAAGTCACTTTATGCCATCAGTTTTGGAATTAAGATGATAATGCTACCATTATAAAAATTTGACCAAATAAATTAACTCAATTTAAGGAAATGGAAGATACTGCTTAAAACTTCATTTATTAGATTTGTTTCAGAATGTCTAAAGTTTTTTTGTCTAACATAAAATCTTCAGAACTTTTTTTAAAAATTCAAATTATCACACACATTTGTATGGTATAAAGTTTGAAAAGTGTCAACTGAGTTATATAAAAGGGAATTTATAAAGATTTTTATTTCTAATGTGAGCTAACTATTTAGTCTCAAAAATAATTGCTTTAAGCCGGGCGGTGGTGGCGCACGCCTTTAATCCCAGCACTCGGGAGGCAGAGCCAGGCGGATCTCTGTGAGTTCGAGGCCAGCCTGTACTACCAAGTGAGTCCCAGGAAAGGCACAAAGCTACACAGAGAAACCCTGTCTCGGAAAAACCAAAATAATAATAATAATAATAATAATAATAATAATAATAATAATAATTGCTTTATTATACCAGTTAGAAATAGGTTAATGAGACATACATAAATCAAATGCACGTTTTAAAAGAAGCATTTACAAATATTATTGCAATGTACTAACTTTCATTTTTTGAAAATATCAAATATAAATGAGACATTTTTCTAGTTACAAAACCCACAATGGATGTTTAAAAACTACATAGGATATAAGTAAATTAAATGTCATCTTCGGACAAAAGGATTCACTGTTTTCTTTAGTATGGTGATTTATTTTAAATTTCACATTTGCAGGCTGGATAGATAGCTCAGTTTTTAGGAGCACTGTCTACTTTTCCAGAGGACCCAGGTGCAGTTCCCAGAACCCACATGACAGCTCACAACTGTCTGTTATTCCAGTTCCAGAGGACCTGACACCCGTGGCAGAACACCAGTGCACATAAAAAATCAATCAATCAATCAATACAGTTTCACATTTGCATTCTACAACAAAAGCAATATTTATTCATTGTTATGTAGTTAAAGATTCAGTTTTCAACTAGGCAAACAAACATAATTTTCAAATGCTACTTTGAAACAGACTAAGTAGAAACTTATTGTGTGGAAATTAATTTGATTATTGTCTTTTTATTAACTCATCATATTTTAGCCAGGACTTCAGTATTCCTGTGAAATTATTTTCTTGGCCTATATGCAGGACAATAATCAAAATCCACAATAGTTGGACAAGTATTATAGGTAATAAAAGCAGCTCCCAAATCTAGCTGAGAACTTTCTTGTTAGGACCATGCTGTTCGTTCTTGATATATATTTATAAACTTGTCAAATTTGCTTTCAATAGAAGAGCAGCTATCTTTTCTCAAAATGGTACAACATGTTTTGCTTTATTTTCAGGGGGACAACTGCTACTTTTCTGCCATTCTCTATCTATCTATCTATCTATCTATCTATCTATCTATCTATCTATCTATCTACCACATCTTCCCACTTTTAATCCTTCTACCTCTCTCCCACATCCCTTCTCAAATTTATGTCATTTTCTTCTGTAATTATCATTGTTTTATATATGTGTATGCACATATGTGTGTATATGGCTTCTATTGAATACATTTATTATGGACCATATATTCATGAGTATAGGGCTGACCATTTGAGCATAGGCAATCTATCAGGGGACTCACCCTGCACAAAACTGGCTCCCTCTCCCTCAGTAGCCATCAACTGCTTATAGCTAACCCTATAACCTACAGCAATGATCAGCCCAACACGATACATCCAACAGTGCAATAGTGGCACTAATATCTTGGGGACAATTAACAGCTGTCTGATTAGACTTGAGATCTGCTCAGTTGGAGGGAGCTCATGCCTATAGCTGAAACCTAGGCAAGAACCTGTGGACGGAGAGGTCACAGACCTTAGAGAGGAAAGTATTGTTACCATTTTGCTAAACTGACCTGGTATCCAGCAGTCTCCTAAATGTTCATCCTAATCCCCATAGATCAGCGCAGCTCTCACCCTCATCAAAAAAAAATCTTCCTGCCATGGACAGAGACTGTTACAGAAATACATAACTGATCTAAGTGCAGAATTGGTGACTCTGAAGTGCCAATCCCCATTTGTGACATCTAGAAAGGATCAGAGAACATTCCAGAAACAGGGCGGAAAGATTG